>NC_134895.1:29034786-29352286 GCF_041734735.1 Babylonia areolata
TTGTGCACAGCAGCACGCCATTTGTCACGGTTCACTGCAGATTCCTCGCAGGAGTCAGGGTTGATATCAAACGCTTTCAGAGAGACTTTCAGAGTATCTCTGAAGCGCTTCTTCTGACCTCCGTGTGATCTCTTCCCTTGTTGCAGCTCGCCATAGAAGAGCCTTTTGGGCAGCCGATGGTCTGGCATGCGCGCCACGTGTCCAGCTCAGCGAAGCTGGGACTGCATCAGGATGGTGAAGATGCTGGGAAGGGTGGCTTTTGCAAGCACCTCCGTGTCTGGGGTCCTGTCTTGCCACTTGATGTTCAGTAGCTTCCTGAGGCATGTTGTATGGAAGTGGTTCAGCTTCTTGGCATGTCGTTGGTACACTGTCCAAGTTTCGCAGGCGTACAGTAGTGTGGGGAGAACTACTGCTCTGTAGACCTTTAGCTTGGTCTCAAGACCAATGCCTCTTCTGTTCCAGACATTTGCATAGAGTCTGCCAAAGGTTGCGCTTGCTCTTGCAATCCTGACGTTCACTTCATCGTCGATGGTCGCATTCCGTGACAGTGTGCTGCCAAGGTATGTGAACCGCTCCACTGCACTGAAGCTCTGACCGTTGACTGTGATGTTGGGCTCAACGTGGGGTTTCCCTGGGGCTGGCTGATGGAGAACTTCAGTTTTCCTCGTGCTGATGGTAAGGCCGAAGTTCCTGCTGGCAGTGGCAAACTTGTCAACGCTGAGTTGCATGTCAGCTTCAGATCCAGCGTTGAGGGCACAATCATCAGCAAACAAAAAAGTCTCTGATAATGTCTGTCATGACCTTCGTTTTTGCTTGAAGCCTTCTAATGTTGAACAGCTTGCCATCTGTTCGGTACTTCAGGCCGATTCCAACATCACCATCTCTGAAGGCATCAGTAAGCATTGCAGAGAACATGAGGCTGAACAGTGTTGGCACCAGGACACAGCCTTGCTTGACACCATTTGTGACAGGAAAAGGTGCAGATGTTTCACCATTGTCCTGGACTCGAGCCTGCATGCCTTCATGGAATTGGCTGACCAAGGAAATAAATTTCCGAGGGCATCCGTACTTGGCCATGATTTTCCACAGTCCCTCTCTACTCACGGTGTCGAAGGCCTTAGTGAGGTCGAACAGATCAGCATTTTGCTCCTGACATTTCTCTTGCAGCTGCCTTGCAGCAAACACCATGTCGGTGGTTCCGCACTCTTTCCGGAATCCACATTGGCTCTTAGGCAAATGACCTTGGTCAAGGTGTGCTGTGAGGTGGTTTAGTAGGATCCTGTCGAGTATCTTGCCTGCGATGGAGAGCAAGGAAATGCCCCGATGGTTATCACAGGCTTGCCGGTTCCCCTTTCGCTTGTACAAGTGAATGATAGATGCATCTTTGAAATCCTGGGGGATCGTCTCTTCTTTCCACATGAGTGAGTACAGCTGATGGAGCTTCTCAGTCAGCACAGTGCCTCCATCCTTGTAGACCTCTGCTGGTATGGAGTCTGAGCCAGGTGCTTTGCCACTGGATAGCGGACGAATTGCTTTCTGGGTCTCAAGAAGTGTTGGCGGATTGTCCAGTGCTTCGTTGAATGGGACTTGTGGGAGATGGTCTACGGCTTCATCATTTATGGAGGAAGGGTGATTTAGGACACTGTTGAAGTGCTCAGCCCAGCTGCATTGAGGGGGGGATGATCCGGAGGATGTGGGGCCATAGATTTCTTTTAATGCATCATAGAACTTCTTCATATCGTGCCTGTCAGCATATCCCTGGATCTCATCAGCTTTGTCACTCAGCCACTTATCCTGCATCTGACGTAACTTTTGCTGAACAGTCCTGCGGATGGCATTGTATGCATCCTTTTTTGATGTGGACTTTGGGTTGCTCAGGTAGGCTTGATGTAGACGGCGTTTCTCATCCAGAAGCTGCTTGCTTTCATCACAGTTTTCATCAAACCAGTCTTTGTGCTTTCTGGTCATGGGTCTGTACTATAGATCAGCTCGCGCAGGGTCCTCCAGTCAGACTCCACATTCTGGCTGTCCAGAGAGGCGGATTCCAGACGATCTTCCAGCAGCTCCACAAAGGTCTGTTTGATGGTGATGTTTTTCAGCTTAGCGATGTTGAGCCGTTTTGGAGCCTTCTGGCCTTGGGGGTGTCTCTTGGGTTGGATTCGAATATTCAGCTTCGAGACTACAAGGCGATGGTCTGTCCAACACTCAGCGCCGCACATGGTCTTTGTCACACGTACATCTTGCTTATCCCTTTTCCTGACGATGACGTAATCGATGAGATGCCAATGCTTTGAGCGAGGGTGCATCCATGACGTCCTGTTACGGGTAGGGAGGCAGAAAACTGTGTTGGTTATCAGCAGTTCATGCTCTGCACAGGTCTGAAGCAAAAGCAATCCATTTGGGTTGCAGTGGCCCACGCCATGCTTTCCAATCACTCCATCCCAGGAGATGTAGTCAGAGCCAACTCTAGCATTGAAGTCCCCAAGAATGATAAGCTTGTCTACTTTCGGGATAGCAGCAATGACAGAATGAAGGTCCTCGTAGAACTTCGCCTTCACTTCATCCAGGTTGGTCATGGTTGGGGCGTAGGCACTGACAATGGTGAGGTGCTTCTGGCCAGATGCCAGTGGGAGTTTCATGGTCATAAGCCTATCGTTGACTCCCTTTGGGATCCAGCTAGCTTGCTGACAAGTGCTGTTTTTACTGCAAAACCAACGCCAGCCTCACGTCGCTCTTCGCTTCCTCGTCCACTCCAGAAGAAGGTGTAACCAGATCCCCGTTCATTGAGCTCGCCTTCGCCTGCAAGCCGAGTCTCACTCAAGGCTGCGATGTCGATGTTGTATCTAGCGAGTTTGGATGCAACTAGTGCCGTTCTCCTTTGGGGTCTGTCTCTGTCCAGGAGAGTCCTTATGTTCCAAGCACCAATGGTGAGAAGAACGATCCTTGTTTTTTTTTCCTTTTCTTTCTCTTTGTTTTGACCGCTGATGTAGGGTCCCCACCAGCTGCGGTATGCTGGCCAGGGTGATATGGACCAGGCAATTTTTAGGGCACCTTTTCTAGCCCCTTCTTCATGCCAGGGAGGTGAGCAGTGCATTCCTAAAGAGGGCTGCTCAGACACTCAGACGGCTGCCGAGCTCCATCGCTGCTCCTGTCGATGAAGAACGACCCTATGGCCTGAGCCGCCTGCGTGCAGGTCTGCGGCTGCGACTGCCAATGTACCCACACCTGTCGTTTCGTCGCTCGCCTGTCGCCACAGGACTTAGGGGTGATGAAAGGATGAAGGATGAAAGGTCATTAAGGATGACTGATGACTTGCGCGATGAGTTTGTTTAAAGTGAAGAGGAGTTGCGCAACGTCGACCTCACTCTCTCGTCCGGGTTCACCAATTTCCAGTGGCAAGACTAAGTCGAGACGACTGGAAGATGAGCACGGATGCAGTGGATGACCAAGATATCCTTGTCTCATCTTGCTCTCTGCACTCCACAGTCCGTTGCTGGAACCGCCTTCCTCTCCGTTGAACCAATAGGTTTCTTCCACAGATTCTGCCGGATCCAGACTTCACATGCATGGGTAGACACACCCCGGGGGCCAACTACGTGTGGCATGCACACAGCACGGTGGAGCTAGATGGCCGTCAGTGGCTCTCCTGAGCCAACGCCCTTTTATGGATCTCGTTTTTAATTCCATAAGGGTGTCTAGCCACCCGCCTCACCAGTCCCGCAAGGGACGGGTGGGAGTGCCGGTTTAGTCGCCAGCACCCCGACCCTGAACAGGTTGTACTGGATTACAGGTTACCAGTAGCAGATCTAATGACCTGACCTGACACTCTGTGCAGGAGTAGTCACCAGTTGACTACCCAACCTGTTCTTCATCCTGTCACCAACAGTATAACAGTGCAACACGTTCTGCATGTGTCACTGAATGCAACAAGACAACTGGGTCAGGAGTATGCCTTTGTCACGTTTGTGTTTGCAGTTGCAAAGAAAGCACTGATGGCCATTTGGCAAAATGAACTGTCCCAGAAGAATGCAGTTATGTCTTGATGCGTTTCACTTCACGTGCTCTCTTAGTACCCTGGGAAAACTCATGAGAGGAACAGGCTTTAGAGACACTGTTCAGTTGCTATCAGAGTTGGAAGCTCTGGGGACACTTCATCTGTGACAGTTTCTTAAAGACTCACGAAGTACAAAGGAACTCTCCGAAGACACACATGGGCATCTTAAAGTGCCCCAAAATGGAGTTAAAAAAACCTACAAAAGTATACCATTAATATATGCAAAGTACAAGGAAAAGGTTCTTGTGGCAAGAAATGAAAGATGGCACAGGTTGGTAGTGCACATGAATAACTCAGTGATATTTCCTGTAATTTGAAAGGAATGATTAGATTAGTTTTGCAATGAACTCTAAACTGCCTGCTATTTGTGTTGGCCACACCTTTAGCAACTGCCAAAGATGGGAGTTGATGGGGTTCTTTATTCAATTTTTATTCTATTTATTTATTTTCTTAACACTGTCTGGATTCTTAAATCGCAGTTGACATTAAGTCACACACATAATAATGGACAGAAAAAAACTGACCAAACTATAAAGCAGATATTGTGAAAAATCCTCCTGCTGATGTAAGTGGGGTGTGGACACAAAAAACATTAATGATGATGTTTCGTTTACCAAATAAAATGTTGTAATTGTGTGACCCGATACTTGAAATTGTGGAGTTTGGGTCAGTAATAGAATACCTGCAACACTTGGGTATATTTTAGCAGGTCATTCTTGATAGTAGAACTAGAAGGCTGAGTGATATATCATGAAGCTCTACAAACCAAAACTTAGTCAAATAACACTAATAACAACATGCCATTTTTGTTGATCACACACTTTTGCGACAATACAAACACAGTGCCTTTTTTAACCATACCCATATTTCATTTTTGGCAGACAGGTATATTTGGATGGCAAATTGATGAAACTTTAGGGGAATCATAATGAAAAATCCCTCCCCACCTGGGTAAGCGGGGTTATCATCACCAGAAAGTCTAACAGGCATGGGGTCTTTTAAAAAAAATCTATTAACATTTCTTCTGTTTTCAGAATGTCGAGATCCAGGTGGTTCTCTTCACACCGGGAACAGAACTTTCTGATTTCACTAAAGTATAGCTGAATTGTCAGAATATACAAGTTTATGAGTTTCTTCCATGCCTCCGCAGTCAGTGTATAAAGAGAACAGAGGACAGCATTGTACCTTGGGGTGCACCAGTAGTGGTAGAGTTTTGAGAAGAGTGCACAGATTGAAAATGGACTGACTGGGTTCTACTGAGAAAGCAAATTATCCAAACAATGAGTTTAGGATCAACTTATAAGCCCAACAGTTTGAGGGCTAGAAGGTGAGGTTGTATTGTGCTAAAAGTGGAAGAGAAGTCATTTAGAATGCGAACAAGTGACCCTGTGTTATCTAAATGAAAGAAAACATTGTGAAGGAGAAGTAAAACGGCATCATCAATACTTCTGTTTGGTTTGTACACTATCTGAAGAGTGTCAATGTGTTGCTTAGTGAGAGATAACAGATGGTGGAGAAATTTATTTTCAAAACATTCCATTACTATATGTCGGTGCAGCTGGGTTCTTTTTCTTTGGGACATAATAAATGAAAGTTGGGGTTTTTTTTCTCCCGATATTGGGGACAAAGCAGACCTTGAGAGACCAGTTGTAAATTTTCAGAACGCATCACATAGTTCAAAGGCACATCTTTTGTAATTGTCTACAGACATTATGTGGGTCTACTACTTTCTTGACGTTCAATTTTGAAAAAAAAAAAATAAAATAATAATAATAATAATAATAATAATAATCAACAACTTTTGCATCAGATTTAAAGTCCTGGTTGGCATTTCTGTCTTTGATCTTTCCTTGCAGCTGTGATATCGTACTATCAAGTTCCCCTCCCTGATCATTCCTTTCAAAGCGGCAATAAAAACTGTTAAGTTTATTTTGAAAAAATCAACCTTTTTGTCCATTTACATTTGACGAGCAACTGTTTTCCTTTTCATTTCTCCAGTAAACATTTTCAACCCATCCCCATGCTCGGCCATTCTTCCTGTCTGAAACTGCTGCTCTACTTTGGTTTTGAATTCCCTTTGTCCCCTCTGCAACTCCTGTCTAAGCTTCTTTTGAATTAGTTTTCCGTCTTCTTTGTTCCCGAACTGAAATGCTGACTTTTTCTCATTCAAAATGGTTTTGATAGATCCATGATTTTTTGTTGGGAAACAATCTTTAATAGTTTTTGTCAGAATTATTTGGTCTTCACAGAAACTGATGTAAGAAATAACAACATCCATTGCTTCATGAACATCATCACATAAGTCAATGAACACACTCCAGTCAGTAGTCTTTTCAAATCACCCACTCTCTGTGGCGTCCATACTTTCACACTTTTTCATAACCGCTTCTACTTTGATTTTGGGTCTGTAAGATGGAATTAGATGCAAATCAATATTAGATGCAACCACTGTTACCAGATTTATATGCATGGTGAATATTCACATAGCTCAAGTCAATCATCTTATCCAGTTGTGTGTGGCAGGTAACATATTGTTCAAAAGAAGGAACGGCTTTCCGTAAATCACAGTAATTAAAATCTCCAACAATAAAACATTGGGGGTTGGCAGAAATGATCTGAAGATCGCGCACAACAGTAGTCTGTCAGGTGGCAAATGTTAACCCTGACCCCAGCAGGGGGGGATTTTTCATATATTTTAATTACGTTACAAATGCAGGAGGAGGGTAAATATAGGCCATTTTTCCTTCTTTGGGCCCTATAAAGGACTTTTTGGGGCATATGTGCTTGAAATGGCACTACATCCACATATTTCATCATTCAGTTAATTTCTTTATGTCTACAGAAAGGGATTAGAGTGAGCTATTTATGAATTCCTTTAAAATTGGATTAGTGCTGTAATAGCTTGTCATGTGATCAAGTACTTCTGGTGTACTGAAAAATGCTCAAACATCAGCAACTTGGTTACCAGATGAAGTATTCCTTTATGAGTGTGAGGTAACTGCTGACATATTTAAGCACTGTATTACAATACATTTGTGTTATATATGTAGTAAAGCATTTTATCAGTCTAATAGATACAGTTTATGTCCCAGCCGACCTCAAGGGCCATACTGTAAATGAAACGAGTTGGCGTTGTCTTTTTTTCTTTTTCAACACATTTCTATGAAAGAGATCACACTGTATCAGCATGAGTGGGGTATTATTTGGTTTGAATGCAGGGGGAGTATATATATATATATATATATATATATATATATATATATATATATATATATGTGTGTGTGTGTGTGTGTGTGTGTGTGTGTGTGTGTGTGTGTGTGTGTGTGTGTGTGTGTGTGTGTGTGTGTGTGTGTACAGAGAGAGCGAGAGAGAGAGAGAGAGAGAGAGAGAGAGAGAGATTATATACATCACTTTTTCTTCTTTAAACTATATAGATGAAATCTGGGGTATACCTGGTTGTAACACCACAGTACTAACATAATGTACTTACATTTAATTTCTTTGTGTTAAACAAAAAAGGCAGAAGCTCGGACAAACAAATTCTTCATCATTAACCCTTTGAGCCCTGACCACCGCTTTACCAGTGGTGGGGAGGGGTGGCATAATGCCTGGCCACCGGTTGAGCAGTGCATAAACACTTGTGTCGTGTTTTGCTATTGGTTGACTTATATTGCAGAGCCAATCAGAAAAACCGTAATATTCTGACGCCAGCGAACGCAGTACCAACATTGCCGCGCCCCCTCACTGTGTTTTGTGCATGTGCTTTGGATAAAAAAAATATCGATTTCTACCATGAAGCGTGCAGAGTCTCAACCTGACAAGCCTCCTTTGATCAACTGATTCTGCATGCTCAGATTCATTTTCAACATCACTATCTGTAGAAAAATCATCGGATTCGAATTCCACCTCACTATCAGAGTAATCATTGTCATACTCTACTTCCGATAAATCATCAAGCATATCAATTACTTGCTGCGTTGTGTATAGTTGTTTTCTCGCACGTTTTGTCCCTGATTTCTGCCCTGACGGGCCAGGCTGAGACTCTGCACACTTCAAGTGTTTACGCACCGCTCAACCGGTGGCTGGGCATTATGTCATTTTTCTCTGCCACCGGTAAAGCGGTGGTCAGGGCTCAAAGGGTTTAATACCAATTATTTGTAAATTTTGGCTCAGGAGCTCAGGCAGAAGGATTAAAATTGCTCAGGAACTCAGGGCTCAAAGGGTTAACAGCAAAAACAGCTTCGACACATGCATAAAATTAGTGACCGAACAAAGCAAGGGTCAGATTTAGAAATCTGAAATCTGATGTGTTCACAAAACCCGTTCAAATTTTGAAAGTTTCACAAAGTTTTCAAAGAGACTAGATTATATGTTGTACAGATTTCATGGAGAGTGTTTCAAAAACTTTACAAATGTCAGACATGGTTCTTGAATGCAAATAGTGACACAATGACATAAGGACAGAATGCCGAAGAGAAGGAGAATACAACAGTCAGATCATTAACTCCCAGGAAATAAGACAACTTGCACAGCAAGCTTCAACTGTTTTGTTTCCAAAAGATTGCTTCAGCATGTGCGACAAAGTGGAGAAATGGAACCCAGTTTCTAAAGACCAGAGCTATCAAATGGGGAAAGTGTGACAAAATTGCTGAGAACTCGATAACAAAAAGGCAGCTACTATAACCAAGGGAATTGTTGTGAACATCTAAATACATGGCAAATCTTGTGGCATGGAAGCACGCTACCACAAAATCTTCCAGAAGGGTCCTAATTCTGATGCATGTGGATAGACATGGAAAAAGAGACACATTATTTGCAGAGCAAAAGGAAGCATATGGGGACAATTTTAAGCATGTGTGTGAATAAATGGAAAAGAACTTCATTGGCAAAGACGAAGCAGAGTGTGTATCAATGTTGAGAGACGTATCATGCATGCAAGAGAAACACTCCCAGCATCAAAATCCAAACTACAGGACTCAACATTTGGGGACAAAATAGGTTTTGCAGCTCCAAATAACAGAATGTGTTACTATACTCATCAGACATACACACAGGTTGAACCATTAACTCATTGGAGATGTGCCAGTGCTTCGGCGCCAGCGCTCCACCCGCTCAGAATGACGTGCCGTACTGTAGGATTCGGCAGATCGCAGAATTTTTTTTCATACACTCAGCAGTGTTCAATTAACCCTTTAAGCCCTGAGTTCCTGAGCAATTTTAACCCTTCAGCCTGAGCTCCTGAGCCAAAATTTGCAAATAATTGGTATTTAATGTGTCACTGCAGATATAAAAAAGTGCCTTGACCACCGCTTTACCGCTGGTAGAGAAAAATGACATAATGTCTAGCCACCGGTTGAGTGGTGCATAAACACTTGTGTCGTGTTTTGCTATTGGTTGACTTATATTGAAATCGATCTTTTTTATCCAAAGCACATGCACAAAACACAATGAAAAGGTGCGGCCATGTTGGTACTACGTTCGCTGACGTCAGAATATTACGGTTTTTCTGATTGGCTCTTCAGTGTAAGTCAACCAATAGCAAAACACGACACAAGTGTTTACACCCCATTCAAACAGTGGCTAGACATTATGTCATTTTTCTCTACCACCAGTAAAGCGGTGGTCAGGGCTCAAAGGGTTAAAGGTAAACTAATCAGGCTGTCTTGAGGAATCAGTCTAGGAAAAACTGAGTTATTTCCCCTTGACCGTTAACCACATGAAAGGCTTTTTTTCTAGACTTTTCTAGACTGGGTGAAAGGTCGATCTTTTCATAACCAAGATGGCAGCGAGATGAATGTACTCCCTGCGTGAGGCTGTCGAAATTGTGACAGAAGAAGGATCAGACATTGAACGTTACCTCCTTGACACTGGTGACGAATTCTCTGATGATTTTTCTGATGATGATGACATTCAGTTAGTAACAGATGATGATTTTGAAAGTGACGACAAAACTTTGCTGACTGACCCCTATGACGCTGAGACAGAAATCGACAGTGACACTAGTGACGACCATACTGCAAGACAAGATGACTTGATGACTGTAGATATTGATGATGAGGAACATGAGTACTTGTATGAGTGAGTAAAAGACCTGACAAACTTCCCACTGGCTGCACCTTTCACTGGGACCCCAGGACTCTCACTGACTTTCCAGACACGTCCACTCCTGTTGAGGTGAATGTGTTTACAATTTGATACTTTGCTAATTTATTTCTTGTGTAAATAATGTTGATTTTTACAATTTGTTATGAATAATTTGTATAGATTAATGTAAAATTATCATTTTCTGTGTGTGCACTGATTTAATTGTGTGGGTGTGTGTCTGTGCAATGGGTGTGTCAGTGTATTATGCATGGGCGTGTCTGTGAGTGTGTGTTATTTATACTGTCACTCCTGAATTATTATACATGTGTATATGCTGTGTAATATTATTGATGTTTATTTTGCTTTTTTTTTTTCTTTTCTTTTTTGCCCTTTTTTTTTTTTTTTTTTTCTGCAATACATGCAAAAGCTTTTCTTCTTTTTTTCTAATGACAGCATTGTCCGTTACAGAATTTCAAAGCACTTTACACGCATGAGGAGGAGATCTGCCAGACACAGCATCAGACATGGGAAGACTGATGCCAGGCAGTCGCTGGCCTGCTAACATTCCACCCACCAAGGAGCAGCAGACCAGGAAAGCACAGAGAGGGTGCAAGGTGTGTTATGCCAAACACAAAGCACAAGGAGCGTCACATCAAGAGGTGAAAAAAAAAAAGAAAAAAAAAAAGGCCACCACAATCTTGTGCAAACAGTGTAGAGTGCCCCTCTGTGCTGTTCCATGCTTTGAAGTGTTCCACACAGTCAAGGACTACAGCAAATAATAATCTAGCTGCAGCAGAAATGTGTAAATAGGTTGTTTTTTCTTCTTTTTTTCAAGTGATGGTTTTGTATGGTTTTGCTTTTTCTCTCTTTCCAGTGTTGTGATCTTTTTTTCTTTTTTTTTTTTTCTTTTTTTTTTTTTTTTTTAACAGTTTGTGGTGCAACATTTGACTTCAAACTGATTCATGAGAATCAGGGAACCTTACTGTGTGAGAAAATCATCTTATGCTGCCTTATGGATTAGCTGATGGATATGACATGCC
Organism: Babylonia areolata; assembly: GCF_041734735.1. Classification (NCBI taxonomy): domain Eukaryota; kingdom Metazoa; phylum Mollusca; class Gastropoda; order Neogastropoda; family Buccinidae; genus Babylonia; species Babylonia areolata. The sequence goes on from NC_134895.1 coordinate 29,045,965, forward strand.
TGGTGAATACAGTATACCTATTTTTCAATTTTTTTTTTTTTTTTCAGTATTTAGTGACACAATTTAAAATATTTTTAAAAACATTTAGCAGCATTTAATGAGAAAACAGTTTGAAAATGTTAAAAGAAGAGATGGTAAACTTTCTAGTGATATATAATTTGTATGTCTTTTGTCTCTGTGTGAAAGTGTGTTGAATTTTTCAAATAAGCCCATATTTGCCCATCACAGTAAAACTACATGCACTATTTAACTATGTCTCCATAGGGTTGAAAGTGCTTTTCTACATCAGATGATAATCTGTAATGTGACTTTGCGATCAACACTAAACTGTATACAATTTTTGTTGGCCACACCTTTCGAAACTGCCAAAGAGGGGGTGATTTTTATGTGTATGTGTGTGGGTTCCCCTCCCCCTTCCCCCCCGCCCCCCCCCCCCTCCCCCCCCACACACACACACACCCTTCTTTTTAAAAAACAACAACAACAACATTGTCTCAATTCTTCAACCATAACTGACATTATCAGATACAGGTAATTATGGACAGAAAAAATGACCAAACTATAAAGCATGTATTGTGAAAATTCCCTCTGCTGATGTATGTGATACATGAATCATTAATAATGATAGCTTGTTTACCAAATAAAACAACGCAATACTTGAAATTGTAGAATTTGGGTAAGAAGTGGAACATCTGTAGTGCCCGGGTAAATCTAAGCTGGTTATTATTGATAGCAAAAGGTTAAGTAATATAAAAAGAAGCTCTAAAAACCAAATCTTAGTCAAACAGAACACTTCACTAATAACAACATACCATTTTTTGGATGACTCACTTTCACGACTTATATAGCACACTATCCAGAAATCTGCTCTAGACTATATAAAAACAGTGCATTTTTTAACCATACACTGGTATATTCATACCATAATTCATTTTTGGCAGACAGGTTATATTTGGATGGCAAATTGATCAAATTTTAGGGAAAACATAATGAAAAATCCCCCCCCTCCGCCGAGGTAAGGGGTCACCTGACGAACTTCAGCGGTTATCGTCTTTCCTTCACCTTCAGTTCATGCCTAGTCAAAAAACTTGGGCATACATCACTGTCAGCAAGATGCAGCCAAACTCAGGTGGCAGACACTTGAGGTCTCAGAGACTGTAATGAATTCTAGTTCCTGTGTACACAACTGCTTTTTCACACACACATTTGCACTGTCACACCACTTTTCACTGACATATAAGCACACACAACCACCCATTTTCTTCCCCACTTCTTCACAGTCTCTGTCTATTCTGTTTGAAGTGCTTAAACCATCGATCACCATACTTTCATGCATTATCTTTTTCACTCAACCATGTTGCAGTAAAACAAAGCACACAAGTTCCTGATTTCACTTAAAAATCTACCGTTTGCCTATATTTCATCTAAATTACAGTTCTTGCCATTGGGGTTGAGAGACCATTAGACAACATCACAGATGGAAGAGGGAGCTTTGTAATAGTTTTTTCTAGTTTCCTCTTCACACCTCTTCTCTGTCCTCTCTTACGTACTTTCTTTCTTTCATTTATTCTTTCAGTGTCTTCATCACAAACCAGTTCATTATGAAACAGCTGCTCAGAAAAAGCGAAGGGGTCACAAACTAACAGTAAACAAAGACAGCAGGAACACTAATCAACACTGAGCACAAGCACCTGTGTGTTGCCCTTCATGAAGCACCACCTCTCTGTGAAAGACAGGCCTCGGTGTGATTGTGTCTGAGGTAGTCAGGATGGCTGGCACAGGGGTAAAAAAATTATCAGGCAGCAAAAAAAAAAAACACAAACAAAACCGAACCATAAAACAAAATACAACGAACAAGACATTCAGTACAGATATCAACAAAGATGGAGAAATCAACAAAGAACTAATGCTGCTAACCTGTTCTTGGACTTGTGCAAACAAAGCATTCTTTTTGTCATCAATGTCCTTGCCTTTGTCAGCTTTGTCTGTCAGACTCTGGAAAAATGCATTGTTGATACACAGTGTATGTTTTTTTTCTTTGGCTCATGTGTGTGAATAAAATAAGTCCATGTAATAGCCCTGTTTGGCTGTTTGTGTGTTTGTGTTTCTGTCTCAGTGTATATGTGTAGGGGGGGGGGGGGGGGGAGTGCATGCATGCATTTGTTTCTGTGGTAAACTTTAAAAAATCATTTTCTCTGTTATCTATTTACAATAAATTTGGCACAGAAATACTTTTAAAAAACCTAATTCTTTCAATACATTCAAATTATATTGATAATGCACTGCTGGGAAGGGTACAAGAACTTGCGAAGAACCAATAAATATTTCCAGTAATTTTACCATTACACTGTTATTTCCTTTAAGTTAAACTTAGCACATTTACCTTAGAAGCTGGTTAGTGCAATTGGGCGGTAGTTGGAGGGGTTCGAGGGGTCTTTTCCCGGTTTCGGCAGCGGGATTATGAGGGCTTTCCGCCAGGAGGGTGGAAAAAAGCCTGTGACCCAGATGTGGTTATAAACTTGAAGCAAGGTGTCCAGACAGGTTTGGGGAAGGTGCTTTAAGAGTTTATAATGGACCTCGTCCATTCCTGGACAGGAATCCGTACAGGTCTTTAAGTTCATTCATTGTGAAAGGAAGGTTGTAATTCTCTGTGTTGTCGGAAAAGAAGTTACATGGTGTTTTTTCTGACAGGTTTTTGGTTTTAAGAAAACGAGCAGATTTGTTAGCAGATCTCGAGTTCTGTTCAATTGTGGAGGCAAGCAAATTGGCAACTGCTTTCTTCTCTGTGACCAGAGCGTCTGAAAGTTTAAGATGATGAAAGGTTGGGCATACGTTTTTGCCCTTAATTCTTTTTAAAACCCTCCACACTTTCTTCTTGGATGTGTTGGAGGTTAAGGAAGAGCAAAAATCTCTCCATGACTTTCTCTGGCTCTTTTTAAAAAAATACCTGGCTTTCGCTCTCAGCTGTTGATGGGTTCGAACGCTATCGGTCTCCAGTCTCCGAAAGACGCGTCGCTGCGCTCTCTTCCGAGACTTACGGGCCTCCCGACATTCCGCGTTGAACCAGGGCGTTCTTGGCACCTGCGGCTTGGAGGTAGACGATGGGATTGCTGCTTTGGCGCAATCTAAAACGATCCGAGTCAGAGTGTCAGCAGGGTCCTTGCTTTTCAATACTGTTTCTTCCTGCAGCTCCGCTCTTATCCTCGTGGTAAAAAAACTCCAGTCTGCTTTGTCATAGCTCAGGCGGTCAGGCAGAGAGTCACCTTCTCCATCTGTGGGGCTGAGGACGACAGGAAAGTGGTCACTCCCGTGCAGATCGTCGTGCACTTTCCACTCGTAGTCCAGGACCAACGATGGATCGCAGACCGACAGATCTAAACACGAGAGCTTTCCAGAGGACAGATGAAGGTAAGTGGGAGACTTGTCGTTAAGACAGCACAAGTCCATGTCGGAAAGAAGGTTTTCCAAGAGAAGACCTCGGGCTGATGTCATCTCACTTCCCCAGAGCAGGGAGTGTCCATTGAAGTCGCCCAACAGTAAAAACGGACGTGGGAGCTGGTCGACCAGGTTCATGAGGTCCTGCCTCAGAACACGGACGGAAGGAGGAAGGTAGAGAGAGCAGACAGTGATGGTTTTCTCAAGTGTGACTCTGACTGCCACCGCCTGTAAAGGGGTGCTTAAAAGAACTGTACTGTATAAAAGGGACTTGTGAATAAAAAGAGCGACACCTCCCGTCAATCCCTCTTGATTCGGTTGAGCGGGTTTAAAAACGGAGTTAAAACCAGAGAGAGAAAAAACCTTGCCATCTCTTTGCAGAGTCTCCTGCAGCGCCAGCACTGAAGGTTTCAAAGCACGACAAAGCAGCTGGAGTTCCTGGAAATTGGCGTAGAAACCCCGGATGTTCCAGCGGATCACTGTCATTAAAAAGGTTAAAAAAAAAATTTTTAAAAAGCAGCAGCCTATTCCATCGCTACCCCCTGCTCCTCTGCTTGCGGTGGCTCAAGGTCGGCCAGGATGGAGTATTTATTTTTAGAAATTAATTTTTCTGATTCCGACCAAGTCGGAATATCCACGACCTCGGCCCCTCCTGATCCCGCCGAGGCCGCAACCCTCCCCTCCTTGAGTTTTGGAGGTACAGGGGGTTTCCGGCCACCTCCGGCAGCCCGAGGGCCAGGCAGACGAGAGGCGGGGCGAGGGGGGCCGGGGGGTGGGGTGGGGCGGGAGGCGGACAATGTGCCTCCACCCGAGGTTTTCCGCTCCCGCCCAGCAGCCCCCTGAGGACTGCCGCACAGGATGGGAAGGGGTGGACACGGCGCTTCCACCCAAGGAAAGCAAGAGCTAATCACTCATTTCAATGGCCAGTTCAGAATGCCCCATGTGAACCCACAGCAAGAACCACTTGGGCAGATGGGTGGGCATTCGAGTTTGACATGGTAAGTATATTCAACCTGGGGGTTAGGGGGTGCACGGGAGGGGCAGTACCTCTAGAGGGGGGGCTTGTCACGCTCTTCTGGGAGTGGTTCGTCCTCTGTTGGTCCCCACTGGCACCCAGCTCTCACCTATGGGTCCTAGAAGCTGCTAGCATGCGGCAGCGCCCAACCCCTGGGCGATGGCTTTGACAGGCTGGCTAAACTAGGTGAGGGTAGCCGACGGGTCTCAGACCCTCGGTGAGTTAGGGCTTGTCTACCCAAGCATGTGAAGACTGGATCCGGTGGACTCTGCGGAAGAAACCTTCATGGTTCAACAGAGAGGAAGGCGGTTGCAGCAGAGCACTGTGGAGTGCTGAGGGCAGGATGAGGCACATAGGACATCCTGGTCATCCACTGCATCCGTTTCCATCTCCAGTCGTCTTGACCTCGTCTTGCCACTGGATACAGACGGTCTCGGACAAGAGAGTGAGGTCAACGGTGTGCAACTCCTCCTCACTACAAAGTCATCGCGCAAGTCATCAGTCATCCTTCATCCCATACCATCATTTTCCCCAAGCCCTGTGGCGACAGGCGAGCAACGAAGCGACAGGTGTGGGTACACTGGCAGTCGTAGCCGCGGACCTGCACACAGGCGGCTCAGGCCATAGGGTTGTTTTTCACCGACTGGAGCAGCGGTGGAGATCGGCAGCCCCCTGAGCGACTGAGCAGCCCTCTTCAGGACAGCACTGCTCACCTCCATGGCATGAGGAAGGGGCTAGAAAAGGTGCCCTAAACATTGCCTGCTCCACACCGCGTACCGCCCTAGTCAGCATACCTACTCAAGCCGTCGACACACAAAGGAAAGAAAGAAGAAAACAAGGAGCACCCCATTGACCATTGCCACATGGAATGTGCGTACGCTTCTGGACAGAGGCAACTCAGACCACAGAGACACACAGCACTCATTGTGAGTGAATTAGCCAGGTACAACATTGACATCGCTGCCTTAAGTGAGACCAGACTGGCAGAAGAAGGCGAACTCTGTGAGTGAGGCACAGGCTACACCTTCTTTGGGAGTGGTTGTGGACCTGAAGAGAGATGTGAGGCTGGAGTTGGCTTTGCAGTGAAGACAACCCTCGCTGGCAAGCTGGCTGGCCCCCCAAAAGGAGTGAACGATCGCCTGATGACGATGAAACTCCCTTTATGCAACGGGAAGAAGTTTACCACCATTGTCAGCACCTACGTGCCCACCATGACCAACCCGGATAAGATCAAGGACAAGTTCTACGAGGACCTGAACACTGTCATCACCACTGTTCCCAGCGCAGACAAGCTCATCATTCTTGGTGACTTTAAAGCGAGAGTTGGTTGTGACAGCACCTCCTGGGAAGGAGTGATTGGGAAGCATGGGGTTGGTAACTGTAACAGCAATGGCCAACTACTTCTCCAGACATGTACCGAGCACAACCTTCTTATCACAAACACCATCTTCTGCCTCTCTACCCATAACAGGACATCATGGATGCATCCTCGCTCAGGGCATTGGCATCTCATCGACTTTGTCATCGTCAGGAAGAGGGACAGGCAGGACGTAGAGTCACGAGGGCCATGTACCGCGCCAAGTGCTGGACAGACCACCACCTTATCGTCTCCAAGCTCAACCTCCGCATCCAGCCCAAGAGACGGCCTCAGGGCATGAAAGCACTCAAACGCCTGAATGTCAACAAGATGGAGCTAGGCAACATCAAGCAGAGCTTTGCTGACACCGTGGAGGAACGGCTGGAGTCCACCATGCTGGACAACCAGAATGTGGAGGCAGCATGGGGCGCACTGCATGAGACGGTGTACAACACTGCCATGGAGTGCCTGGGGCCTTCTGTCAGGAAGCACAAATACTGGTTTGATGAGAACTGCACTGAGATCAAGCAGCTGCTAGAAGACAAACGCCAAGCCTACAGAGCCCACATTGAAGATCCCAAGTCACAGTCAAAGAAAGACATACTGAACAGCGCACGCAGCACCATCCAGCTGAAGCTGCGGCAGATGCAGGATTCCTGGTTGAGCAACAAAGCTGATGAGATCCAGGGCTTTGCAGACAGGAACGACATGAAGAACTTCTATAACGGCCTGAAAGAAGTCTACAGTCCCACCACCTCCGGATCTGCTCCACTCCTCAGTGCTGATGGTTCTACCCTGATCACTGACAAGGATGGGATCCTTGAGAGATGGGCTGAACACTTTGACAGCATACTGAACCGCCCCTCCACCATCAATGATGAAGCCATCGACCGACTCCCCCAGGTGCCAGTCAGTAAGTCGTTGGATGCCATTCCAACTTTCGAGGAGACCCAGAAATCTATCCGTCTGCTATCCAATGGCAAAGCCCCTGGCTCAGACTCCATTCCAGCTGAGGTCTACAAAGAAGGTGGTATGGTGCTGACTGAGAACTTCATCAGCTGTTCCAGCTCATCTGGCAGCATGAGGCAGTTCCACAGGACTTCAAAGACGCTTCCATCATACACCTGTACAAGCGCAAAGGAAATCGTCAGGCCTGTGACAACCATCGTGGAATATCCCTGCTGTCTGTCGCAGGCAAGACTCTGGCCAGAGTGCTAATCAACCGTCTCATAGTGCACCTTGAGCAAGGTCTCCTACCAAAGAGCCAGTGTGGCTTCCGGAAAGAACGCAGGACTATCGACATGGTGTTTGCTGCCAGGCTGCTCCAGGAGAAGTGTCAGGAACAGAACGCCGACCTTTACTCCACGTATGTCGATCTGACCAAGGCCTTTGATACTGTTAGCAGAGATGGCCTTTGGAGAATCATGGCGAAGTACGGGTGTCCCAGAAAGTTCATCACCATCATAAGGCAACTACACGATGGGATGCTGGCCCGAGTCCAAGACAACGGAGAGACTTCAGAACCATTCCCGGTCTCCAACAGAGTCAAGCAAGGGTGTGTTCTTGCCCCCACCCTGTTCAGTCTCATGTTTTCAGCCATGCTGACAGATGCCTTCAGAGACGCTGACATAGGCATTGGCATCAGGTACCGCACAGATGGCTCACTCTTTAACCTCAGGAGGCTTCAAACAAAAACCAAGGTGAGGACAGACACCGTCAATGACTTCCTGTTTGCTGATGACTGCGCTCTCAACACTGCCTCCAAAGCTGACATGCAACACAGTGTTGACAAGTTCTCTGCTGCCTGTGACAACTTTGGCCTCACAATCAGCACAAAGAAGACTGAGGTGATGCACCAGCCAGCTCCAGGAAAACCTTACGTTGAACCAAACATCTTCATCAACGGGCAACGACTGAACGCGGTGGACAAGTTCACATACCAGAGCAGTACACTCTCTCGCACAGTTGTCATCGACGACGAGGTGAATGCCAGACTCGCCAAAGCCAACGCTGCCTTTGGCAGACTCCATAAGAACATTTGGAACAGGAGAGGCATCACCCTGGAGATGAAGCTCAAAGTATACAAGGCCATAGTTCTCACCACACTGCTCTATGGATGTGAATCATGGACGGTCTACAAACGCCACGCCAAAAAGCTGAACCACTTCCACACCACCAGCGTCAGAAAACTTCTCGGCATAAAGTGGCAAGAGAAGATCCCTGACACAGAGGTGCTCACTCGTGCAAACTTGCCCAGCATCTACACCATCTTGATGCAGGCCCAGCTGTGCTGGGCAGGCCATGTAGTTCACATGCCAGACCACCGGCTCCCCAAGAAACTGCTGTACGGTGAACTCCAACATGGCAAGCGCTCCCATGGAGGCCAAAAGAAGCGCTTCAAAGACACTCAAAGCTTCTCTGAAGGCCTTCAACATCAGCCATGACACATGGGAGCTGAATGCAATGGACAGACCAAAGTGGCATTCAGCTGTCCACAAAGGCGCCAAATCCTGTGAGGCCAACAGAATCGCTGCAGCAGAGCAACGCAGACAGGCCAGGAAAAGCAGTGCCAGCAAGTCCCCGACAGCCGCCACCATCCCCTGTCCACACTGCGTCAGAACCTTCCGGGCGCGGATTGGCCCGATCAGTCATCTGCGCACCCACAGAGCCCAACCCATCCACCCCCTGGATGACTAGATGGTCCTCGTCAATCCCGACGGATGAACCACACTTGTGTACCTATCAGAGTGAATGTCTTCTGCAGACTTTTGCCAGAGGCCAACATTTATGTTGCCATGTGCGACAAGTGCGTTCTGCTCATGGGACATCGGATTATTGTCTTACCCGAATGACTAGACGCTTAGTTTGATTTTCCAGTCAAACATGGGGAAAGGGAGAGTCCCATATTTGAGCCCAGACCCTCTGGGACACTGTACTAGTTTGATTTTCCAGTCAAACATGGGGAAAGGGAGAGTCCCATATTTGAGCCCAGACCCTCTGGGACACTGTACTTGCAGATAAACATCTTCACCAATCTGCCACCTTCCTCCCACTTTTTGTGTGATCTATGTCAACACAGTCCTCAAGCCAATTTCATTCTATGTTGTTTATAACCCACTGACATCTAGGGGTTGTTATGATATCATTTAACAATTCTGGCAAAATATGATGGAAAGAGTTTAGTTATACTGCTTCATTTTGTGAACATTCTACTCCTGTTTCTGTATTCTTTTCTTCGTCTTTGGCTGTACTCATTATAAATGAACACCTTGAACGGTGAGCTTTTTAAAGTTCTTTGTCTCTGCCCTTTTTTCAAAAATACATCTACAAATTCATATGACCACACAGAGGGCATACAAACACACACATCTACCGTAATTTTCAGTCTATAAGGCGCTTTTTTTCTTCTTTTTACTCAAATCTGACCCCTGCTGCTTCTTATAGGTTGTATGTGCCCTACCTGTGTCTGAAAAGTAAACACCATGTGGGGCCTCCTGACACAACAAACTCAGTATATGACAACATTGCTAATGAAGTGGAGCTTCACAACAGTGTACATTCCACCGAAGGCTGTAAAATTGTACGTTTGCAAATTCACCTGACCAAAAAAATTAATTTCTTTACTGTGTAAAAAAATCCCTGATAACAGAGAAGACAAATGGAGTAACAGAGCCAAGTCAACAAGCAGACAAAAACAAGTCAGATTCTGATCCAGCTTTCCGAAGAATATCACTGCTCAGAAAATAACATCCACTGTTAGCAGAGACAAAATAGAGGGCTTTCACATTACGGTAGATGCAGCTTATGAGATGTGTGTGCCTCATACATGTTCAAAATAACTTTTTTCTTTAAAATCAGAGGCCTTGCAAGCCGAAAATTATGGTACCCCACCCCCCCTCCCCCGCACCCCCTGAACACACACACAAACATACATATATTTCTTTACCTTTGGCATTCCAGGATAATCCAGCCATTCTGCATTGATGCTTTCCATTGATATGTGTCTGCAAAAAACACCTAATTTAAGTTATTCACTTACCATCTGCTGAAATGAACCATATACATTTGAACCTAACCATTTGTAACTTTAAAAGTGTTTAACATCTGCACTAATGTTGATTTACATTTGCAGACAATCCTCCCTCCCTCCCTCCTCCCAATTAATCTGCCCTTCTGTCAGTACAGAAAACAAAGATTCCTCACTCCATGATGTTTTGCCCTATTTTATTTTTCTTAGTAAAACTTTCCATCTGCACATACTGGCTGTGATTTGATCACTGGGTGTGCTCTTTGTGTAGATTTGTGTGCATTTGTGATGATTTTTCATGTGGTTCTGTGAGGTCTGGCTCCTTGGTGCATGTTTTAACTAGGGTGAATGTGATGTATTTTGCTTTGATTTGGGCCTATGTGATGTGAGACTGTGATATAGCCAGTCTTGATTAACATATCTTTAGGTCACTTAGACTGAAGTATGCAAATTTTAGCGAATGTGACGTGAGACTATGTTATCATTATTTCATATTTTTAATACATATTTTTAAATCACTTAGTCTCAAATTATTATATTCTATTTTAAGGCACGGTGAGCCTCATCTGAGACGGGGGTACTGCGCTATATAAGCCTGCATATTATCATTATTATTTCTTTTGGCATTATTCTGCATGTGCATGCACATGCATGTGTGTGCGCATGTGTTTCCCTGCAACTCTGTGTCTGTATGAGTGACTGTGTATGTGTGTGCATGTGTATATATTTGTCCATGTATTTAATAACAATTATGAACACTCATCCAGTGTTCATTCTCAAACAGAGCTCAAAGTGCTTTACGTGTATAAAACTCTTGACTGTGTGAGATAAAATAATAAATCAATTTACTCTCTCACTGCAAACAGACATCATGACACCATTCATCCAACTCATTTACATGCAATGTACAACACACACACACACACACACACACACAGCTTCACATGCAGATCTTTCACTCATACAAAAAAACATTTATAGTATGAATTTTGGTTGATGAAACTGTTGCATGGAGCGGGTATAAACAATAATATTCAGGTTCTTGACTAGGCTGGAATGAAGAATGGATGCACAGCCAAGTTTAAGTGAATCAACAGTTATGGAAGAAGGTTTCTGTTTGATTCCTATGACTATGGTTTCAGTATTACCAACATGAAAAAACATGTTTGTATATATGTGAGCACAGGTCTGTGCGTTACCATATTTTTGTGAAAGCATGTATACATAACTACCAGTAATATTTTATATGAATGTTATATGTACATTTGGACGTGTCTATGTTTCACACTATACATTATCCTCTGGATGATAAATAAACAAACCAACAAACTCTGACTTACGTTAAATCAGTAAATGTTGAAAAGAACATCTGGAGAAATTCCTGGAAAAAAAAGAAAATCTGCCACAGCATGCCTCTAAGCATAGACATATAAAAATACACACAAGTACATAAGTTTTTATGTAATCATATACACACTCACACTCACACACACACACACACACACATGCACACTCTCACATGTGCTTATACTTTCAAGAAATGAAATGAAATGAATGTATGCATGCTGACCAGCCACCATGCGAAATGGTAAGCATTGCGGACTGATGGCTGGGAGAATGCAGGTTCAATTCACAGTGGCCCAGATTTCAATATGCTATGGGCTTAAATGGGAAGACTGGGACCACACAAGTGAGTATCATCCACTTCACAAATGTATCTTTGGGTGTGTTGCTCAAATTTCCTGACTAACACTGTAAGTGTCATAGTCCTAAACCTAAAATGGACCTCCATTGCAACATTGTCATCAACATCCTCCTCCTTCATCATCAATTAAAAAAAAAATAAATCAAATTCTCTGGCCTTCCGTGCCCTGCTTTCATGGTGATCTCAATTTCAATCCTCAACTTCTGTGCTTGGGGTGAATCCTGTCATTTGTGTCAGCAGCTTCATGGGGGACTGTCTTTGGAAGGATGTGGTGGCAGTCTCCACTCTTGGGGGGACACTCACTCAGTCTGGCTCTGTGGCTAAGCTATTATTGTAGTCAGGATGGGGCTTATTAGGTGGTGTCCTCAGTATGATAAATCAGAACAGACACTACTGAACACCACCAAAGTAACTCAGCAGCAATGCAGGGTCTCCTTAGGTTTGTGGCCCCTTCGTGACCTAACATCAATAGTTCTTTGTGCACTGCCAACACTGGGACTGGTAAAGATGAACCCAGGTGTGACTGTGTATGGGGGACTAGGAATGAGTGGTGTGGGAGTAATACCACTAAAAATGGTACAGATGATGGGACAGCAAAAACAAAACAAAAGAAGAATGTATGTATGTCTGTTAATATGTATTTATCATGGACATGAGCACATGCTTTAGCATATATTTTTGTATATATGGGTTTATATTTATACTTTTCAAACATGAGCACGCAGCAGCATGTATCATTGTATATATTTGTTATAACTGAAAAAAACAACAACAAAATGCACTCACACATACACATCTGTGCATGTGTGCACAACTCACTCACACACACACAGATGCACAGACATGACATACACAGAAGAAAATCATGTACCTGTGAAGTAACCAACTGGTACAGGTATTTCTGTACATATTCTTTCAGAAAGGACAAAAACTGAACTTTTCCAACTTCCTTCTCCAAAGCATGAAGCAAAAAGTAACCCTGAAAAAAAACAAAAAAAACAAGCAGAGTAACAATCAGTCAGAGAATACATTCATAAAAATGTTAGAGTACGCACAAACATATAAAACAACCCCCACATGTGTGTTGTATATATGTGTAGTGTATACAGGGGACTGGGGGGTGGGGGGGGGGGGTGGAGTTGTAAGCTGGGGGTAGTGGTAGGACAGGGAGGGAGGGAGTGAGTGCAAGTGAGTATATCTTTCTGTGTGCATGTGCATATGTGAGGGTCTTTCTGTCTTGAAGGCAATGGCAGCTGAAGGGAACAAAAAAGGCCAGAAACTTGACACAGCTGAATGTGACACAATTGCATCTTCACCATGCTTACACTTCTTCTTTCATCTTCCATCCAGAAGATCTTTATCAATGCCCTCAAAGAAAGGCTTTCATTTGTGGCTAATGCCAGAATGAAGCAAAATGAAGAAACAATAAAACTGCAACAAGGTCAAAATCTTCTTCTCCAATACAAACTCGACCAGCAAGAGCAATACACCAGAAGGGAAACAGTCAAAATCATCAGTGTCCCAGAAACACCCAAAGAAGACACAGACGAAAAGTTCATGAATATCTTCTCAGCAGCTGGCTGTCAGATCAAACATGAAGAATTTCCATTGTTCACAGAGCAGGACCAAAGACCAAGAAGGGAAGGAACACCACCACCAACACCACCAGTGGAACAGCAAGACCCATCCTGGTCAGGCTTATGTCACAGAAAACTGAAGCAAAAATGATGCCTTTTAGAAAATACCCTGACCCCTCTGCAAAGCAGAATGTTACACCCGGTGAAAAGGAATGACAACATTAACAAGGTGCCTGCAACTCTGGAGGAGAAGCTCAGGTGTGTGCTGAAAACGGCGCTAGGACAGCATGCAGCAAATGCCAAGGTGTTTGTGGACATGCCTAATAACCTGTACTATCTAGGAATAGACACCTTGGACTATTTGGCCTTGGGTCTGTAGCACTTTATCTTATAGAAATTAAATGGAGTTCTTAAACAGTGTACACCTGTCCCATCAGAAACTTTTAATCAGTCTGCTAGAGAAATTAACTTCTTACTCCTTAATGTGCATGGACTTTGGAACAGGATTAAACATCAAGAATTTATTGATTATGTTAAACATTTTGATTTCCTTCTTTTCGTTGAGTCAGTAACTGACAAACAAGATCATCAATTTACTGAAGAAATTCTCAAAGATATTGGGTATCATCGCTCCAATTATTAGTCATAAATTTTTATTATATCAAAGTTCTTGGCGAATTGCAGTTGCTGGAAAAGATTCATTTGCTAACCATATACATGTATTTCCTAGTGTTAACAACAGTTCTGTTTGGTTTTTACTTCAAAAGAATATCACTGGTTATGATAAAGATCTGGTTGCTGGAATGGTTTATATTCCCCCTGAGGGATCTCTGAATAGCAGTGTTGATCTGTTTGATGAAACAGGATCAATCATAATTAATTGCCAAAGTAAGATGATTGTGACATTCTTTTGGCAGGTGACTTTAATGCATATATAAAAACATTAAACAATTTTGTTGATTCCAGTCAGTTTGGAGATAACTCTTTCTACTGCTCGATGACTTCCTTCATTATACTCTTTGTACTGGCTGTTTGTATAAGTTACAAGAAAAAAAAATCTAAAAAAGAATCCAAAGACAGACAGCCAAGAACTTTCGTGGAAATATAAAGAATAGAATGTCCTAACATTAGGCAAAGTTTCAAAGCACTCACTTTATTATTGAATTATTTATCATATTTTGAAAATAATCCATTTTTTTACAACTAACATAAAAGGGGTGAGTTTTTCTCACATAATGGAAATTTCACAAATGTAGTCTTTTATAACCAAAGACACTTCCTAATTGTAGCAATGAAATTGGCAAATGTATATGTATGTGGATATGCACTATAGAATCAGTATCAATGTCACCTGAACAAATACAAACTGTTATACACACACACTCACTTACACACATGCACATACTATTCTGGCTATCAGCATTAGGTACTAAAAATATCGGGAAATAAGAGCAGTCCAGGTGTCAGTCTTGCATGATAATCTACAGAAACTGTTTCTCGCTCAAGTCTTGGACTTCAGTGACATCACCAACAGCCACATGTTCATCTGCTGCTGAGTCACTGTCTCTGAAATCATGTGTCTCACTGCTAACACTTTCCCCATATTCATCCACACCAATACTGTTGTGGGACAATTCATCAGCATCTAAAGATTCATCATCATCATCATTAACACCAGAGCCTGTAATCATGACAGCTTCTATCAATTCCCAAAGTGAAACACGCTGAGTTTGCAATTGGTTTCAAGCCTCAGTACTTGGTTAACGAGTGAGAAGGCAGAGCCAGGTGACTGTATGCTTGCATCAATTGTACTCATACAATGGTATTGTCAGTCATACTAAAAGTAAAGGTGCCCTTTTGGATGACTGTAGAATAGTTGTGCCGCTTAGTTTTGCACAAGACCAGAATAGTTCTTACACAGGGACACTAAAATCACTGACAAAAAGACACTGAATCATACATGATGATACAAGCATAGGATGACAATAAAACAGAAAAAATGTTCTCAAAGATTACAACAGAATTCAATAATACATTACCTGGTAACCTTAAAATCTATAACTAGACCATACACACCCTTTTATCTTCTGCAGAGGAAAATCAGAATTGTAATGTGTAGCTCAAAAACACTGAAAAACAAATGGTAGAATAAACCATGGTTTGATAAGTTATATTGATAGAAGCAATCTGAGTATTTCAGATCAGAACACAAACTTAATTTTCATGACTAAACATTTAACCATGAAGACTTCACGATTGAAAGTAAAGCTTATTAGCTCACTTGGAGAAGAGCAGAAAGAAATATGCAAATGAAGTGGCATATGAATTGCATTATTTAAAACACTTTGAATCTAAACAATTTGGTAAAAAAGAAAAAGGAGATCACAAAACCCAATAAATCTATATGATTCTCTCAATCACTTTAAACCACTGAATATGACAAGAGAAAATCCAGATGATCTGAACTGTAGTTTATCTACACATGTCTAGGTAGATTACGAAAAATCCTCATTGAGATTATTTATGCAGTGTGCCATCTTAAGAAAGGCAAAGCCATAAGAGTCGGAATACCTTATTAACCCCTTTACTGCCACAGTAAATAACCCTTTTTGGATTGCTGTGTGCCAGGCAAAATTTCGCTTTCTTGGGTAGGTTCACTGAACTGTTCACTGCTCACTCATTTATTGAGATATCTCTAAGATTTTTGGCATGTTTTTTTCCTCATACCCTTGACTACGAGGAGATAAAATATTGTGATTTTATTTGTTGGTTTTGTGGTAACCATGGATATACATTATATTTTTTAACAAAAAAAACACTTTCGGATCATACACTCACACACTCCTGACCATAAAACAAACACACAGCAAAAATTGGTTTTCTTGTACATTTATTCACTGAGAATGAAAATACATAACTCAGAGGTAGTCCCAGTGCACAAACCTGGCATAGTAGCCCATGAAACAACCCTACTGGTATAACTGTGCGCCAGGGCAAAATACTGCTTTCCTCGGTACATTCACTGAACTGGTCACTGCTCAGTCATTTATAGAGATATCTCAAAGATATTTGGCATGTTGTTTCCTTACACCACGGGCTATGATGTGACAATACAGTTATGTGATATTGCCATTCACTGGTAAAGTACACATGAATATACATAAACTTTTTAGTGAAAAATTCTTTTTTCATATGATAAACACACATATTACACAACATAAAACCATACAAATACAGGAAAAACTGGCTTTCTTGTACATTTACAAACTTGAGAATGAAAATATGTAAGTTACAGGTAGTGCCTGTGCATACACTTGGCATGGTAGCCCATGAAACAACCCTACTGGTATTACTGTATGCCAGGGCAAAATACTGCTTTCCTTGGTACATTCACTGAACTGGTCTCTGCTCAATCATTTATTGAGATATCGCAAAGACATTTGGCATGTTTTTCTCTTATACCCTTGGCTATGATGTGACAATACAGTCATGTGATATTGCCAGTTACTGGTAGAGTACACATGAATATACATGAATTTTTTTTAGAGAAAAAAACTTTTTTCAGATGACACACACACATATTACACAACATAAAACCACACAAATACAGGAAAAACTGACTTTCTTGTACATTTACAAACTGAGAATGAAAAAAAATGTAAGCTACAGGTAGTGCCTGTGCACAAACTTGGTATGGTAGTACATAAAACAACTATACTGGTATGTGTACGCAAGGAAGGAGGACCTGGGGCCAGGGCACTGAATAGAAATCATATTGTTTATAAAATAAAATTACAATTTCTGAACATAAACATACTCATTGCATAAAGTCAAACCATGAAAACACTGACCCCCCACCCCACCCCCCCCACACACACACACCCTCCCCCAAAAAAACAACAACAAAACAAACCCCAAAACAACAACAACAACAAAAACCAAAACAGTCTGTATTCAAACTGAGTCAGAAGAATTGTTCACACACAGCTGCTGTCAGTGCACAAAATTGATGTGGTAGTTCTTGTGCACAGCTTCAAATTGTTCAATTCACAATCCATTTTTCTTTCAATGAAGGCATGGTTTTGTTACACACAGGAGTAATTACACACACTAGTAACTGATATGATAAAAACAAACTGGAGAAGAAAAAACAAACAAAACTCTGTGTGTGTGTGTGTGTGTGTGTGTGTGTGTTGGGGCTTGTGTACATTTATATGTATTTGTGCTTTCATGTCTGTGAGACTGCATGTTTGTTGCACATCTGTATGTGTGTATGTGTGTGTGTGTTTTACATTCATTTGCTTATTTATTTATTTACTATCATTATTCTCTTTTTATTTTATTATCATTTATTTAGTTGTAGTAGTAGCAGCATCTTTTTATTTCTTTTTTTCATAGCCAAATATTCATTCACTTTTTTATTTGTTTGATTATTTTTTCTTCTTTTTTTTTTCTTTTTCTTTTTTTTATATCTAAATATTCATTTACTTCTTTATTTGTTTTTTTATTTATTTCATTTAATTTTTCCATGGCCTGACTAAGCACACAGGGTTATGCTGCTGGTCAGGCATCTGCTTGGCAGATGTGGTGTGGCATATATGGTTTTGTCCGAATCCAGTGATGCCTTCTTGAGCTACTGATCACTGTGAAAAGACATGAACACTGACAGCTGAGCCACTACCTCTAACCCCATCCTCTGGCCTTCGACCTATTGTCTTACATAACTCCCCTATCTCTCCTCCCCCTCTTCTCAAATTACGTGAAAGTATCGTGCCTTCACTGTCATTCATGGTCACTTGCTCAGCATATGATGTCTGATTGGGTAGATGGACTGAAGAAAGTCTGATGTTGTTGTCAGTTTCGTCACTGCAGTTGTCATCACTTTCAAATTCAAATGACAAGACAAATCCATCTATCATCATCATATTCATACATAATCATCAGCACAATCCGCTGACTGGTACCACTGTCTTCATCTGAAAAATTGTTTGACGCCTTTATGGCATGCGAGGCAAACCCTCTTCACAAGCGGTCCAGAAAACAAATCATTATTGAGAAAAAATGAGTCTTCCACCTGATGAATACTCACTTAACTCCACGGTTTTGGAGTCTTTTGCATTTTTTTTTTTTTTAGCAACAATTATTAAGCAATTCTAAAATGTTTATAAAATGTGCATTTATGGACCAAACTTCATGTGTAATTTTTCAATGTCATCAGAATAAAACAACATTCAAAATATCATATTTTTGGGAATGCTTGTGGAACATATTCATTTTGGTGACCTTTGTCCTCTGTTGCTAAAAATACAATTTTATGAGCATTTTCAGTATTCTGCACATTCTCACTGAACAAAAAATCCAAGGTATTGAGTTCAAGTTCACAATTTTAACTTTTATTGAGAAGGTAATCATTTTTCTTTCATCTAAAACAAAATTCAATGTACTGTATCAAAACCTGCATGTTCAGTGATATGAATTAAAAAACAACAACTATATTTCCTCATTGACAAAAAGATCCGCACACTGCACACCCCTTCTAAAAGAGTTGCACTGGTTACCCAAGAGCAAGGAATCAAATACAAAGCTGCCTGTCTCTGCTACTGTGTCATATCTGGAACTGCACCCGATACCTCTCTGACATCTTTCAAATCAATGTACTCTCCTGTTCTCTTCGCTCTGCTACCGATAATAGAACCTTCTGCATACCAAAATACAAAAGAGAACAGCACGGTAGTCGATCCTTTTCATCATCTGTGAGAAGCTGTATTCAGGATATTTATACCCTCAAACCCCTCGATTATACATCATTTGAGGGTGTAGCATTAAGGGTTGAGTGTAATAGTTCCATGTGCCATATTAAATGCATATATAGACCCCCACCTAGTCGACACAATAAATGTAACACCCAGACTTTTATTACTGGGTTTTCTAATCTCCTGGATAAATACAACCTGAAAGCAGGAGACTTAGTTTTAACTGGTGATTTTAACCTTCATCATGAACAGACCAGCAGTCAGATATACTATGTTTTTACTGGCGATTTTAACCTTCATTATGAACAGACCATCAGTTCAGATATACTACGGTTGTGTACTCTACTTCACAACCAAAGGTTAAAACAACTAATATGTGAACCAACCCATAAACATGGTCACACTCTCAACTGGCTTGCGATTCGAGAGAACATTTACACCCCCCAGTTTAAGGTCATAGACTTGGCTCTTGCTGATCACATGGCAATTCTTTATGACATCCATTTTAGGAGACTGAAGCGACCAAAACGTTTTGTTACATCACGGAACACAAAGATGATTAACCTTGAGGTATTCCAGGCTGACATCAAATTCTTTATGGATGGAATTGACTCAAGCCCATCTCCTCTGACAACATACAACACTGGCCTCCGTCAGATACTGAATAAGCATGCCCCTCTCTCCACTCGCCTTGTTACTGACCGTCCCTCTGCTCCCTGGATGACTGATGAACTGAGGGCTGCCAAGCGTCAAGAACGACAGGCCGAGCACGTCTGGCGCTCCAACAAACTGACTGTCTCCAGACAGGTTTATGTTAAGGAGCGGAAAAAACTGAATGACATGCAGACAGCTGCAAAGCGTCAACATTTCAGCGCCTCCATCAGTCAGTGTTCCACATCCAAACAGCTCTGTGCTGTATCAAACCAGCTCACTGGCAAAAATGAAGAACTGATGCTGCCAAAAAATGTTCCTCCTCAGGATCTCCCTGATGCTTTTAGTAATTATTTTGATGACAAAATTGTAAACATTCGACAAGAACTGGATGCTAGCCCACCCGAGGACCGATTTAATGATTTTAAAGGAAATTTAATGACATGTTTTAGACCTGTCTCTGAAAAAGCTGTAAGAGATTTTATTCTTAAATCTCCGAGTACGAACTGTGACCCTGATCCATTGCCCACTAACCTTTTGAAATTATGTCTTGATGACCTTCTCCCCTTGATCACCAGAATTATTAATCATTCTCTGGAGTCAGGCACTGTTGATGATTGTCTTAAATTGGCCATTGTCACCCCTCTTTTGAAAAAGCACAATTTGGACACAAATCAGCTAAATAACTATAGACCTGTCTCTAATCTTTCTTTCATTTCTAAAATCATTGAAAAAGTTGTGTTACATCAGCTCCAGGAACATCTTGATGAAAACAGCTTGCTTGAAACTTGTCAGTCAGCTTATCGGAAAAGCCATAGCATAGAAACAGCCCTTCTTTCGGTCACAGATAGTCACCTCTCAAACACAGACAAAAGACTTACATCTGTAGTGGCATTTTTAGATCTGTCAGCGGCATTTGATACAATTGACCACCAAATTCTTATCAATCGTCATAGCACTACCTTTGGCATTAAACCTACTGCTTTAAAATGGTTTTCTTCATATCTTTCAAATTGTCAACTAAAGGTTAAAGTAAAACATAGCACCTCTAAAATCATTCCTCTTGTGTTTGGTGTCCCTCAGGGATCAGTCTTAGGGCCTATCTTGTTCACTTTGTACACTCAACCTTTGTCTGACATCTTCAAAGGCACTCATTTGGTTACCACAAATATGCAGATGACACAGAATTACAAAAAGCCGCTCCACCATCTGATTTTAAAACAGTCATTACTGAACTGGAAGCTTGTGTAGCTGATGTAAAAACATGGATGGACAAAAACAAGCTAAAGCTCAATAAAGACAAAACTGAACTCTTAGCCGAAGGAGACCTAACTTATCTTAAGGCAGCAGAAAAGGACCCAGTTACGTTTGGCCCTGCTTCAGTAGCATTTCAAACATCAACCAAATACCTGGGTGTATATCTCGATCAAACCTCGACTATGAACGACCAAATTTCTTTCTTGTGTCGCTCATGTAATGTTCATCTCCAAAGGCTAACCCCAGTCAGACCCCACATAACAGAGAAAAATATGGCTCAGTTGGTTTCCTGTTTTGTCCTGTCCAGACTGGATTACTGCAATTCCACTCTTGCAGGTTTACCATCTTCCTCCATCAACCGATTACAGAAAATCCAGAACAATGCTGCACGACTGGTTCTCACCAAAAAGAAATCTGATCATGTTACACCTCTGCTGAATCAGTTACACTGGCTTCCAACTGAGACCCGCATTCACTATAAGTTAGCAACACTCGCCTTCAAACATTTTGACAAGTCTCTTCCACTGTATCTCTCCTCTGTATTGGAAACATATGAACCGCACAGAACATTAAGATCCAGTTCTGAAAAGCTGCTTAAAGTTCCAACGACTAATCTGAAATGAGCTGGAAATAGGCCTTTCAGAGCTCAGGTTCCCCAAGTGTGGAACTCTCTACCTTCATCTCTTAGAAATTCCTCTGATCTACATACCTTAAGTCAGATCTGAAAACTTACCTTTTCCATAAGCATTTTTGTTCTGGGCAGAATGGTTAAACCAAGGTATGCTGTTGGCAAGTATCTTTGTGCTAGTATTTTTACAGTCCTGTTTTAATGCATTGTGTATTTTATGTAGTTTTGGTCTTAGATGTGATGTCATTTTTTCTATCTGGTTATTTTTAATGGGCGTGTGTGTGTGTGTGTGTGTGTGTGGGTGTGCGTGCATGTGTGTGTGTGTGCATGCGTGCGTGCTTGCATGTGTTTATGAGGTTACAATGCTCTGGTATGCATGTGTAAGTGTGTAGGCATGTTAGTGTGTCTGAACAGAATTCTATGTCAGAAAATAAGAAATATTTTAATTCTTATGCAATTTTGTTTTTAGTGCAGTTGATATTTAATCTCAGTGTGTGTGTGTCTGTAAGAGAGGGACATTTATATATGTGTGTGTGTGTGTGTGCGCGCGCGCGCGTGTATGTGTGTGGGGTGTGTGTGTGTATGTGTGTGTGTGTTCCATAAGATGCATTTTGTTTTAATCTAAGCCTTATTTATTTCATAGCTTTTATATCTTTAGTGTGCTTTGCATTCATATGAACACACTGGATGTTTTCCATTGTCAGATAGCGGTTGATATGTTTTTTAAGGCATGTTTATAGTCAACTATGATGTATGGCGCTTTGAGCAGCATTAGTGCTGGATATCGCGTCATAGAAAAACTATGTATTATTATTATTATTATCTGCTGTTCAAATATAGAACTCTTTGCCTCACCACGTCCACCACAGCCCCTCACTGCCTTCCTTTAAATCTAACCTCAAGACTTTCCTCTTCCAGCAAGATTTCTTCTAGACCCTCTTTCATACATGAAAGCAGTTAGGTGATTGTGTAGATATATTTGTAACGCTGTATTGCGTGTGCGTCGAATGTATGGATGGAGGGATGAATGGATGCATGCATGTATATATGTATGCATGTATGTATATATATATATTGTAAGTACAAGTTTGTATGCGCATATATATGTTTACTGTGCATGTCTGTGAGTTGAGGACTGAGGTTGTTTCGTATGCGTGTGTGCGTGGATTGCAAAGCGCTTTGCGCAATGAGGAAAGTGCTAATAAATGTCCAGTTATTATTTTCATCATTATTATCAAGTTCTACAAATCACATAAGTCATGGACACCACAACAGACTTCTTGTTTTGCAGAAAGCATAGCGTCCCAAGCATACAAAAATATAAATTATTCACAAACTGCAGTCAGTTTCTTTTCTTAACAATATATTTGTTGATATTGTCACTAAAAATAGACCAACCACTCCCACCTGAACAATGGACCTGTTTTAACAGTGGAAACAGTTGCTTTGGTTCTTTGGATACACATGGGTTATTTATGTAGTCAAGCACTCAGCTGGCTACGATAACCATGGTTCAACTCACAGCACATGCCGTGAAGCAGATGACAATTTTACTGCAGTGATGGTGTCCAACCACTGACCTGTTGATGTAATAAGTGCGGCACAATTAATGAAAGCAGTTGGCGTCCAACCAGTCAGTCTTTACGAATGTTGCTTTCGAACACACGCTCAGTGTCGCACACAGTCAGCTGCCTAACATTCTGCTGTGTAAGTACTGTTTGTGTTATGTGCTGACAGCATTTTAAGTAGGTAAACTTTGTCAGAAGAATTGTGTTGTTGTTCAGTCACAGGTCTTATTGTTTGATGAAAGTTATCATCATGTCGTCATGATATCCTTATAAGCAGTATTCCATTTCATTCTTTCAAACATCAGTCAGTGATGTCACTGCCCACTGATAGTTTATTCGATTGTTTCTAGAACCTTCCAGGAATGACGTATTCTTTCTCATTTATTCACACTGATAAAGGCACTGTCTTCTTATCTTCTTTCTTATCTTTTTCTCTTCTTCATAACTATTGTAAAAATAAAACAATACAAAACCCTTTTTGTGACTGGCCTCTACATGTTCTTGGCCTGTGTGAGGAGCTTTCTATCCTTTCACACTTTCCATCATGCAAATTCAGTAATCATCTGATTCTTTTGTAATCCCTTTATACCACTTGGTTCACGCACGACTATACAAGTGGCGTCACCGATAGGAAATGATCCAAGATTGATCCAAAATTATTTCTTTTAATGTTTTTAATTCTTTAATCCATCCTATTATCAAAATTCCTAAATAAACAACCCCCTACAACTCAGTTGTTTACATTCGGCGCTTACGAGCAAGGATGTTTTAATTCTTTAAATCTCTATGAAAATTAAAGCCCTTTACCAAAATGTTACTCCATTACATTTAGAGAATGTCCAAAAGACACCAAATTGTTTTCAGACATCTATAATATATATATATATATATATATATATATAAAAGAAGAAAAAAAGTATATGGTAATATTAACATTTTTACCCGTCCATTCTTCAATGTTGAAGTCAGAAATAAAATCTACCCAAATTGGTATAACTGTTTCTGATGAACTTGTCCACCATCTCTGGTTCGACATTCTTATATTCTAATTAACATTTTTACCGGTCTGCAGTACAAAACATATGTGAAAAAGGTACCAAATGGGTAAAAATGTTAATTAGATATATATAGGTTTGTCTACTATAAGAGAGGATTTTAAAATGAACTTGTCCAGATTAGAAAGGTGTCTAAAAAGGGATGCTTTTTGGGGCATCCCATGCACCTAGCAAGGGGCTCAGAAATGAAGGGGGGGATACACAAAGTGAAAGAGAAAATCTGACAGACGGGTTAATTTGAAAGATCCCATGTGCTGGATTCTTCAGGTGGAATGAAGTGTAAACTTGTTCGTGCCAGTGTGAAAAGGAAACTGCACGAGGGTGACAACGGTTTTTGATTCAGTCGTACTTGAAAAGACGGAATTAAGTCATCAGCCACACACACAATCCAGGAATGAATTTTTGAGCCCTACACAGACAATCGCAGTATGAGCTAGCCATGGCTGCACAATCACGGAATGAAGTTGTCAATGTACACTGACACACACACACATGTTGTATTGTTGTAACTGTACATGCACGAGTGGTCACGTCTGCCGGAGTGGAGGTGCACTGATGCCCACCAACCATCATCAGTCACAGAATCAAGTTGTCATCCAGGCACAAACAAACACCAAACACGGAATGAAGTTTACGGTAATACACACACAATCCAGGAACGAACTTGTGAACCCTTCACACACAATCACCAAGTTGACTTCTGTGCCCTCCACTACATCACTGACGGAATGAATTTGGCAGTCTTTTTTCCCACCGTGATGAACACATTCATTTTTCAGTCATACACACACAAGAATGCATTGTAATTATCCGTGATGTACACAAATGCGGACAAATGTTGTTCATAATACATGCACTAACAGAATGAAGTTCGTACCCATGAATGAAAGCACAGAATGAAGGTTTGTGCGAGACACACACACACACACACACACACACTGACAAAATGTAATCCATGCACTAGAATGAAGTTGTGGGTGTACACTCACATGGATACAAGTTTTCGACAACTGTCAGAACCGGAATTTTCAATACGTGAAATATGCCGCATGAAAAAGTACACTCATTCAAGGTTCACGAGGAACGGATGCTGGAGTAATGGGCACAGACACTCGATCGTTGTGACGTAAAGTACATCTGACTTCAGCACATTATTTCTGTGTTGAAGTACGTGTTTTCACAACTTTGCAGACCCAGGTTATGGCCTGGTTTTCGGTAAATACGCGATTCTGTATGAAAACAGCCTGAATCCTTTAATTTTTATGGAATGGGCAGAACTGATGGGCTTGTGTCGCGATGTAGCAGCAAAACAGCATATGGAAAGCTTATTCAGATTTTTTGAAGAAGGATGATACAGACGCTGAATGTACACGTACAACGTCACACACAACCAGTACCGCAACCTCGACGGCACTGTGACAGTTATCATAGTGTCGGCAAGTACAATGGCAAAACTTGTGATACACTTTCGTTGTCACCCTCACCGGCGTGAACTGAACAACACACTTCATTCCATGTACACTTACCGCTTTCAAATTGTTTTATGCAGCGCTGAAGATTTTGCAAGACGGGTGATTTCAAACTGACCCACTGGTCACATTTTCTCTTTCACTTTGCGTTTCCACCCTTTTTTTCCAAGCCCATTGCCAGGTGCATGGAATGCCCCAAAAAGCATCCCTTTTTAGACACCTTTCTAATCTGGACAAGTCCATTTTAAAATCCTCTCTTATCTGGACAAGTCCATTTTAAAATCCTCTCTTATAGTAGACAAACCTATATATATCCAATTAACATTTTTACCCATTTGGTACCTTTTTCACATATGTTTTGTACTGCAGACTGGTAAAGATGTTAATAAAAATGTTAATAGTGCCAAGTATATTTATATATATATATATATATATAAATGTTAATAGTGCCAAGTATATATATATATATATATATGTGTGTGTGTGTGTGTGTGTGTGTGTGTGTGTGTGGCATCACTAAATCTCCAGTCAGGGATATCCCGCCAACTGTAACTGCCAAGAACGTGCATGGAAAATTACTACATGGAAAATTACTACATGGGTCCAAACACCCGTTGGAGACAGACAAGACAGACAAGGACAGGTTTACATTGGAAGATAGAACTGACAACACACAAGAAAATAACAAATCTGGCAAATCATCTAGCTGTTCAGAACAGTCAAAACCATTACGGAAATATATCAGCTCACAGCAGTCTGCATCTGATCAAACATCAAGCTGTTCAGAACAATCAACACCATCCTGCAAAACCCCTGTCAATACACGTCAACAAACATTTGTGAAGACCAACCCCAATCAGAGAAAAGAATCAATCTTGCCAGTGTCTGCAATTTCCGATCCTTCTGATTTTGTACTCGGAAGTATAATCACGTTTTTGGAAAACCTTTCTTATCAGTTTGTCAGCATCATGAAAAATATAATGGGCGTCATGACGTCCTCAATCTCTGAACTGAAATCAATATTGTCAAATTGCCGTGTGAATTCCAAATGAATGTATGTAAGGTAAATGTGTCTTTATTTTTTCTTTTCCTGAAGTACATTAGACAGATACTCTTTATTCTATGTATCTATTCACTTATGCAGACAGCAGGATGTAATGATGATGGGTGTGGCGCAGGCCTATTTCGCTTTTTGCAATGGAACTGTAGAAGTAAATGTAATTTTGACTATCTGATCCATTTTCTGCAAGATCACAACTTTCATATAATTGCCCTCCAGTCCCTCAATTGTTATAAAAGCAATCTCCCTAAGTTAGAGGGTTACTTCTACCCTCCAGTTATTGATGAAACAGAGCGCAAAGGAAAAGTTAAAGTTGCAACCTATATTTCAGATTCAATCATATATAAAGCTAGAAAACCACCATGTCATAGTATAGACAAACGTTTGTATTCTTCAACTATAGAGCTTTCTGTCTTAGATAAAACATTAATTGTAGTTAACTGTTACTACCCTGATGGAGTTTCAAGAGGTGAAGCTGACTGGTTAATGGATTTAGATTTATCCCATAGCTGGATAATTCTAGGGGATTTTAATGCGCACCATGCCTTGTGGTCGGACAAAAATTGCGAATTCACAACCAACAATGAATATCTAGCGAATACCATAGTTAATTCTAACTTAACTATATTAAATGATGGTTCAATAACAAGAATCGCTGATCGGGCAGATCAAAAAAATTCTTCAATAGACATCTCTTTGGTGTCAACTGATATAAATCCATACTGTGAATGGCAAGTTCTCAAAACACCACTGGGGAGTGACCACCTTCCAGTTGAAATGGTATTATCTGTAAAACATGAGATCACAATTAAAGATAATATGGGGTTGAAATATAATGAAAAGAAAGCAAACTGGGATCTGTTTGGTAATATGCTGGCTTATTACTCTGCTGATTTAAATTTCAACACTGATGTTACATCACAAGAAGATTTAGAAATTTGTTATCGGTCTCTAAGGAATGTTATTCTGAAGGCTGCTGATGGTTCAATTCCAAAAGTAAAGTATATAGCCAATCCAAAACGGTCTGGTAATCCTTGGTGGAACAGCTCATGTGAAATAGCAGTCAATAAGAAAACAGAGGCTTTCAAAAACTGGCATAGGTATCGAAAAATCGAATCCAAAGAAAGAGTATCAGAACTGCACAACAAGTATAAACAGGCTAATAGTTTTAGTAATAAAACAGTGGCTGCTGCCAAAAAGATGTACTACACAAATCTGATTAATGACTGTACTAGCAACCCAACTGCCTCTTCAAAACTGTGGGGAGAAATAAAGCAAATAAAGGGTGTCTATAATCTTCCTGATCCTCCTTTGTATGAAAATGATATTGTGTATAAAACTAGGGAAGAGAAAGCCGAGTTATTTGCGGATACATTCGCAAAAATGAGTCAGACAGAATACTTGCCATCCTATGAGCAAAAGAGAAGGAAACAGTTTGAAGATATGGACTGCCCCTGTGAAATGGATAAGAATGATAGCAGTGCATCTTACATTAATGCAGACCTAACTCTGGGGGATCTATACCGTGCTCTCAATGCTGTTAAGTCAGGGAAAGTTGCGACAGGCTCAGATCCAATATCGTACAACATGATCAGACATTTTCCAAATATCTTTTTAAAAAGAGTGTTAGATTTTTTTCAGATTTGCTGGAATTCTGGTATCCTTCCAACTGATTGGAAGAAAGCAACCATAGTACCTATTCACAAACAAGGAAAACCTAAATCTAGCCCTTCCAGTTACCGACCTGTTTCGTTAACTCCCCATCTTGGGAAGGTTTTTGAGAGAATTTTGAAAACTAGATTAGAACACTTTCTGGAGAAGAAAGGAATTTTACCTACTTTCCAGGCTGGTTTTAGAAGAGGTAGGGGTGTTACTGATCATGTCGTCCATCTAACTTCTCATGTTAAGAAGGCACTCGCAAAGCGTCACTCCACGGTCGCAACTTTCTTTGATATTCATAGAGCCTATGACTCTGTGTGGCACTATAAATTGATTCATAAAGCAAATACAGTAGGGTTGGGAGGTCGATTTCTAAAATTTCTTAAGTCATTCTTATCCCAGAGGACATTCCAGGTGAGATTAGGGGGTATATTATCCAGATCAAAGTCCGTCAATATGGGTGTTCCCCAGGGAAGTGTGATTTCTCCCACTCTGTTTTCACTAATGCTTTATGATATGAAAAATATCAACACAAATGGTGCCACATTAGTAGCTTATGCAGATGACATAGCTCTCTGGAAGAATGTAAACTGTAATATTACAAAAAATACATCAAAACGAAATAAAATTATTAAGCATTTTCAAGATGCCATCGACAACATTGTGGAATATATGAAAGAAAGTGGTTTTCTCCTGTCTGCTGAAAAGACTGTTTTCGTCATATTTACTAAAAAGTTGATTGAATTTGAAGGTAGGGATGCTATTAAAATACAGGTAAATGACACGTTCATATATCCGAATAAACAGGTGAAATTTCTCGGTGTTATCTTCCATTATAAACTTTTTTGGACTAAGCATATAAACTACCTTATTGAGAAATCGAGGAAGAAAATAGCTCTATTACGTGTGCTTTCTGGAATCCCTGTTATAAATTGTGGCAATAATCTGATCAATGCTGCAATGGGACTAGTCCGCTCAATTATATCATATGGTCAGGAAATCTATTTCACTGCTTCAAACTCTGATCTTCATAAACTGACAAGTATTGATTCCTTAGCTTTTAAGATTGCACTTGGTTTACCGCGATGGGCTTCAATCGACAAAACATACAAAGAAGCTGGTGTTTTGCCATTACCTGAACACAGGAAATTATGTGCCTGTAACTACATGGTAAGGGCTAGAGCTGTTCCAAATTCGGTTGTCTCTGAAATTGATGAAGAAACGTACATCTGTAGAGAAATTCGTAACAAAGCTGTATACACGTCCTTGTTCGATTTTACTAAGTCAGTCTTTGAGAGTTGCAGTCTGCCTCTTTCCCAGATTGCGAAAATTCCGCATTGTTTTCATCCGCCTTGGCTGACTGAGCAAGCAAATATTATTTTTACATATGGACAATTAAAAAAGAGTGACAGTCCACTCATTATTGCCTCTCGGGCCAAAGAACTAATTAATACACGTTTCAAATATTACCTCCGTGTTTTCACAGATGGATCAGTTAGTAGTAACTCTGAAGTTGGAGCCGCTTTTGTAATCCCCGAGCTTAACATTAAAAAGAGATTCCACTTAACTAAAGGTTGTTCAATTTTTACAGCTGAATTGTTTGCAATTCTGATGGCTTTCACCTTTTTTAGTGATATGCCTCTTGTGCCTGCAAAAATCCTTATACTATCTGATTCAAAATCAGCATTGATGGCTTTAAATAATCAATCTTCATCTGAACGAGCAGATATTATGTACGAAATTTTGTATTTAATCCACCAGTTAATTATGCGAGGCTCCGACATTTCACTCTTGTGGGTTCCTGGACATTCTAATCTTCGTGGCAACGAAATGGCCGATTTTTGTGCCAAGGAAACGGCATCGAACAATTCAGATTCAATCAATCACAATATTCCTATTTCTGTTTCTGAAGCCTGTACTATTCTCTCAACATATATCTGGAATTTCAGACAGAAACAGTTCTTAGAAAACTCAAAAAAGAAGCTCTGGTGGGATCTCTCTCTTCCAGCAAGAAAAGGCACTAACCCCCCAGGATCAATTTCCACAAGAAACTTGACACACAGGCTAAGAACTAATGCATGGTTATGCAGATTTTTGAAACCGTCACCACTGTGTATTTGTGGTAAGACCCTTGACATCCCACATTTTTTGCTCGAATGTCCAGATACACATTTACATTTCAAACCCCTTCATGATATGATTACATCCTTTAATCTTCCATTAGTCATGTCCAGCGTTTTTCACCCTAGCAAAGAAAATGGTTGGTCTCTGACAAAAACCGTAGTTGACCTAATTAAAAGCCAGCCAATTGGTCGGTTTTTCTAATTTGTTTCATCCCCTTTCTGTTGCAGAGGTTCCCCTCTGTTTTATTTAATCCAAAGTAGTGTTTCGTTTTGGGTGATAGCGTCAGATTTACTTGTAGAGCAAAGTTCCCATTATTCTAATTAGTGGAACTGTTCGACCCTAACATGTAATATGTCGTCTTGATTACATTACGAAACCTTAATTTGATGAGAAAGAGTGAGAGACAGTGTGAGTGTGTGTGTGTGTGTATGTGTGTGTGTGTGTGTGTGTGTGTGAGTGAGTGGGCAGGGGAATGAGGTAGGGGAATTATAATGGGCATTTGTGTGCATGCATGGATGTATGTAGAGAGAGGGTGGGGGAGAAACGTATGTGAGTATGTGGGTGCGTTAGAATATTTTTTGGAGATAATGATATAAATGAAATTTGGTACCTTGATTTGTTAAATATGTTTTGTTTTTGTTTTGTTTTTTTGTTGTTTTTTTTTTGTTTTTTGTTTTTTTTGTGTTTTTTTTAAATCATACCTTCCTCAAATCAGAATTTCCTTGTGTTGCTCAGTTAATATTTTATTCAAATGGTTGCGAAAATGTCAGTACAACAAACAGTTAATCTGACAATAAATGGTTTCAGTCAGTGTGTGTGTAAAGAATGTACATAAAACATCCTGAGGAAGAAATTATGAAAGAAACATATGGGCCAAGCAAAACCATACATATCATTTTCAAAAGTCATCACCCTTCCATTATGGTTTTTCCCTGTTATAACACTATTGGCAATTTCAAACTAAATATACTTGTTTCAGAAGTCATCACTTACTGGTAGAAGAAGAAAAAAACGAAAGCAAAAATACAGACTCCCCCTACTCTATTATCCTTGCATTTGAGTCCCACACATATGCATACATGACCTTTCCTTCGTCAGTTCATAAAAACTCAGAAGGCAGTTCCTGCCATCCACAAAGAACAAGTGGTTTTCACAGGTAACACACAGCACATTGGGTTTTTTTTTATATTCTTTCTTTAACTCTGCATAACATTTTTTTTTTTTTTACTTTTTACAATTCTTTCTCTTGTTTTTCTTTTAACAGGAAATTGGAATGTTTAGTGAATACAATTTTATTAGATGCTTCTGGAACTTTGAGACTTGTTCATATTCACCCAGACTTGCAAGCTGTCTAACCACTTCTTCAGTAAAGCCTAACTGACCATATCTATCATATCTGCAATCCTGGAATGTCTGGGTGATTTGTTTTTTTCTCTAAAATCTTGAAATAAAATAAATGCATTTACTCGTGCAATGTCAATGAAATGAAAAATGAGTTTTCCACCATTTGTTTTGTGTAATGCATTGTATTTGTTGAATAACTGATTACTTTTGTCCACCCAACCCATGATTTCATTGTCTTTAGCTAATTGTGGCTGTCTGACATTGATTTTCTAAACTTTCCCAGACTTTTTGATAGATCTACGTTGAACAAAGCTGGATCTATTCACTGAATGAACTGCTGACAGAAAAGAAACTGTCTGTTGTCTCTCCATTGATTAGAAACTATGTCTTAGGTCCAATAGCCAAAAATACTGGTTGATGTCAGCCCTTGTTTTGACATCCTCCAGGCAGACTCCAGGATCAAAAGGGGGAGATGGTTTTGTGATCCTGGATCTTCCGTGTTGTAACCTGAATTCCTGAAATAAAAAGCGAAAATAACTTTTTTTTCAGCTGATAGAAATGTGCACCAAAACATAACACACACACACACACACACACACACACACACACACATCGACATTACTATGTTGTGCGCACACACACACACACACACACACAACACACACAACTATGAATGCAAAGGCAAAAAGTACACACACACAAACTTGACACACTTTCACACACAACCTTGTATGCAAGGGGAAAAAAGCACTCACACACACACATGCACACACACACACACACACACACACAGGCTGTCAGTGAAAATGCATAAATCATGGACACAAACAATTATAACCAGCGCAGCTTCACTAGTTTATATAATTGCCCAGTTTGCCTTGAATTCTCATAGTGAAGCACTTGCTTGGCTGCAAACAGAAACTGGGTCAGTCTGCTAGATCCACCATGTGATGTGTCGAAGCAGAATTATATGTTGTTATGTTACTGACTATCAAATGATCAATAAGACACAGTAAAAATAAGTTAACAAAAAATCTTTAGTGACCAGTTTCAGTTTTCATCATCTGTGTATCACAACAGTGATATTTTTAGTTAACTGAGATGGAATGATGAAAATGAAACACTCACACAGGGTGTCGTCTGCTATGGTCTGGAATTGATGAAGGGAGGGTTCTCCTCTGTATCGCTGTCAGATATGGCATCTTGTTGCTCGCAGGTCTCTTCATCAGAGCTATGTTTAGTTTTCCCAGGAGTTATCTGAAGTCATACTGAAGGAAAAATTGACGAGCGCTTGCTGGGTCAAATGTCAAAATTCAAGATGGCATTGGAAGAGAAAGCATGTGGCGACCTTCTCCTTTCGTGTAGATTCAGAACAATAATTTTCTAAGATAAAACTTTTTTTTTCATGCTAAATGCATCTGTTTAGGTTTATTTTAGTAAACAATTGCTTTTATGTATGATAATTTCTGAAAATTCTCCTTCGATCACAGGTGATCAAAAATCAAGGGAAAAAACTGCATGGAGTTAAATACTATGTTTATAATACAGACACATTAAACTAACCATTCAGTCTATGTTCACTGTACCAAACTCCAATGAAGGAAAAAGGAAAAATTGAAATACATGCAGGACGTCAGTGGACGTCTAATAGGCATGATGGCAACACTTTTTTTGCAGGAAATCTGCTAACATCTTACAAGTACTCAGCTGGTTAAGTACTAAGGGATAACTTTCAGCAAAATTGGAAAATTCTTCAAAGGTAAGAAGCAGTATATGAACAAGCGCAAAAGGCAATAAATTCTTTAATGTAAACATCTAAAAATAAAAATTTGCCCAGCATGTTACCCTGGATTTGTATCAATCAATGATTGTCCCAGTTTCATTGTACAGGTGTGGAATATGGGAATATAAAAATATTAATATCCTAGAGAAACTGCAGTTAAAATCCTTAAAACATTTATTTCGATGGAATATACCCACTTTCAGTTCTAATTTTACCAAGACAAATCAAATTTTGGCTTAAAAAATGTATAGCATTCTATAACATTTGTACTCAAAAGGAGTTTATATAATTTCTAGTCAAATGGTCAAAAGTTTAAAATCAAATTTTGAAATCTTGATAGCTTGTGTGTGTGTGGTTGTGTGTGTGTGTGGCTGTCTGTTAGCAACACATCCATTCCTTGTGTCTCAAGACTAGATGTGGGCACACACACACACATGCACAAATACACACACACCACACACACCCCACTACATAAACACAAACCACAAAAACACACACACACAATTAAAATTATTTCACACCATGCACACACACACAAATTCACAATATCCATATGCACACACACACACACACACACACACACACACACACAGTGACACACACACACATACACACACGCACACACACTTATGTACATGAATGCATACCGGCATGCCCATGTATCATCCAAAAAAATACCTTCAAGTAATGAACCTGCATAAACTTCTTCTCCACATTCATTCCATTTTTAAGGAATCTCGTCTCTTCACCAGATACCTGTGGGTCTCCTGTCCCTCTGTTGGGTCTGCCATTGAAAATCACAACACACAATATGTAACAGTATAATTAAAAGTGATACATGGATTAAATATTAGGAGAATGAATGAGGGAGGAATAGAGGAAGAACCACCACCAAACAATACATAAAAAAATAAAGAAATCACATTGAGCAGTACAGTGCAGAATACCACAATGCAACATACCATATTACGTACAGTAGTGCATAGTACAGTGCAGCACAGTACAGCACAATGCAGTTCAGTTCTATACAAAACACTCAAATCAGTACAGTGCAGTGAAGTACAGTGCAAAACTGTTCACTACTGACAACAGCACACTTCAGCACAACAATACAATGGTGCAGTAAAACACAGACTCACAGTCTTGTTCACCTGATACCAATAATTCAGTACAGCAAAACACTAGACAGGACAGCACAGGACAGGCCAGTACGGTTTAGCACAGGAAAGCACAGCACAACAGAGGCCAGGAAAGCCCACATAAGCACAGGACAGCCTAGCAAAGCATAAGGCAGTTGAGCATGGACAGTACAACTGAGCACAGAACAGCTACGCACAGGACAGTACAATACACAAAGCAGAGGATAGGACAGGGTAATACACTATAGTACATGATTAGGCAGTACAGCACAGCACAGCGCAGCACAGTACAGAACAGGACAGTAAAACACAGAACAGTACAGTACAGTACAGTACAGTATAGCACAGTACATGATACTGCAGATCAACAAAGTAAAATAATTATGTATGATGCAGTACATGTGTATATAATGCAGCACAGAAAATAGCACAATAGTATACAATACAGCACAGCAAATCAGGATACTGTGCACAGAATACTTTTCTCCTTGGCGCTTTTCTTCTTGTTGTTGTTGTTTTTTTAATCAAAAATTCACATGAAACAGGTCAAAATCAAATATGCAAGCAACAATGGCAATTTCTCTCAAAGATATTGAGTAAATGGAAACAAGAAGCACATATTTTGCACTGTCCAATCTCAACATACTGAAAATATGGGCGACCAATGTACAGCACAATCTGCAGTTCAGTTCACTACCTTAAACTCTGCAAATTTTCATCTGTGTTCTCCATCTCCGCCTTCAACACACGGAGGTGAAGCTCAGCCCTCAACCCCAAAAAGTCTTCAGTTGCATCTCCAAGCTGCAACAGGTGCACATACTTTCTATCAAAAAAAGAAAAGAAAGAAAAGAAAAGAATGAAGTCTGCTGATGCATACATTCAACATGACTTTCCCCTCCCCCCTCTTCTTTTTTTTAATTTCATAATATACATACATAGTATATTCCTCAGACCTTCTACTGGAGGGCAGGAAACTTCAATTTGCTCATTGAAGAGTTGTTTCTCTTTATTGTGAGCCCTGCATACCTAACCAAAACCATGCGCAAACTGACATTTTTCAGGAATACACTATATTCTCAGAAATGTGATGCTATATTGGTATACAATTACACATGTTCACGCATGCATAGAATCACTGAAACAATAAGAAAACTATCAATGTGGCCACCATGATTGATGAAGAATTCACACTTGCAGAGAATGCACAAATTAAAGATTCCCCCCTTCAAACCTTGTTGTAAACATGGCCAATATTTATTATATTCTTTTCTAAAGGGGGAGGAGGTGTGAGTTGTTGCGAAAATCCCTCTTGTCTTCTTTATCAGTCCCACACATTTGATTGTGACAGGTGGCCATCTTTTCACTTGAAAGCGCTTTCTCTTAACTGCAACTCTTCCGAAACTGTTTACTAACGTATGGGTATGCGCACAATATTTGAGTTACAACTTTTAGGTGCTCCATCTTTTTTCTTTTTCTTTTTTTCTTTTTTAATAAATCTGAAAGGGTCATCAATTTTTACATTTTTACATAACTAATACACCTATTCCAAAGGAGTAGGCATGTTAAGCATGACTAACTTTTGTGTGTGCTGGATTATGAAAGCATGTGTGGCATTTCCATATCTAAACAAAAAATAATAATCAACCGGTTCAGTGCCACAGAATTTTGTAAACAAAAAATAAATAAATAAATGAATAAGTGCATTCCCCTTGCCAGGGAATTTTGTGGAATCAGGGGAAATAAAAAAAATCATAGCACAAAAACTGTCGGAGATACTACAAGAAAGTAAATCTGTTCTGTGAAGGAAAATGAATGAGGATTCTGAAAATGGGCTATTTCCATGTTTGTTTGTAGATAACTGTTCAAACATTTAGAAGTGAAGAAAATGATTTTTGTGCAACGAAAAATATATTTCCACTGCCACAGAACAACGTCCAAAACAAAAACAAACAGATTACAGCTGGGAACAGCATGCTTGTTGTCAGATTATATGTTTGTGATAACAACCACAACTCTTGCATACATGGAAGTGAATTACTGTCCTGACAATGAAAAACTTGGATTCTATCAACATAAAAGGTCAATCATATTCTCAGAAACTATGCAGTAACTGCGGCAGTAATCAGTGACAACAGTTCTCTGACACACATACCCGCAGCCACTTCCATGTCCTTTGACAGGCCTAGGACCTATTGACTTACACTGCTCCATTCTCCCCAATCCTCCCCCCCCCCCCCCTCCCAAAGTACACCAGATTACGTGACATACCTGCCCATATCTCGGTCACTGTCATCTGCTCAAAACTGATGTCTACAACAGCAGATGAGACTGACCAGTTGTTGAATGTCACTGTCGTTGTCATAATCTTCGAAGTCAAATGACTCATCAGACAAGAGAGATCTATCACCATCATTATTCCTGTACATAATCATTTGCACAGCCTGTAAAGTTGTGTAAATCCACTTAATGAGACCATTGTCTTTGCTAGGCTACATTTTAATGCTGTTTTTGCATGTAAGCCAAACCCCCTTTCCACGCTCGCTTCACATGGTCCAGTTAGCAAATCATTATCGAGAAGAAAGGGGACTTCCACCAGACGTATGCTTATCTAAATAGTATTATTATAATTCAGACACATCAAACTAACCATTCAGAGTATGTTTCTGTTCATTGAACAAAACTCTGATGAAGAAAAAATCAAAATAGATACAGGATGTCAGTGGGCGTCTTAAAGGCACAAGGCAACACTGAGCTGGACAACGAATGGGCTAAAAATAAACAGATTATTTAATCAATAAGTAAATAAATGTCTGATAGATAATATTTCAGGCTTTTATTTGTCTGTCATGAGATAAACACTTTTTCAGATGTTTTTCCAACTGTACAATAAAAAATAAATACATAAATAAATGATTCTCAAAATTCTGAGATTTATCCCTGAAATAACATTTGAAGAGTTTCAATCTAATCACTCATTTCACAATTCACAACAACTTGTCAGCAGTCCAGGGAAGAGACAGGAGCTTAGGGGAGGGAAATCAAATCAAATCAAATAATGGTGCTTATAGCCTCACTGACCACTAAAGCCATCTTGAGGCTATCCCCACGTTAGCATCAACTTCAAGGTTAAAAAAAAATACAATAACAAGAGAGGCAAGGCCTTCAAGACTCACTTGTGACACCCACTTTCTACAACAATTAAATCAAAACACACAAAAAATCAATTGCAAAGCAAAAGTCATGTGCACCTCCCAACATAAAAATATAGACCACCCAAAGCTGTGTTGGATTTCACATTGTTTATTCATATTTTTTCACTTATTTTTTCAAAATTAAAGTCACAAAGGAAAAAAAAATCATTTCTAACTCACACTTGCTTCTGTTAAATGAAAGAGGAAATACACTTAAGTGTGACCAACATACACAGACACACACAAGATAGGAAATAAAGTTAAGTTACATTTTATACAAGTATAAATATATAAGATGTAAATGAACTTTTTTTTTTTTTTTTTTTTTACTATTAAGTAACGTATTATAAGCTTAATAATAGAGAAAAAAAATACAATGTGAAAATCTCAATATGGGTATTAACAATGTTTCTGTCTGCTTTATGATTACAATTAATATTAGAAAAAATCCGATTAAAAATATTTACTACTTTCAAGAAGTCCAACAGCGTCCACGGAGGTACATCATGAAACAGTCTTCTGGGAATCTACCGTGTAATGCCTGTGTCTGTCAAGAAGATCCCAGCAGTCAATGTGCATGTGTTTCACAGTGAGAGGCTCCTCACAGGGAATACACTGAAGGGCCTCCTCCCCTTTTAACAAGCAAGAATGAGTAAGAAAAATGTGCCCAGTGCGCAGTCTGCACAGCACAGACTCCTCCTTTTGATTCTTTGCAAGCGATAGGAGGGTCTCTTTTAGTTTTAGGTCTGGATGAATCTGGAACAGCTTGTTGTCCATCTGGGTGTTCCACTCCTCTTGCCAAAGATCCTTAACCCCTTCACTGCTAGTACGTTTTGCTATGGCCTATGCTGAGAAAATTTTCAGAAAAACAAGAAAAACACGCCAATGATTTTAATTTGCTTATATTTCAAAAAGTACTGAAGATAAGTGCATAAAAGTATATATCAAATGAAAGGAAAATGAACCAAGATTTTGTTTTTGATACTCACATGTTCAAATAATGAGTCAATCTGACAGAAAATTTCCATCAAATGCATTAATAAAAAAAAAATGGGACTGTCATTCCATCACGTAGGTGCTACAATATCAACCAGGTTATCAACCAGTCTTTCTTGTGACTTGTGATCAACCACACACACTGTCAAGGCTCAGCAACAGTGTCCAGGTGCATAAGACTCCAACACAGTCCACACAAAGAATGAAAAGGGTGTACTCACCCAGGATCTACCGCCAGTAAAAACGCTGTGTGGGGTACTTGCAGAAACAGTCTTCAAGACACAGTGCTGGTTTGCTGGGGCAGTCTGGGCAGTAGAACCCCACACCCTTTCTTTGTCCTTTCTTCCAGCAGACTCTGCACCTCCTTTGTGGCCAGGCCTTCTGTGGGGTAGGTGGGATGAAGTGTCGTCCACACAAGACAAACAGCGTGGTCATCTTTAGCAGGTCTTGGTCACCAAAAATCATGGCACTAATTACATCCTTCTGAAGTCCAGGAGTGTAGTGCTGTTGCCTGCTTTTTTGCAGAGGATGTGTGCATTCAGCATGGCAGTTTGTAGAAAATGCACACACAGCTATTTGTACCACTTCAAGGTTTTCCTTGTGACATCGTAGGGCTGCAGCTGTTGGTCATGATGGTCCATGGCACCCATGTTTTTGTTGTAATCCAGAATTGCTGGAGGCTTGTTTACTGCCCTTTGGTCTTGCTGCTGCTGGTCTTCAGTCGTAGGTTTGTGGCAAGTTGTCAACTCCAGATGGTCCAGGATGAACATCATGATCATCAGCATGCTGCATACCTGAAACACATTGCATAAAAGACTAAGTCTGTTGGGTTTGGGGTTTTTTTGTTTGTTTTTTTTTTTTGTTTTTTTTTTACATATAAAAATATCATGAAATGGTACCATTTTATTTCTGACTGTTTTCAGAAGCTGAAATACAAACACACACATACCTACCCCTCCCCCCACCCCAAACCCCCAAAACACACACACACTGAAACTGGTTCATGGTATGCCACACCCCCTTCATTTTCTCTTTCTCATACAAAACAAAATGACAACACATCACACACACACACACACATACACACACACGCACACACACACACTTCTACAAGTGTTGCATTTACAAAGTAATTTAGGCATACAGTTCTGTGTATTATTCTCTGATTTCAGTTTCATAAACATCATCTCTTCCCCCCCCCCCCCACCTCCCTCTCTCTCTCACACACACACACACACACACACACAACAACAACAACAACAATAACAACAACAACAACAACAACAACAAACCAATACACACTCAGGAACGAACACACAGAAAGCTGCAGGCGAGCGACACACGCTGTCATCAACAATGAGCCAGCCAGCAAGCCACGCCCCCCTGGGCTGTGATGGTCAGAAACAGTACCCACGTGACTGACTCTCTCACACACACACACACTGGTCAGTGACTGACGAAGCCACTTACCACAGCTAACACATTCAAAACACACACAATGCAGTCATATTCATTGTTGCAACAAACGGAGAGCAAATAATAAACTGACAAACCTCGAAAATACCCACCTGCATCTTGAATCAGCTGAGCTTGTCTGTCTTCAGTTTCGTCAAACAACGCCAGTTCCCACCCCCCTCCACTGTCAAAATCAGCGTCTTCAGCATCAACTTCACGCAGTTCTGTCTCATTCAGTCCACAATCTTCATCTCTACTGTTTGCATCGCGAAAGAATTCTTTCAATACAAGTGCAAGTGTTGGGGTTTGTCTGCGTTCAGCCATGGCTTTGCAAACACAACTTGAGCTTCGCACAAACTTGCAAAACTTTCGCCATAAATATGACAATCCAATGAATAATTTTAGCTTATGGAACTCAGGAGATAAAGAGCTCTCAGGGAGCTAATTTAATGGTTAGCAGACTGTATTTTCTGCAATGCGGGACTCGAAACATAGAACGTTGTATCATGACGTACGGCGCACGTCAATACAGCATTGCTGAGCGACATTTCATGACGTACGCCATACGTCAACAGCGCAGTCAAGAGGTTAACGAAAGTGTTCACCTTCTGCTTCATGTCTGTACATGGTACATAGGATCTTGACAATTTTTCCTTTATAGCATTCTTGGCCAGCTGGTCTGCCATTTCATTACCTCGA
The DNA here is from genome assembly GCF_041734735.1 of Babylonia areolata. Lineage (NCBI taxonomy): Eukaryota > Metazoa > Mollusca > Gastropoda > Neogastropoda > Buccinidae > Babylonia > Babylonia areolata. The sequence continues at coordinate 29,086,912 of NC_134895.1, forward strand.
ATGCCAACATGGCCAGGAACCCAGGCCAAAACAACATTATACCCTTTACTTGTTACAAGTGTAAAAATTTCATAAAATTCCAGCAGTTTGATATGTGTCAGAATCCTGCAGGTGACTGCCTCCAAGGCTGACAAGGAGAAAAGATCATAAAACACTTGTGTTTTGCTTTCAGAACCATTTTTAATGCCAGAGCCAGTGCAGCCAGTTCCGCAGTTTAAACTGAGCTGTCAGACAAAACGTGTTTCACTGAGGGCTGGTCAGGAAAGGCAGATGCACCGACACCCTCCTCTGACTTTTAACCATCAGTCAAGGTTTTCTGAAAGGAGCAAAATTTGTGGCAGAGTTCAGAAAAGTAGGTTTCTTAGGCCAATGAACTGGTGGAGTCCTTACGGTATGAGGCCAGATCGAATCATACTTCAGGTGTTTTAAAGGTCCACGGAGGGCTGTCAGGGAACTTAGAAAAATGTGACATGCCTCCAACATCCAGATCAGCATTTTCCATGTGTGGCTGAATTCAGAGTCCCAGGAGAGGGATGCAGTTTGAGCTGTCAACAAATCTCTTGCTGAAAGGGTTGTTGGAAACACATTCATAGGCAGGGTTTTTCAGTTCATAAAAGTTTCAGATAGTAGTTGAGGGGCAGTTTTAGTCTGCAGTTGGAAAGAGGCAGTTCCCCCACCTCTGCTTAGAAGCTGTGCACAGGGGTAGTGCGAAACTCCCCTAAGCTGAGACAGAACCCTTTGTGGTGTATAGCATCCAGTACTTTCAGATAAGATGGTCTGGCTGAGCCATAGACTACACATCCGTAGTCCAGTTTGGACCGGACCAGGGCTCTGTAGAGGTGCAAGAGTGTTTTCTTATCAGCGCCCCAGTCCGTGTAAAGAGCTTTTTGGCATGAGGTTTTCAGCTGTTTGATGTGGCTGAAGAAGTTCAGCACTACAGTCAAATAACTTTTTTTCTCTCCAAGTATCTCTCTTTTTTGTCTACTAGGTATATCATCACTTGTGGATCACAAAAAAGGCGTTTTTAGATTTCTGTGAATACCCGTTGCTATGGAAACAAATCAAAATGGCCACCAAATAATGTATCCAAAAAATCGAGTTTGTGGTCCATGTGGTGCATGCAAACACTTTTTCTTATGTGGACTTGATACACAATGACATTATCTTCATTTTCACATGAGATTGTGTTGATTCTTCAATTACTGTATTTTTTATTATTTTTTTAAATTTTGGGTATTGCGAAATCCTCAAAATTTACAATGGGCAAAAAGATTGGAACTGCTATGAATTAAAACCCAGAAAATATTTTCATACATACTCACGACAAAACTTCAATAACATGTTATAAAACAATCATGTAAAGTCTCATGGTTGCAGGTTTACTCATCATTAAGCAAGTCCAAGGTGTGTTGTCAAGGCCAGAAACTTGACGACTTGCATCGTAACTGAACAAAATAAACACTTCCGTGATTCAGCAAGCAATCTTTATTGGCATTTTTTTCATTGTTAAAAACATTTTTACAGTGGAAAAACTTATGCATACGATAGAAGAGATGTTCAAGAATCAAAATCCATCAAAAAACCAAATCATGAAAAATCATCATTTTGGTCTCTTTTGCACTGCCGTGTCCCCCCTTAATGTGACTGAGGAAATTTAGCTTCAGGTCAAAAATGACCCCCAGAAACTTGGCTTCCTTTACCGCCAGGATGGTGGATTTTCCTAGACAGATTTCAGGGTCCAGAAAGAATTCTCAAAAGTTGTGAAAGTGGATAAAATTGGATACATAAGAGTTTTCGTGGAAGAAAAGGTGAAACCGTTCTACTCTGCCCAATGCTGAATGAATTTTATCTACACAGAGCTGGATCCATCACTGGATGCTGGCATACATGCTACCGATTGCAGAGAGGGGCAAAATCATCCACAAAGAGCTATCCAATCCTTTCTGGACCGACTGGACAATGTCACTGATGTTAATGCTGAAGAGAGCAAGTGACAGAATGCTCCCTTGAGGAAAACCCAGCTCCTGTTTGTGAATTTCAGACAGAGTGGTGCTGACCCTCACCTGGAACTGTCAGTCTTGCAATAAATTGTGGACAAACTGGGGGAGGTGTCCTCAGAAGCTGAGGTTGTAAAGATCAGACAGGATGCCATATTTCCATGTGGTATCACAGGCTTTCTCCAAATAAAAAAAAACATATGGCCACAACACGATGCTTGTTCAAAAAAGCATTTCAAACTGTGGTTTCCAGATGTACCAGATGGTCAACAGTAGACCAATGCTTGCGGAAACCACACTGCTCTTTTGCCAGAAGGCTGCTGGTCTCTAGTTTCCACATCAGTCTACCATTGACTATCATCTCCATTAGTTTACAAATGCAGCAGGTCAGTGCAACTGGGTGGTAATTTGAAGGGTTAGAAAGGTCTTTTCCTGGTTTTGGTACAGGGATTATGAGGGCTTTCCGCCCAGAGGGCAGGAAAAAGCCTGTGGTCCAGATATGACTGAAGACTTTTAGCAGAGTTTCCGGACAGGTTTCAGGAAGATGTTTTAAAAGTTTGTAACGTATCTCGTCCAGTCCAGGAGAGGAATCTGTGCAGGTTTGAAAGGGCAGATTTTAATTAATTCACTGTAAATGGAAGGTTTTCATTTTTAATATCATCAGATGAAAAGTTGCAGGGCATTTTTTTCTTTCAGGCTTTTAGTTTTGAGGAACAGGGCCGATTCATATGCGGATGAAATGTTTGGTTCAATTGTGGAGGCAAGCAAATCAGCAACTGCCTTCTTCTCAGTAATCATTCTCTGAAAGCTGTAGATGGTGTAAGGATGGACAGGTGTTTTTCCCATAATTTTCTTTAAAACTTTCCACAATTTTTTCTTGGGTGTGTTGGAGGTCAACAAAGAGCAAAAATCCCTTGAGGATCGTTGTTTGCAAATTTTTAAAAATGAATCTTGATTTCGCCCTGAGCTGGTGATGGGTTCACACACTGTCTGCCCCTGATCTCTGAAAGACACTCCCTTGTGCTCTTTTTCCAGACTTTCAGGCATCCCTACATTCAGCACTGAACCAGGGCATTCTTGGCATCTGAGGCTTGGAGGTGGATAATAAACTCCTGCTTTGGCACATTCTAAAATTATCAGAGTTTCTGCAGGATCTTCACCTTGCAGGACTCTACCATCTTCCAGCTCCACTTATTTTGGAATGAAAAATTCCCCAATCCCCTTTGTCATAGTTCAGGTGGTCAGGCAGAGAGTCACATTCCACATCTGTGGAACAGAGGATGACAGGAGAGTGGTCACTTTCATGCAAATCGTCATGCATTTTCCATTCATAGTCCAGGACCAATGAAGGATCACATGCCGACAGATCTAGACATGACAGCTTCCCAGAAGAAAGGTGAAGATAAGTAGGTGGTTTTGTCATTTAGACATCATAACTCCATGTCCAAGAGAATGTTTTCTAGGAGTTGACCTCGGGCTGATGTCACCTCACTACACCTGAGTGGTGAGTGGCCATTCAAGTCGCCCAACAGCGACAAAGGTTGTGGAAGGTGGTTGACAAGTTTTATGAGGTCCTGCCTCAAAACAGGAAAAGAAGGAGCAAGATAAATTGAACAGACAGTGATTGTTTTATGTAGCGTGACTCTTGTTTCCACCACCTGTAAAGTTGTGTTTAACCCCTAGGCTGCCTGCATAACGAGATAACTCGTCATGGCAAGCATGTATGCTTCGCTGCCACAATGACAAGGTAACTCGTCATCGAAATATTCTGACTTTTCCCTGCTTTGCATTCAGTTCGTTGACAAAAATGCTGGTAGCTTTAGCTTGGGGAATCTTTCTGGAGTCTATTCATAGCTAGAAACACCATCTGCTTCATAAGGCAGTCCTTTATTTGAACGTTTTGGTTGGGTTACTGGCCACAGTCTTTGCCTGGCTCTTCTCCTCGCTCGCTCAACAAAATGTCAGACTGACTCCGTGCTCAAGACATGCGCTCGTGGCGAACTAAATCAACCAAGATTACTTTCTTTAGCTGATGCTCAGAAAGAACTGGAGCATAAATTCGAAGGAGAAGACAGTGGTGAACATTTATAGGACGATTTGATAGAAAATAAAGGGAGCAATCAAGAGAGTGGCCAAGATACAACTATCAGTGAGTGATGCAGGCTGTTCAACTCTAGCAGACGACAGGTCACCGAATTTTTAGCAGGGCACCGTATGAGCTATTTTCTTGGCACTCAGCCAACTCGGTCTGATGAAGTGACGGTGTGAGAGGGGTGAAGAGGAGGGGGGTGGAGACTGAGGGGGCGTGGCCTCACATCCATATTATCACTTGCAGAAGTCACAATGCATCTATTTCTTTTTCAGTTTTTTTTATATTGTGGTTGTTCTAGTATGATTTTGTGTGTGCAGATATCCATTTGTCCAGAAAATGATATTTTTGTGCAAATTACCAGACTAATGTTTGTAATGAACAAGTTGAAAATGTGACAAAAAACAAAACACTGATTTCAAAACAACAGCATGTCACTTAAAATGCATAAAATGGGAAAACATCATGTGTTTTGTATTCTTTATTCATTTCCCTTTCAGAAAATATATACTTTTATGGGTCTTTCTCCAATAACAAAGAGCACAGAATTTTTTGAAAATTTATACCCGTTTTTTGTGAAAAAACCCTGGCAAATAGATTTCACTTAAATCTTATTTTCCTGGCAGCGAAAGGGTTAAGGAAACAGTACAACATAAAAGTGACTAGTGTAAAAACAGAGTGATGCCTCCTGTCAGTCCTTCTTGCTTAGGTTGAGCAGGTAGAAAAATTGCATTAAAACCTGAAAAAGTTAAAAGCTTGCCATCTTTCTGCAGAATTTCCCAAAGAACCAGTACTGAGGGTTTAAAAGTTTGACAAAACGACTGGTGTTTTTGAAAAAAAAAACCCATTAAAATCATGGATGTTCAACTGGACTTTAGTGATAAAAAGTAAAGGTAAAATTATAGCAGCTTCTAAGCACTTAATCCATCTCTACCTCCTACTCCTCCATCTGTGATGGCCCACAGTCAGATAAGACTGGAAAACGATCAGCTGTGCTAACCTCTGAATTTTTCATATCTTTCTCTGTCTGAACCAGGACTTCCACCACCTCTGCTCACTGTGACCCCGCCGAGCCCACAGGCTTTCCCTCCTTTACATGGTTTTAGAGGGGGAGGAGGCTTCTGGGCACTCTTGCCAACCTGAGGGGCCACCTGACGAGGGGAAGGATGAGGGGGGGTGGGGAGTGAGGGCAAGGGGGGGGCCAAGAGGCAGATACTATGCCTCCACCAGAGGCTTCCCCCCTCCCCACCCAGCAGCCTCTGAAGACTGCTGTGCAGGATGGGAATGGGTGGATACAGCGCCTCCACCTGAGGCCAATGACTTTCCTGCTTTGACTGGTGCCTCTGTCTGCATTCCTGTTGACGTTTTTATGGCGACACTGACTTTGGACCATGCTACTGCTGCATATGAAGGTCCGACCTTTGGCAAGCTGGCTTCAACAATTTTCTCTTTCTTCCAGGTGGGGCAATCTTTAGAAGAAGATGGGGGACTGCCTCCACAATTGACATAAAGGGCTGGACTGTCACACTCGCCCTGGTGTACTGCCTTTGAGCAGGTGGCATACACCTCTTCCTCCTTGCAGCGATCCTGCACATGCCCAAATTTCTGGCACTTGGAGCAGCGGAGAGGGGATGGCATGTACAGAGACATGCTCACCTGCAGGAAGCCGACTCTAATATCCTTTGGAATGCTAGAGCAACAGAAGGTGAGGAAATAGGTGTTGGTCAGGACTCTGACTCCTTGCGTACTTAAAGGGGGAGGGAATGAGGGGTGCAAACATCAGACTTCAGAAAATGACCAAGCAGATCTGGAGACATAAAGAACCTGTAACAGAAGTGTTCATTCAGGGTTTTATTGTTTTGTTTTTAAAGTCTTCATACCATACACATGCCCTCTAAAGAGTACTTCAGTTCTCCATGAAAGCAGAATATTATTTCAAATGTGTTCTCCAGATAAACAAGTGATCCTGTAAGTGCTAATAGGCTTCTCCTAAGTGTAAATAGCATTCCCCTTGATAGATCAAGATTCAGTTCTGTTAACCTGAGCATATAAAATAATGAATAATAAATCACTTGTCATGATGAATATATCAAAATTTGCTTCAGCATGTGAACTAACAAAGCGTACAAAAGTATACCCACCTGCATCACATTTGCATGTAAAATGTCTTCCAAGTAAGTGCAGAAGCCTTCTGTCATCCACTCCTCTGTCCAGTCCTGTGGTCCTATGACAAGGCCAAACCAGGAGTGACACAACTCATGAGCCACTTGTATACACATGCTGCTACACAGGATGGATTGAGACAGGAACAGCACACTGGGACTGAAACAAAGCAAAAGGTCAAAGTTAATATGTATCTTGACCAGTAACAAAAACCTGAATTCATTTTGTACATTTTCTTTAGTATGCATCTGACGTAATATTCACTGGCATTACCTATTAGACTTGTGCAATTATCTCCTATTTCAACCACAGAACACTACAAAGTTTGATCATTCAATAAAAACACAGTTTCAATAACAGATGGGGCAGTGTAAGCTCACATACTTTTTTGACCAGTTATCTATATTGCATCAAAATACCTAATTAAAAAATTCAAGGCTATAAAACAAAACAAAACAAACCAAAAAAAAACATATGCAGAGATGCCAATCCCTATCAAGTGTTTGTTAGAACAATCAGGAAATTTGGTGGGAACATTTTGAATTTGATAAGAACACTCCGACTCTGAGCCACATCAGCAAACATGCAAACACAGCACAATGAGCATGTGAGTTCCCCAAAATGGAGGGCACAATGTACAGATAGTTTTCAGTGTATTTTTGGTGAAACTTGTTACCCCCACTGCTTCCTTACAGCTGACACATCTGTGGCACTGTGGCACTTCCCTTTTCTTTGTTCATCTTGTTTCTTACAATCGGAATCCATGACTGACTCCTCTGTGTCTTTTTTTTTTTTCTCTTCTTCTTCTTTCCATTACATGACAAACATTGATTTGCTGATGACTCTGTCATGGTTCAAGCAGCTCTTTTCCTTCCTTGCACTCCATAGCTGAACTCTGTGCATTTTTTCCCTTGATTTTTGATCACCGGTGATTGAAGGAGAATTTTCAGAAATTATCATACATAAAAACACCTTTTTGTTAATAAAAGCAATCTTTCACTAAAATAAACCTAAACAGACACATTTTTCATGAAAAAAGAATCATTTTTAAATACTGTTATCCTAAATCTACATGAAAGGAGAAGGTCGACACATGCTTTTGCTTCCGATGCCATCTTGAATTTTGACATTTGACCCTGCAAGTACTTGCAAATTTTTGCTTCAATATGACTTCAAACGACTCTTTCTCGGAAAACTAAGCCTTTGATAGTTCCCATTAAGAGACCTGAGAGCTACAGGATGCCATGTCTGACAGTGATACAGACGAAGACCCTATCTCCCTTCGTCAAGTATTTTTGATTTTTATCATTCCATCTCAGTTAACTAAAAATATTATTACCGTTGTGATACACAAATTATGAAAACTGGTCACTGGAAATTATTTGTCAGCTTATCTTTATGTGTCTTATTGATCATTTGACAGTCAATAACATATAAACATAAATATTCTGCTCCGACACATCACATGGTGGATCAAGCAGACTGACCCAGTTTCTGCTTGCAGACGAGCAAGTGCTTCGCAATGAGAATTCAAGATAATCTAAGCAATCGTATGAACTGTATTGATGCTGCGCTGGTTATAACAGTGTGTGTCCATGATTAATGCATTTTTCACATGACAGTCTGCGTGCATGTGTGTGCGTGTGTGCGTGTGTGTGTGTGTGTGTGTGTGTTTCCCCTTGCATAAAAAATTGTGTGTATGTGTGTGTGTGTGTGTGTGTGGATGTGTGTGTGTATAAACATAAAAATAATAGTGTGTGTCCATGATTTATAAATTTTTCACAAGACAGTCTGTGTGCATGTGCATGCGTGCGTGCGTGCATGCATGCATGCATGCGCATGTGTGTGTGTGTGTTTCCTCTTGCATACAAGGTTGTGTGTGTGTGTGTGTGTGTGTGAGAGACATGGTAATGCCAATAGCTAATGCGTGTATGTGTGTGTGGGTGTGTGCATGTATTTGTGTGTGTGTGTGTGTGTACACTGATCATTTGACAGTGAATAACATATAAACATACAAATTCTGCTTCGACACATCACATGCTGGATCTAGCAGACTGACCCAGTTTCTGCTTGCAGATGAGTAAGTGCTTCACTATGAGAATTCAAGATAAAATGAGCAATTGTTTGAACTGTATTGATGCTGTGCCAGTTATAATCATGTGTGTCCATGATTTATGCATTTTTCACATGACAGTCTGTGTGTGTGTGTGTGTGCCTGCGTGTGTGTGTGTGTGTGTCCTTTTTTGCCCTTGCGTACACGGTTGTGTTTTAAAGTGTGTCAAGTTTGTTTTTTGGGGTTTTGTGTGTGTGTATGTGTGTGTGTGTGCGTGCGTGTGTGTGCGCGCGCGTGTGTGTGTGCATTTTTCCCTTTACATACAAGGTTGTGTTTATGTGTGTGCGTGTGTGTGTGTGTGTGTGTGTGTGTGTGTGTGTGTGACATGGTAATGCCAACAGCTAATGTGTATGTGTTTATGGGTATGTGTGTATGTGTGTGCTCTTTATTTTTTGGTGCACATTTCTATCAGCTGAAAAAAAAAGTGATTTTTGTTTTTTGTTATAGAAATGCAGGTTACAACACGGAGGATCCAGGATCACAGAACCCTCTACCCCCTTTTGAACCTGGAGTCTACCTGGAGAATGTCAAAACAAGGGCTGACATCAACCAATATTTGCAGCTAGTGGACATATTTTCCATGCAATGGGGAGACAACAAAACTGTTTCTGTCAGCAGCGAAAAGATGCGGCTTTGTTCATCATAGATCAAAAGTTCTGGGGAAGTTTAGAAAAATCAATATCAGAAAGCCAAAATTAGTCAAAGACAATGAAAATATGGGTGGAGTGGACAAAAGTGATCAGTCAGTCAACAAATACTATGCATTACACAACAAACAAATGGTGGAAAACTCTCTTTCATTTCATTGACATTGCACGAATAAATGCATTTATTTTCAAAATTTTAGGAAAAAAATCATCCAGACATTCCAGAATTGTAGAGACACGATAGATAGACTTAACTGAAGACATGATAGACAGCTTGCAAATCTGGGTAAATATGAAAAAGTTCCAGTAGATTCTAATACAATTGTATTCACTAAACATTCCATTTTCCTGTTAAAAAAAAAAGAAAGAAAAAAAAGACAAGACAAGACAAGACAAGACAAATTCTTTATTATCGAGGATAATAGATAAGCACTGGTGGAAGAGAGGGACAGAAAGAAGAGTGTGTGTCGAGGTCAGAAAGAGGGGGACAGAGGTCCCCACCCTGAAACAGGGTCTACACTACACAAAACTACATTATATATGTCATTGCATGAACTACACAATGCTACTTAAAAGTCATAGAATGCAAATACCATACTACATAAAGATGTAAGCATGGTAAAAATAACACACACACACACACACACACACACACACATACACACACACACACACACACACACACAGAGGCACAAGCATGGTATTAATAATCAACATAAAAAAATTGATAAAATAAAAAATTAAAAAAACACCACCACCAACAACAGAACACACACACATACTCTCTCTCTCTCTCTCTCTCTCTCTCTCTCTCTCTCTTGCACATGCACACTTATACACACATAAGCACACACTGTGTATGTTAAAAATACTATACTAATGTGAATATAAAACAGTACGTCTAATAAAAATACACATAGCAATAACAGGGGGGTGGGGAGGGGGTTGGGGGGATGGGGGTGGGGGGGTGGGGGGGTGCTCATTGCCAAAGGAAGCATAATTCAACATATAAAATAGTATGAGAATAAAAATGTCAAAGGTGAACGAGAGAGAGAGAGAGAGTGAGACAAACAAACAACAGAGGGAGATTCAGAGAGAGAGAGAGAAAGAGAGAGAGACTAAAACAATATCAACTGACAAATAGATAACCCCATATTACATGGAACATGTGATAGAGAACAGCAGGTCAGTAAGGAAGACAAATTAACATGCATTGTATCATTTAAACACACACACACACACACGTGCAAACACACACGCAAACACACACACACACACACTCACACATATACATATAAGGACTATGCGCTTATCGGTACACATACATCAATACATCAATTGAGGTGTGTGCGCATGCGCATGCGGGTAGGCAGAGGTGGTCTGAGCTCTTCAGAATTTTCAAGTTTTTTTCTTGTGGAAATTAGCAACAGTCTTGGAGATTGATTGCAATCAAATACTAAGGGAATCTGGCAAACGTTTCTTCTGTTTTAGGACAGAGAACATACACAAAAAACTTGGAAGTTGTGCGAGTGTGAGTACATTCGACCAACCGCTTCTTCAAGATGGCGACCATTGAAATTGCACAGTTTTCGAAGTGAGATTACCCTTCTGAGAGACTGTTTTTGTGTCTTCATTCATTAATTTCTATCCTGGAGTACTCAGAGCAAAGTTTCCATATGTGTGTGAACTGATGAGTAAGACATTTACTATATTTTGCCTGAGGTTATGGTGGTTCCGACGGTGCCAACTATTGCTGCTTCTGCTATTATTGTTGTTGCTGAAAGATTTTCGAATGTCATATAATACATTACAAGGAAGAAGTGGGCACCTATAGGTAACAAACCCTTCGCAAACCCTAAGAAACAAGGTGTAGTTGTTGCAATGGAGGGAACGGAATCACAAACTAAAGCAGCCAACAAGACTCCAGAATGTTCTGCAACAACAGACAGGTCTCATGCTAATGATGACCCTGGTAAATGTGGAATATGCATGAAAAAGGTACTGCAAAATGATAAGGCACTACAATGCGAGATATGCTTTATTTGGTATCACACTGACTGTGAAGGCATGAACAGTCAAACCTACCAACTGCTTGCCAGCGATGCAGAGAGATCAAACCTTCTGCTTCACTACTTCTGCTCTAAGCAGTGAGAGAGAGAGAGAGAGAGAGAGAGAGAGAGAGAGAGAGAACTGTAAAGAAAATGTAATGCAGAGTGCAGAGTTAAAAGCAAGAAAAAAAAATCTGATGTGTGTTACTGTGGAATCCACATGCTTTGTGGATAGCAGGAGCTGCCTTCTGACTTTCCATGAAGGTAAGGTCATGCATGCATATGTGTGGGACTCAAATGCAAGGATGATAGGGAAGGGGCAGGGTGTTTTCTTTCTGAATGTTTTTTGTCTGTTTTTCTTCTACCAATAAGTGATGACTTCTGAAACAAGTATATTCAGTTTGTTATTACCAGTGAAAAGCCAGAATGGAAGGGTGATGACTTTTTAAGATAATATGTATAGGTTTGTTTGTCCCATACATTTCTTTCAGTTTCTTCCTCATGATGTTTACTGTACATTCTTTACATACCTAATACCCATAGATATATGTTGTTGTTTTTTTTAAAGAAATTAGATTTGTAAAAACAAGTTGGTTTCTTTTTGACATTCTCTTCATAACCCATGTGTATCCAAAGAACCAAAGCAACTGTTTCCACTGTTAAAATAGGTCAACTGTTCAAGTCATAATGGTCAGTCTATGTTTAGCAACAATATCAACAAATATCTTGTTAAAAAAAGAAAGTTACTGTAGTTTGTGAATAATTTATATTTGTTGTTTCCTTGGGATACTACATTAGTGTCTATTGTGTAGACTCTTGTGTTTATTCTGCAAAACAAGAAGTATGTTGTGGCATACATGACTTTCGTGATTTGTAGTGATCAATCAGGAAATATAGTTATGTTATTATTCATAGCACTGAACTTTTAGTTTTTGACACAGTACTGTGAATTTTGTTTCAGATGAAAGAAAAATGATTGCTTTTTCAATAAAAGTTAAAATTGTGAACATAACCTAACATCTGGGATTTTTTGTTCAGTGAGAATGTGAAAAACACTGAAGATGCTTAAAATTTGTATTTTTAGCAACACAGGTCAAAGGTAATCAAAATGACTGTGTTCCACAAGCATTTAAAAAAAGAAAGTTTGTTTTATTCTGGTGACAGTGATATATTCTACAAGAAGTTTGGTCCATAAATGCACATTTTAGAAGCAATTTAAAACTACTGCATAGTTATTGCTTAACCCTTTGAGCCCTGAGTTCCTGAGCAATTTTAACCCTTCTGCCTGAGCTCCTGAGCCAAAATTTGCAAATAATTGGTATTAAACCCTTTGAGCCCTGACCACCGCTTTACCGGTGGCAGAGAAAAATGACATAATGCCCAGCCACCGGCTGAGCGGTGCGTAAACACTTGAAGTGTGCAGAGTCTCAACCTGGCCCGTTTGGGCAGAAATCAGGGACAAAACATGCGAGAAAACAACTGTACACAACGCAGCAAGTAATTGATATGCTTGATGATTTATCGGAAGTAGAGTATGACAATATTTTTATTCAAGTGTAACATTTAAAACATACAGACATACAATGGCTGTTGGGTTAAACAGTCACTAACTGTATGCAGTCTGGCCTTAGGGCGACACCAGGCTGACGGACTCCACACAGATGGACATCCATTGCCCTTCCCTGATAAGAGGCTCTGTCAGGGTGACCGAATATTTTCCCTCACCACATAGAACACCCTTCTATGGATACCAACAAAACCCTGTCTCGCGTGCACCTCGGGGATCAGCTGCATAGCACGAGACATAAATTCAGATCCCCAAAACCCCAAAACAGGCGTGGCAAAAGAGGTGGGAAAAGATCGTGCTTAGGTAGCAGAATGACAAAAGCAGAGCGGCTGTCAAAGAAATTCTTTAGAATCGGCAGTTGGAATTGTTCCAGCGCAAGAATGAGAATCTCAACAATTGAGAAATTGGCATATGATTTTGACATTCTATGTCTCCAAGAGACCAGGACAAGTGCAGACAGACCAATACATTTTGAGAATTTCACAGTCTTTCAAAGGAATGAAGGAAGAGGGGTAGCAATCATACTGAACAAAAACCTAAAAAACAAAGTTTCCACCATAAATCTAGAGAAATGGTGTAGCAACTCATGTGAATTATTGGGGGTGCATCTTGAAAAACCTGACGGAGTTCACAAAAGCATCGTGCTCATCAATGCCTACGTTCACCCAGGAACCTGCACAACAAAAGAGGATTGGGCCTTTTTAGAGGAAATAGAGAACAAACTTGGAGACTCGGTCATTATCTGTGAAGACCTCAATGCAAGATCGAAGTTATGGGACCAGCGGAACACCAACCCACAAGGACTCGCACTTGAAGGAATGATAGGGGAAATTCTTCTCAGCCCTTTAACAACCACATCCCCAACTCGCCTTGGAACAAGACAAGGGGACAGTGACAGTGTGATCGACATCGCTCTAACATCTCCAAAATTCAGAGCAGAAATGAATGCAGAGACGCTTCCATACCAGCGACCACCTCCCGGTAGCTTTCAGTCTACAGAAACTGTCCGATAAACCCTGTATGAAACTGCGTGATCCATTTCAGTATGAAACCAAAGAGACAACCGTCATCGAAAAATTAAGACGCAGAAGAAACAAAAGAACGGCACTGAACAGGATGCAAACTATTCAGCCCCCATGGTGGAATACCGACACAGAGAGAGCCTGGATAGAAAAACATGCGGCTGTCAAACTTTGGCAAAAAGAAAGAACAAAACCATCTCCGGACAAGATATTGAAACAAAAATGAAAGAAAAAACTAAACAGTTTGAAGTCATTGCTCAAGAGGCCAAAAATGACAAGTGGAAACAGTTTTGCGAGGCACTCAGTTATGACACAACATTGACAGAGTTCTGGCAATTTTATCGTCGCATGGAAGGGAAAACGTGCACAACAACAACCCCAGACATGGTAGACACTGACGGAACCAAGCTTAAGACAAATGAAGAAAAAGGATCTGCCTTGCTCAAACGTTTCATACAACAGAGTGATCAAAGAAACTTAGATGAGAAAAAGAAATATGTTGAGGAGTTAAACCAAACCCTTATGCAGACTGGACCTGATGATGACTTGACAATGGATGATCTAAACGAGGCAATAGCTAAATGCAAGAAAGAATCGGCTCCTGGCCCAGACAAAGTTCGTTACTCAGACATCAAGGAGCTATCAGAAGAAGACAGAAGCAAACTTTTCAATCTATATCAAAACAGTTTCCACAATGGACAGGTGCCGGAGGACTGGACACACAGCTTCTTAAAACCCATACCAAAACCAGGAAAGGACCATCGTCAGGTAAGCGGCTACCGGATCCTAACCATGCAAAACATTGTTGGAAAGCTCATGGAACGCATGATAGCCAGGAAACTTGCAAGGGATCTTGAACACAGGCACATTCTCCCTTCAAATCAAGGTGGTTACAGAACAGGCAAGTCCACATGGGAAAATGCATCTGCTTTTGCATATGAGGTGTATGAAGGATTTCAAAGAAAAGAAGAAACACTAGCAGTAGCAACTGACCTTGAAGATGCCTACAATAAAGTCCAGTTTGCGCACCTCATGGAGCTGCTACTAAGGTATGGAGTAAGTTTGACACTGACAAGATGGATAGCAGCAGCGCTTCAGGAAAGAACCGTCGTCCTACGCCTCGGAGATTGGATGTCTGCACCTTCTAAACTATCCATGGGACTGCCACAAGGGTCTCCACTCTCTCCTGTCCTCTACAATGTCTACACGAAGGGCCTTGCAGACTTAAACAACAATGGAATTGCTCGGGTGCTTACCCTTGCGGATGACGGCCTGGTCTTCAAAACTTCGAAAAATGCTCAGGAAAGAACTGAAGCCGTCCAGAAACAACTAAATAATATTGCTCAATGGTGCAAAGACACAGGATCTTCCATCAATCCAGCGAAAGCCCAAACGTTGCTGTGCACCCTCAACAACAGAACCGCGAGCAAATCACCACCTTCTGTGTCATTCGATGGAATTCAAATTGAGAAAACTGAATGCCTACGCTACCTAGGAATACACTTCGACAGGATGCTGACCTTCAGAAAACATACGGAGAATACTGTTCTCAAATGCAAAAAGGGCCTTTCAGTCTTAAAAGCAATGGCAACCAAAGGAATTGAACAACGCCACCTCTTCCTGCTATACCAATCACTCGTCCTCAGTGTGATCGACTACGGACTTGGGCTAACAACACCGTCTCAAAGCAACCTCCTAAAATTAGAAAGAGTCCAAAATGAAGCTATGAGGCTGATCCTTGGAACAACAAAAGACACGCCCACAGAAACCATGCGATACCTGCTTGACCTTCCTTCAGTGCAGGCCAGAAACAAGTTAGAACAGGTCAAGACCTACTTCAAAGCATAGAAAACCCTCAAAACCCACTGCATGACGCAGTCAAAGAACCAAAAGGCAGCCGTCTAGGACGAGGAAGATCATGGATGGGGCAAGCAGAAGACACAATCCAGCTAGTATGCCGACTACAAGACCTGAAAGAAACAAAAGAATGGGAGAAAAACCCCGAAAACCTCAACCATCTATTCAACACAGTCATTTCACCCACTCTAGGAAGACATTGTCGGGAATGGCCAGAGGGCAAAACTGATGCGGAAGTGAAGCTGCTTATAGAAGAAAACAGTAAAGAAGAGGACATCATCATATACACAGATGGCTCAGTCACCAAAGACCAGTCTGGCTGGGGATTCACTGCGAAACAAAATGGAAAAACAATTTGGGAAGAGAATGCTGCCTGCAAAGTCACAACCTCCAGCCTAACGATGGAAGTTGAAGCTGTGACACATGCCCTCCAGTGGCTATCGTCCATCCATACGCCCGGAAACCAACATGCCATGATTCTAACCGACTCAATGAACCTCATACAGAAAATTGAAAACGGAATGGGAAGCCCAGAGTGGCATAACGCAATGCGCAACTTTCAGATTAAAAAACTCACATGGTCATACTGCCCGGGACATGCAGGTGTTAAGGGAAATGAGCGAGCTGACAGACTTGCTGGTAACGCAACACCAACGAGCGGCCTACATCAAGGAAAATCGGAAATCCTCAGAAAAGTCAAAGAATACCAAAAAGAACAGGTACAAGGCCATCGCACCATCGATCGCCTCAAAGAAATAGAAGCAGAGAGAGGGAGCGGCCGCAAGTCTAACATGAAAGGTAGAGCACGATGCTTTGCAAATCAAACAAATATCGGCATCATTTCCAAACCAACATTGCGCAAATTTCTTCAAAACGGAACAGTCTCTGTGGGCCTTTCCAAATACAATAGACCGAGCAACACACTAGACGCCACGTTCTTGGCATCAGAGATCTTTTCCCATCCCTCTTGCGGCCAGTCAGTGGCGGCTGTGTGTGTTTGTGTGTATGTGTGGGTCTGTGCTTTTGAGTGCGTTTGTGAATGCGCGAGAGTGAAAGTGTACACAAGTGTCAGGAGAGATATGTGTACGTGTGTGTGTGTGTGTGTGAGGGGAGGTGGGAGTGCGGGGGGAGGTGGGGTAGAGGATGAGGTATGTGAGTGTATGCATGCCTACACTGTGGGAGCAACAGGATATTGGAACGTATATATATATATATATATATATATATATATATATATATATATATATATATATCTTTGTATGTACGTGTGTGGGGTTGGGGGTGGGAGATATGGGCGTATGTGTGTGTGCTTGTACAAGTAAGTGTTCATCTCTGTGAGTGTGTGTTTGTGTGTGTGTGTGTGTGTGCCGTGGAAACTGCGATACGTAGACTAGAAATGAGTGTGTGGAGGAGGGGGTAGAGGAGGTGCAAGGTAATGTGTGTGTGTGTGTGTGTGTGTGTGTGTGTGTGTGTGTGTTGGAGCTCATGTACGTTTATATGTATTTGACTGTGCTTTCATATGTGCTTGTACAAGTAAGTGTTCATCTCTGTGAGTGTGTGTTTGTGTGTGTGTGTGTGTGTGTGCCGTGGAAGCTGCGATACTTAGACTAGAAATGAGTGTGTGGAGGAGGGGGGTAGAGGAGGTGCACGGTAATGCGTGTGTGTGTGTGTGTGTGTTGGAGCTCATGTACGTTTATATGTATCTGACTGTGCTTTCATATATGTGAAACTGCATGTTTGGTGCATTTCTGTTATGCATGTGTGGGTGTATGTGTGAATGTGTGTCTTCATATTTTACATTTATTCGCTTATTTATCACCATTGTTTTATTTATTTATTTATTTATGTTTTATTATTATCATTTTATTAGTATTACTAATATTATTACTACTACCTTTTTCTATATTATAATTATTATTTATTTATTTATTTATGCAAGCTTATCTATTATTTATTCCCCCGTTTTGTTTTGTTTTTGGTTTTTTTGTTGTTTTTTTGTTTGTTTGTTTGTTTTTTCTCAAGGCCTGACTAAGCGCGTTGGGTTACGCTGCTGGTCAGGCATCTGCTTGGCAGATGTGGTGTAGCGTATATGGCTTTGTTCGAACGCAGTGACGCCTCCTTGAGCTACTGAAACTGAAACTGAAAACTGAAACAGACATACATACAAAACTAATATTTGTAATTAATAATATTTGTTATTGTGCATTACTTAAACTGTAAATAAGGAAAACAACAACACAAGATTGTTTTTATACAGAGAAAAAAAAAGAAAAAAAAAGTCATATGCACTGCATAAAAATAGTAAATAAATGAAAGGAAAATAAAAATAAATAAAAGAACAAACGTTACATTCGTGGTGGACTTTCCTCCTCCTCGTTGCCTTCAATCATTTTTATGTATGGGTACCATTTTCTAGAAAATGCTATGGACATAATTTCCATCGAGTGTATATATTTTTCAGTTTTATATACATTTCTTAGGTCTGTTAGGAAGTACTTTATCCACGGTTTGATTTTATTTATTCTGCATTTATAAATGAAATGTTTCGCCACTAGAATGATATAGTCAAATATTTCATCTGTTTTTGTAATATCATCAGTTCCAAAATAATAATACTAACTCTATATTCAACTCTACATTTGCACAATTTAAACACTTTTCCTTCAAGACATTCTCTAAGTCCCCCCCAAAAGAGCTGAGTAAATGTACAGTGCCATAAGTAGTGTTGAATTGTGTCGATTTCATTTTTACAGAAATTGCACATGTCGCTATTTGTTATACCCATTTTTTTTAGTATTTTGTTTGTAACCAATATAGCATGACATATTCTAATCTGGAACCATTTCAATCTTACTTCCTTTATGTTTTTCACTTGTTTCATAGTGGCATCCCAATTTATTGCAATATCTAGTTTTTGCTCCCACTTGTTAAAAGAATTTATATTGTATAGAAAAATTGGTTCAAGTAATATTTCATAATATATTTTAGATCCTTTCTTAATATCAGCTATTATCTGCAGAGCTTTTGGTTCTTTATTGCAAGTTTTATCTGTGATAGTAATGTTGTTTGTTCTTAAATAACTTTTAATGGAAAATATAAATCCCATATACAGTAAATAATTAAATTTAACATCATATTTTCTGTGAAATCTTTATGACTAAGGAAGGAAAATGAAATGAAATGAAATTATGGTGCTTAGAGCCTCGCCGACCACTAAGGCCATCTCAAGGCTATCGCCGCGTCAATTACTACTACAAGGCTAAAAAAACAACCAATTAAAACGAGTCACCACTTCAAACTTTCCACTCCAAAGTTAAAAAAAAACTTCCATAGTTTAAAACCTTCAAATCTGGTTAAAAAGGTTCACCTCTTTTAAGAAGTCCATCAGCGCCCACGGAGGGACATCACGAAACAAAGTCTTCAAAGAAACCGCCGTGTAATGTCTGCGTCTAACGTCATGCAGATCCCAACAGTCAAGGAGCACGTGTTTCACGGTGAGAGGCTCGTCACAGGGAACGCATCGAGGGGCCTCCTCCCCCTTCAACAAGTAAGAATGAGTAAAAAAAGTGTGCCCCGTACGCAGTCTGCACAGCACAGATTCCTCCTTTCTGTTCTTCACCCCCGAAGGGAGGGTCTCCTTTAGGTCCGGACGGATCTGGAAGAGCTTGTTGTCCGTCTGGGTGTTCCACTTCTCTTGCCAAAGATCCTTAACGTAAGTATTGACCTTCCGCTTCATGTCTGTATAGGGTACCAAGGATCTGGACAATTCTTTCTTTACAGCGTTCCTGGCCAGCAGGTCCGCCCTTTCGTTACCACGAATGCCAACATGTCCGGGAACCCAGGCCAACACAACCTCGTATCCTTTCTTCGTTGCGAGAGTAAAAGTTTCATAAAATTCCAGCAGTTTGGGATGAGTGATATTCCTGCAGGCGATCGCCTCCAGGGCTGACAAGGAGTCGGAAAAGATCATGAATCTCTTCTGTTTGGAAGAGAGAACCATTTTTAACCCCAGGACCAGTGCGGTCAGTTCCGCGGTGTATACCGAGCTGTCAGACAGGATGTGTTCCGTTGAGGGCCGGTCAGGAAAGGCGGGACAGAACGCAGATGCGGCGACTCCGTCCTCTGACTTGGAACCGTCAGTGAAGATGCCTTGAAAAGTGGGGAATTTGTGGCACAGTTCCGAAAAGTAGGTTCTGTAGGCCAGAGAACTGGTGGTGTCCTTACGGTACGAGGCCAGATCGAATCGGACCTCAGGTGTTGTGAAGGTCCACGGGGGGCTGTCAGGGAACTTAGAGAAATCTGAGATGCCACCGACATCCAGATCAGCATTTTCCAAGTGTGGCTGAATGCGGAGTCCGAGAGGAGGTATGCAGTTTGGGTTGTCTGTAAATTTCTTATTGAAAGGGTTGTTGAATACAGCGTCGTAAGCAGGGTTTGTAGGTTCCGAAAACAATTTCAAATAATAGTTCAGGGTCAGCTTCAGTCTGCGGTTGGAAAGAGGCGGTTCCCCCGCCTCTGCGTACAGGCTGTGCACAGGGGTGGTGCGGAAAGCACCTAAGCTGAGACGGAGCCCTTGGTGGTGTACAGGGTCCAACAGTTTCAGGTAGGACGGTCTGGCCGAGCCGTATACAACACTTCCATAATCCAGTTTGGACCGGACCAGGGCTCTGTAGAGGTGCAAGAGAGTCCTCTTATCAGCACCCCAGTTCGTGTGTGCCACAACTCGGATGATGTTCAGGGCTTTTAGGCAAGATATTTTCAGCTGTTTAATGTGGCTGAGAAAATTCAGCTTCTGATCGAAGACGACCCCTAGAAATCTGGCTTCCTTGACCGCCGGGATGGTGGATGTTCCCAGACGGATTTCAGGGTCCTGATAGAATTGGCGAAAATTATGAAAGTGGATGCATTCAGTTTTGGAGGACGAAAATGTGAAGCCATTCTCCTCTGCCCAACACTGGATTTTGTTGACGCAGAGCTGAAGCCGTCACTGGATGCTGGCGTACGTGCTGCCGGTTGCATATAAGGCAAAATCATCCACGAACAGCGAGCTGTCCGATCCTTTCTGAACGGATTGAACGATGTCATTAATTTTGATGCTGAACAGAGCCGGCGACAGGATGCTCCCCTGCGGGACACCCAGCTCCTGCTCGTGAATGTCGGACAGGGTGGTGCCGACTCTCACCTGGAATTGTCTGTCTTGTAAAAAATTGTGGATAAACTGAGGCAGGTGTCCTCGGAAGCCAAGCTTGTGCAAGTCGGAAAGAATACCAAATTTCCACGTGGTATCGTAAGCTTTCTCCAGGTCAAAAAATATGGCCACCACATGTTGTTTGTTGACGAAAGCATTTCTTATCGTGGTTTCCAGACGAACCAGATGGTCAACGGTAGAGCGATGCTTGCGGAAACCGCACTGTTCTTTCGCCAGAAGGCCGTCGGTCTCTAGTTTCCACATCAGTCTACCGTTGACCATCTTCTCCATCAGTTTGCAGACGCAGCTGGTCAGTGCAATTGGGCGGTAGTTGGAGGGGTTCGAGGGGTCTTTTCCCGGTTTCGGCAGCGGGATTATGAGGGCTTTCCGCCAGGAGGGTGGAAAGAAGCCTGTGACCCAGATGTGGTTATAAACTTTAAGCAGGGTGTCCAGACAGGTTTGGGGAAGGTGCTTTAGGAGTTTATAATGGACCTCGTCCATTCCTGGACAGGAATCCGTACAGGTCTGAAGGGCAGATTTAAGTTCGTTCATTGTGAAAGGAAGGTTGTAATTCTCTGTGTTGTCGGAAAAGAAGTTACATGGTGTTTTTTCTGACAGGTTTTTGGTTTTAAGAAAGCGAGCAGATTTGTTAGCAGATCTCGAGTTCTGTTCTATTGTGGAGGCAAGCAAATTGGCAACTGCTTTCTTCTCTGTGACCAGAGCGTCTGAAAGTTTACGATGGTGGAAGGTCGGGCATGCGTTTTTGCCCTTAATTCTTTTTAAAACCCTCCACACTTTCTTCTTGGGTGTGTTGGAGGTTAAGGAAGAGCAGAAATCTCTCCAAGACTTCCTCTGGCTCTTTTTAAAAACATACCTGGCTTTCGCCCTCAGCTGTTGATGGGTTCGAACGCTATCGGACTCCGGTCTCCGAAAGACGCGTCGCTGCGCTCTCTTCCGAGACTTGCGGGCCTCCCGACATTCCGCGTTGAACCAGGGCGTTCTAGGGACCTGAGGCTTGGAGGTAGACGATGGGACTGCTGCTTTGGCGCAATCTAAAACGATCCGAGTCAGAGCGTCAGCAGGGTCCTTGCTTTTCAATACTGTTTCTTCCTGCAGCTCCGCTCTTATCTTGGTGGTAAAAAAACACCAGTCTGCTTTGTCGTAGTACAGGCGGTCAGGCAGAGAGTCACCTTCTCCATCTGTGGGGCGGAGGACGACAGGAAAGTGGTCACTCCCGTGCAGATCGTCGTGCACTTTCCACTCGTAGTCCAGGACCAACGATGGATCGCAGACCGACAGATCTAAACACGAGAGCTTTCCAGAGGACAGATGCAGGTAAGTGGGAGACTTGTCGTTAAGACAGCACAAGTCCATGTCAGAGAGAAGGTTTTCTAAGAGAAGACCTCGGGCTGATGTCATCTCACTTCCCCAGAGCGGGGAGTGTCCGTTGAAGTCGCCCAACAGTAAAAACGGACGTGGGAGCTGGTCGACCAGGTTCATGAGGTCCTGCCTCAGAACACGGACGGAAGGGGGAAGGTAAAGAGAGCAGACAGTGATGGTTTTCTCGAGCGTGACTCTGACTGCCACCGCCTGTAAAGGGGTGCTTAAAAGAACTGTACTGTATAAAAGGGACTTTCGAATAAAAAGAGCGACACCTCCCGTCAACCCCTCTTGCTTCGGTTGAGCGGGTTTAAAAACGGAGTTAAAACCAGAGAGAGATAAAACCTTGCCATCTCTTTGCAGAGTCTCCTGCAGTGCCAGCACTGAAGGTTTCAAAGCACGACAAAGCAGCTGGAGTTCCTGGAAGTTGGCATAGAATCCCCGGATATTCCAGTGGATCACTGCCATTAAAAAGGTTTTTTTTTAAAAAAATAAAGCAGCAGCCTATTCCATCGCTACCCCCTGCTCCTCCACTTGCGGTGGCTCAAGGTCCGCCAGGATGGAGTATTTGTTTTTTGACATAAATTTTTCGGATTCCGACCGGGTCGGAATATCCACCACCTCGGCCCCTCCCGATCCCGCCGTGGCCGCAACCCTCCCCTCCTTGAGTTTTGGAGGTAAGGGGGGCTTCCGGCCACTTCCGCCAGCCCGAGGGCCAGGCAGACGAGAGGCGGGGCGAGGGGGGCCGGGGGGTGGGGTGGGGCGGGAGGCAGACAACGTGCCTCCGCCCGAGGCTTTTCTCTCCCGCCCAGCAGCCCCTGAGGACTGCCGCGCAGGATGGGAAGGGGTGGACACAGCGCCTCCACCCAAGGCCACCGGTTCCGACGAGGCGGTTAAGTCGTCCGTCTGCGTTCCTGTGGACGTCGTCTGGACCGCGACGTCCACCGTCCTGGATCTGACGACAGAGGCATACGACGCCTTAGGCGACGCGGCCTCCACCTGTTTCCTTGCCTCAAAGAAGGAAATTTTCTGTTCTGTCTTGACTTTCTGGATTTGTTTTTCTTTCTTCCAGGCGGGGCAGTCCTTTGATGAGGACGGGTGGCCACCTCCGCAGTTCGCACACAGGGCTGCACTGACGCAATCGCCCTGGTGCGCCGCCTTCGAACAGGTGCCACACGCCTCTTCCTCCTTACATCGGTCTCTCACGTGTCCGAATTTCTGACACTTAAAGCATCTCAGAGGGGACGGTAC
This sequence comes from Babylonia areolata, assembly GCF_041734735.1. Classification (NCBI taxonomy): domain Eukaryota; kingdom Metazoa; phylum Mollusca; class Gastropoda; order Neogastropoda; family Buccinidae; genus Babylonia; species Babylonia areolata. Next base: position 29,110,234 of record NC_134895.1, read on the forward strand.
GTACAGGCTGACATTAACTAGCAGGTATCCGACCCGAATGTCCTTGGGGACATCCGGGCAGCAGAAGGTGAGGAAGAAAGTGTTGGTCGGGACTCTGTCCGACCCCTTCCTCACCGTCACCCTGTACACATCGGTCACTCCCTGAGAGGACAGCTCACTCTTGATCTCGGCCTCAGACACACCTTTCAACTCCGGGCATCTGATGACTCCCTTTGAGCAGTTAAGACCTTTGTGAGGGGAAATCTTCACCGCCCTATCCACGAAAGTGGTCGCCTTGAGAAGGAGCTGTGTCTGTCTTTTGGATTCTGTCTGCACTAAAAACGCTCCGCTCCTCAGCCTCTTGATGGATCTGAGCGATCCTGCCAGACACTGAAAGCCCTTCTGGACAGCGAAGGGGCTGAGAGCCGACAAGGGCTTGTCGTCATCAGCGCCCTCCATCACTAGCCACGATGGCCAAAAACCAGAGGTCTCAACGACCTCCGACTCAGAGTCTGAGTCGTCCGTTCCCTGTCGTCGTCTTTTTCCGAGTTTGGGGGTGTGTGTTTGTTTAGGATTCATGTTGAAAGAAAAATGTGAATTCATCCCTCCCTTACCCACCCACCATGGGGTCCAACTTAGGGGCCAGGGTCAAGGGAACACCAGCTTGACCCCTTCCAGGTTTCGGGAGTGATATACAACCAGCAGCCCAGCTCCAACGTGCTCCCCCCCGATCATGCCCAGCTCCCGGGGACAGAGAGCCGAGCACTACGGGGGTTACCTTCGTCAGCCACTAAACTGCCAGTCTTGACCCAGCCCCACGAAGGGGTAGCCGACTGACACACACGGGCCAATGTGTGCCGCCTGTCTTAGGAGAGGTCCGAGCCAAAGGGATGTGTTGAGAGCAGCGTGCTCTCTCAATCCCCAGGATCTCATTCCCCTCCATCACAGGTCGCGCCGCACGGCAAACACGGCAGGCCTAAAGAAGGCCGCAGAGAAAAAAAAAGAATGTGGAAAAGAAGGCTTGATGGGGAGCTGAGGACAGAAAAGAGGCGGTAAAAAGAAGAACAAAGAATAGTGAAAGGGACAGTGGGTCACGTTTAGTTTGGGCCTCACTCACGACCTGTTCGGCATGGGAAGCCCTATCAGGGGCATCAGTACAAAACCACCACTTATTCAGCCCTAACAGCTACGATGGCTATGTAGGCTGTCAATTAAGACCTGGGACCAGAGCACCAAACCCCAAGAAGCACTGATGCCCCTGCCGACATAGCTCGCTCGATCACTGGCCACTAAGCCTCCCGACCACAACAAGGTAGTGACCCTCCCGGGAGTGGGTCAGGAGAACACCAGCCTGACCCCCTCCAGGTTTCGGGAGGACTAAGGAAGGAAACACCCATTTTCATCTACAATATCTCTAACCACAAAAATACTTTTGCTTGCCCAGTTTTTTAAATAAACTGTCTTATTACCGACTTTTAATTTGTTGTTATGAAAAAGTGGTTCTGCGAGTGCCTCTTGTGCTTCTTTCAACCTAACATATTTTGTAAAATTCTCATGTGCCCAATATACATCTTTCCAGAATCTATTACATTCAATGTTTACAAATTTTCTTGGCCCGTACAGATCCAAGGAGTTGATTTCTGGTGATTTGACAGAGTATTTTTTTCCACTTTGCTGTTCCTGTGTGTAGTTTCCTAATCCATGATATTTTTGGAGCCTCTATGTACTTTTGTATATTTGGAATACCCAAACCTCCATTTCCAACTGTGTATATTATGTACTGTGTATATTATTTTAATCTTATCTGTTTTATCATCCCATATAAAGTCATAGCACAGTTTCTGCAGTTGACTTATCTCTTTATCCGGGAGATTGGGGAGAAGAATCCACAAGTAAATGAGTTATGAAGTATAAGTGATTTTAAAATAGCAATTCTACAAAGGGGCGTACATATACGTTTTGCCCAAATCTTGAAAAGCTTCTTAGCTTCTATCAATTTTTCTCTTGTATTCACTTCAGTTATTTTTGATAGATCTTCTGTGAACCAAATGCCTAAAAGTTTATATTTGGGGGGGTCCATTTCATTTTCTTTTCTAGTAGATACCAGTGTTCTGAGTTCTTCATTCTTCCTAACTAGACATTCAATGTTTTATCATAGTTAATTTTTAGCCCTGAAAATTCTTCAAATTCCTCTAGTATTTCAAACAACTTTTCATACAATTCTTTATCTCCTTCTAATGTGAATGTCATATCAGCAAACTGACTAATTTTAAAGATGGTATCTAATAAATTTATGCCTTTAAATTAATTTCTTCATCTTCTCTAATCTTGCACGCCAGGATTTCTGAGCATAATACAAACAGATAGGGTGAGATTGGATCTCCCTGGCGGCATCCTCTTTGTATTTTCAAGCCTTTGGATACTTTAACATTCACAATGATATATGATTTTATATCCTTGTAAAAGGTGTGAATCCATTTACATAAATCTAAACCAAATCCACAGGCTTTTTAATACAGTGTTCATATATGATCAATTTAATGAGTCGAATGCTTTTTCGAAATCTATTAATACTAACAAGCCTGGATGATATTCAATTTCTACTTAATGCATAATGTCATACAGGGTTCTTATGTTATCACCAATATATCTACCTGGAATAAAACCTGTCTGATCTTCATGTATTAACTTTGGTAGAACTTTCTTGATTCTATTAGCTATGCATGCAGATCCTATCTTATAAGCGATGTTTAGCAACAAAATAGGTCTCCAGTTCTGTAAATATTCTCTTGGTTTATCTCCCTTTGGTAAACATGTAATTATCCCTTCTTTTTGTGAAACTGACAGTTCTCCCTTTTTAAAACCTTCATTGACTGATCTAACTACAAAGTCCCCTACGTCTTCCAGAAAATTTTATAGAAGTTTACAGTCATTCCATCTGTGCCTGGACTCATCGTTTTGCATTCTTCTTAGTGTTTCTGTGGCTTCCTGTTTTGTCAGAAGTCCTTCTAGTTGCTCTGATTCAAATTCATCCAGACTGGGCAAACTTTTACTGTAACTGTTAATGTCTATGTCTTTTACTTCCTGTTCTCTGTATAGGTCTTCATAATAAAGTCTCATTGCCTCTAAGATCTTGTCTGTTTCCGTCAAAATATTACCTTGAGGTGTAACTAATTTCAACATTTGTTTGCTTCCAAATGTCTTTTTTCCAGATTACAAAAATATTTAGTCACCTTTTCACCCTGAGATGCCAACCTTGCTTTCGACCTTAAAGCGATCCCTTCCAATTTTATTTTTCATAGCTGTACTAGTTCTTCTTTTTTCTCCTGCAATTCTCTGGCTAAACTATGTGTATCTATTTCTTTATCGATTCGCTGTATTTCTTTTTCTAGTGTTTCCTCCTTTTCTATAAGCTGTCTTTTCTTTCTTATACCAAACAATATTGTTTTAGTTCTTATTTCCATTAATAATACATCCAGATAGAGTTGATCGCTTATGGTTAACTGAAATTTATTATTAGGTATCTTGCCTAAGTTTTCTCTTGCATACGGTAACACTGCATATTGGTCCTTTACTTTTTCTATTGTTCTTTCACTAACTCTACATATTCGTTGCCCCTAAATAAAGATGAATTAAATTTCCAACATGTTTTTCTTCTGGGTTCTGTGTTAAATTGTAGATCAACTGTAATTAAAGATATGGTCACTTCTGTAACCATAAGTGATATCTGCATCCTTAACGTTGGTGATCCAATTGCCAGACAATAAAAAGAAATCAAGACGGCTTTGTTGTAAAGGGGTTGGTCTCCTCTAGGTGTATCTTAAAACTTTATTATTTAATTCTCTCCATATATCTACTAACTGTAAGTCATCCATCATCTTTATTACTGTTTCTTGTGCAGCCATATTGTTTACACGTTTATAGTTGAAATAGTCTAAGCTAGGATTCATAACTAAGTTCCAAACGCCTCCTATTATTACATTCTGAATAGCTTGTTCTTCAATTTTTGTCCGAATCTCTTCAAAAAACACAGGGACGTCTCTGTTAGGTCCATACACACTGACCAAAAGAATTTCCATGTTAGATATTTTTTACATCAGAAATATGTAATTACCCTGAATGTCTGTAATCATTTTTTGTATTTGTATTTGAAACTCAAAGTTATTATTTGACAGAATAGCTACCCCTCCTGATCTAGAATTATTCGACGAAAAAACACATTCATAACCCCATTCTGTCCTGATCTGTCTGTCCATCTTCTTAGTAAAATGTGTGTCTGTATGTTTTAAATGTTACACTTGAATAAAAAGTATACCGTATATTGCTTTTGTCTTAAATACTGTAAGATGTCTTTCCTTTTCTGAAAATTTCCCAACCCCTGGCAGTTTAGAGATGATATCTTAAGGTTACGCATTGACAAATGGTATTTTTGGTCTGTATACATCCCACCCCCTTTCTTCCAGAGAATCACCATGATTTTCACCCATAACATATTCTTCTGTTAAACAAACATAGAAATGATGAATGTGTATACTAATATCAATTAGCTGAGCAAAAGGAAACAAAAAATATTCATCCATTTGTGAGAAGTAGAGACTAAGACAGAAAAGTGAATTACATACAGACAAGTAACAATTATTGAAAAAAGAAAATGACACCATAGTACAAAAATTTTTTTTTTTTTTTAAAGGTAACAATTTGATTGACTAGCGCAAGCGAGTGATGGGCACAAAAAAACAACAAAAAACAAAAACACAATGTATAGTAAGAGTTATACAAAGGGGCATAGCATCAACATCTACACACTATCATTGTTGCCCATAACCGAGCTGACTGCACAGAGCCAAACCAGGGTGACATTGTTTTTGATTCCGTAGAATCCGAAAAGTACAGAAAAAAAAGGTTTACTAGTACAGTCATATTCCTGCATGAAGGCTTAGGATTTTTTTCCCCATCAATTGTTCCCCATCGAGTATAAAAAAAAAAAAAAAAAAAAAAAATGGATCATATGTGATGCACACACATATATAAAGCCAAGAGTACAGAGAGAAAAAAATGACATGCATATCCACCAAACACCAGCATCCAAGGTTAAATGTAGGAAAGGTGCTGGTGGTGGAAGTGGAGACATGTCCACAACCCCTCTATCGCTGTTTTTTATTTTCTTTTTCTTTTTTCTCCTTTCTCTCTTCCTCTCCCCTATGTGTGTGTGTGTGTGTGTGTGTGTGTGTGTGTGTGTGTGTGTGTGTGTGTGTGTGTGTGTTTGTGATCTTTTTTCCTCCGCTTCATAATCCAAATCATCAATGAGGAGGTGGGGGTGGGGCTATCTGGCGACAACAACAACAACAAAAAAGAAGAGAGACTCTCCCCTTAATGCCCTGCTTAACTGAATGCTTATTTGAAGGCTTGTGCCACATAATTTGGAAAGTCACATCTGTATGGACAACCAAATTGCACTGGTTGACAGAGGGCAAATATTACATTAAGCCAATGACTTTTACACTACTGTAATTATCACAGCTGCATTTCAAATACATTAACAATAAATACATTCTCACATGCAAATTTTCTGTTAGACGTAAAAAAAAAAGTAACAGATAGATGAATAATAAATAGATATACACACAAAATTTCACATCATAATGTTTTCTTTTCCGTTTTCCTCTCTCATTTTTTGCATGCAAACCACTGACTCTTCATTCCTTGTGAACTCATCACTCATAAGGGGAAAAAAATGTTCACCTAAGTGCAAAGCTTCACATTTATTTTCCACTTCTTTCTCCTTTTCTTCTCCTTGCTCGTGTAGCTCACATACTGTTCTCTCTCCCCCCTCCTTGTGTGTGTGTGCGTGTGTGTGTGTGTGTGTATGCGTGTGTGTGTGTGTGTGTGTGTGTGTGTGTGTGTGTGTGTGTGCATGTGCACGCGTGCGTGTATGTGTCAGTCACAAACTTTCCGCTCATTGTGAACTCTCGTCTCTTTTTTTTTTCCTTCCCATTTCCTTCTCCTTCTTTCCCTCTTCTTGCCATGTTTACAGAATCTGTGGCTAAATGTCTTAATAATTATGACTGCTGATCGAAACATTTTTACCCATTAGAAAATCTGGTAACAGTAAATCGTTTTAAAAAATCGTTTTTAATATACTGACAAATACTCATAAATATACACTCATTTTGTTGTTTACGTGAACTCCAAATTTCATACTTTTTATATTACACGACATAAACAAAAACATACTTGATTGGAGGCTGTAACATGCTTTTTTGATTCTGTAAAAGTGAGTTTTACACTAAAAATCAATTTTTATCATAGATAATTTTATATAGCAATCTCTTTAATCTAAAAATTATGAGAGAGAAAAATGCTGGCTATGGGCGCTGACACACAGGTCAGTAACAGGTGTAATGCTGTGTTGTACCCATCCAACGTCATCTCCATCTGGAAAGGTGTGAAATGTTCCCCTATCCTGCATGAACATTACCAGGACATCATCCTCTCTGCACTAAAGAACCCGTAAAAAAGGCATAATTTGTGTAAATACACAAAATCGAGATGTACAAATTTCTGTTGCAACGCACAAAATGCTTCTGCAGAATCCAACAAATATGTTTCACAATAAAGATACATTATTATCTGTTTGCCTTTTGGTTTCTTTCCTTGTTCATCATGTCCATTTTTTTCATTGATGTTTCTCCCTGAATGAGTCATGAAACTGAGCTTTTTCTTTTCAATTTGGGGCTCTCTGTCACCTTTTGCCTTGTTTCACGTGTAGACCTTTCAATCATCTGTGTGATGACCTCCACTTTCTTGTCCCTGTCTTGTGGCACTGATTTATTGGCCCTGCTGACAACTTTGTTCAGTGTGGAATGGAGGTTACATGCAGGGTTAGCAGAGTCAGAAATGGACACTCCTGCAACCCAGGTCACTTGTTCAGAAGAATGTTTGTCAGTAGATACAGCCTTAAGGGTGAATTTCTTTCTTTCCTCTCTTTTGCTGCTGCTTCTACCTTTTTCTTGGCTTACAATTCTGCCCCCCATTCATTCATGACTGCTCTCTCTTCTGGATATGCTTTTGCTCTTTGGTTGGGCCCTTATTTTCTTATCCCTCATCAGTTTGGTCATTTTCAAGGCACTAATAATCATAATAGATAGTACTCATATGGCGCAAACTCCCCTTAGCATCTTACATGAAAAAATACACATACAATAGTGGATAACATACCTCTGCATATCAAAAAAACAACACACACATATGTGTATCTATACACCAAGACAATATTACAAAATGCAGATATGAACACACACACACACACACACACACACACACACACACACACACACAAAATACTTTACACACCCACTCACACACTGGCGCACACACATGCACTCATGCTCATGCACACACAAACACCCACCCACAGACACACATACACTACATGTTTTCAGTGAAGGGTAAAGTGGGGTGGGTAGGAGGAGGAAGAATGCAGATAATTAGCTAAGCTTCATCACACCAAAAGGCCCGTTTCAACAGGTGGGATTTCAAATATTTCTTAAAGAGGACAGCACTGGAAATTGCCGGAGATCCAGAGGAAGAAGATTTCAGACAGAATGTGATTGATACTGAAAGGCCCTTTGGCCAAATGCCTTTGAAGAAGTTTTAGGGATTTGAATGAGCTTTTCAACAGAAATCATAAGTAAACGGGAAGGGGTGTAATTATAAAGCATTACTCTTGGCCCAGTATTTTTGCTGTTTTCTTCTTCTCTGACAGATCTGCTAAAAAAGATTTTCTTTGTCTCAGTCCTGACCAACTAGCAGAAGTGGAATTACCTTGACCTACTTTTTGTTCATCGATATTCATGTGTGAGTGAAATAATGCATGAATTGTAAAACAGGTGCGCGCACACAGACAGACAGACACACACAAATATACATGAGGGACAGAGAGAGAGAGAGAAAGAGAGAGTACTAAACTCTGAAATAATGACTTAGGCCAATGACAATAGAACAGAATAAAAAAGAATATGTCTTTATTACCTGGTGTACTGGGGCCACAAGGAATATTGGGGGGACAGTACATTGTGGAGTGATGGTCTAGAGGTAATGCATCCGCCTAGGAAGTGACAGAATCTGAGCGCGCTGGTTCAAATCATGGCTCAGCCGCTGATATTTTCTCCCCCTCCACTAGACCTTGAGTGGTGGTCTGGACGCTTGTCAGCAGCATGCACTTAGCGCACATAAAAGAATCCACAGCAACAAAAGGGTTGTTCCTGGCAAAATTATGTAGAAAAATCCACTTCGATAGGAAAAACAAATAAAAAAACTGCATGCAGGAAATAATTTTTAAAAATGGGTGTCGCTGTAGTGTAGCGATGCGCTCTCCCTGGGGAGAGCAGCCCGAATTTCACACAGAGAAATCTGTTGTGATTAAAAGATATACAAATACAAATGCAAATAAAAAGGTACCACCATACCCATATACAAATACTGATACAGTAGAATTCTGACACATGTGCACATCAATATAAGTACTTGTGCATGCACACTTACATGCACATGTGCACACTCACACTCACAAACACACGCACACACACACATGTTTGAACATAAGCTGCACATAACTCATTACATACGGATGGGGCTGATGACTAGACATTCAGGTAAATGGTTGTTGGTTGCACAGTTCTCTTTAAACATACTGGGTTCATTCGAGAGACAGGGCATTACTGACTGCTTTGGGGAAAAAGCTGTTAGTGAAGTAATGGTTTGGGTCCTAATACTGCTGTACCGACAACTCGAGGGGAGCGTCTTGAACATCCCCAAAGCTGGATGTGAATCATCCTGGCTGATTGATTTTGCTTTTTTGAATAGCCGCTTATGATATATGTCAACCAGAGAAGGTAGATCAGCCTAAGTAATTGTCACAACCCGTAAGGGGTTGCCCATGAACCCCCACCCCTTCCCAGACTAGCTAACGTCCCGACAACACAAACACAGAGACACAGAAGAGTTCAGCTCGTTGCTTTACTGAGGTGATGCAAAAATACATAACTAAATACACGCCACAAAACAAGGCATTACAAACCAAAAAATAACCTTTGTCTAAACACAGCACAATTCTACAAGTTACAGTCAACCTGCAGCACCAGTGCTGCTCAACCCCACTGCCAGAGTTCAAACTCGTGCTGACAGCCGAAAACGGACACTCGTAGCTTGATGGCTGAAGCTGGTCGGCCAGAGGGACAGTGGAAAGGTGGAAAAGGGGTAGATGGAAGTATGGAGTGGGAGCGGGAGTGGGAACGGGAGTGAGGAAGTTTCCACGTTTGTGTTCTGGGGACCCGTCGAAGGCAGCGGCACGAAGGGGAAGAAACACCGGAAAAACCTGTAACACCCCATTGGCTCTGTAGACTGGTTTTTTAAACCAGTTGTAAAAGTATACCCCACCCCCCTTGTCTTCCTTAAGCAATATACATTGCGCTAAACAAGGCAATAACAATATTCAAGTTTCAATGATACTAGTTCTGAATAATTGAAACGGCACCAGTCAGGCTATATCACATTTCCAAAAACAAATTTGAAACAATCTGAGCTGAATATTATTATGGCAAAAATGTTACACCTAAACACAACAAATTTACTAATTCGCCCCTATATTTAGAAGTAAAAGAATACTGTATTTAAAAGATATCCACTAAAAAAAATCACACTAACCTTACAAACAACCTAAACCTCACTCTTAATCACAAGTCACATCACTAAATGTTACGACAAACACAGACTCCCTCACCTGTCACCAGGCACGTCACTGGCCCAGAGTGAAACAGACTAATTCAGAAGAAGGGGTGACAAAGGGAAACGCCCCCACTACTTCGTCGACGGCGCCCTACAGCACGCACGCTGGAACGGCGACCCGTCTCTCTGCGAAGCTTGGCGTCAACAGCCCAGAGAAATCTCTCTCTCCTAACCAGATTGACTCCTGAACTCGCTCAGAGTTCGAAAAAAAAAACCGTTCAGGAGAAGGGACATGCCACACGTGCAAAAGCACGAAGGAGAGAGGGAGGTGAAGGAGAGGGATGGAAAGAGGGGGAGAATGGAGAGAGAGGAAAAGAAAGGGGAGAGAGGAGGAGAAGGGAGAGAGAGAGGGGGGAAAGAAGGGAGAGAGAAAGGGGGAAAAGAGAAGGGGAAAAAAAAATGTAGACAGGCATGCACGCAGATCGCCCACGAGCCGTGACAGTAATCTTGGTGGCAGTTTTCACGATTCTGTTCAGAGCTGTGATTTCTGCTTCAGAAATGTTTCTGTAACAAACAGTAAAAGCAAAGATTAATAATGACAGCTCTGTAGGTATGAACCATGATTTCTTTTTTAATTCCAAACTTTTTGAGGCACTGAAGAAAGTACACATGCTGTTGTGCTTTCACAACAATTTTTTCCATATTTTTCTCCCATTTCAAATCATTAGAAATGATCAGTCCAAAAAATCCTAACTCACTAATGATCTCTACTTGCTTGTCTTTAAGCACTAGGCTGCCTATATGACGAGATAACTCGTCATTGCAAGCATGTATGCTTTGCTGCCACAATGACGAGATAACTCGTCATCAAAATATTTTGACTTTTCCCTGGTTTGCATTCAGTTCGTTGTCAAAAATGCTGGTCACTTTAGCTTGGGGAATCTTTGTAGATTCTATTCATAGCTAGAAGCACCATCTACGTCATGAGGCAGTCCTTTATTTGAACGTTTTGGTTGAGTCACTGTCACAGTGTTTTGCCTGGCTCCTTTCCTCGCTTGCTCAACAAAATGTCGGACTGACGCCGTGTTCAAGACATGTGACCGTGGCAAACTAAATCAACCAAGATTGCTTTCTTTAGCTGATGCTCAGAAAGAATTGAAGCGTAAATTCAAAGGAGAAGACAGTGATGAACATTTATAGGACGATTTGATAGAAAATAAAGGGAGCAATCAAGCGAGTGGCCAAGATACGACTATCAGTTAAGTGATGCCGGCTGAACAGCTTGTAGCAAATGACAGAAACTAACCAAACTATTAGCAGGACACAGTGTGAGCGATTTTCTTGGCACTCAGCCAACGCGGTCAGATGAGAACTGGATAAAATGACCATGTGAGAGGGGTGAAGATGAGGGGGGTGGAGACTGAGGGGGCATGGCCTCACATCCATATTATCACTTGGAGAAGTCACATTGCACTGTGTATCTATCTCTTTAAAAAAATATATTGTGGTTGTTCTAGTATGATTCTGTGTGTGCAGATAGCCATTTGTCCACAAAATATATTTTAGCGCAAATTACCTGACTAATGTTTGTAATGAACAAACTGAAAATGTGACAAAAAACAAAACACTGATTTCAAAACAACAGCATGTCACTAAAAATACATAAAATGGGAAAACATTATGTGTTTTGTATTCTTTATTCATTTACCTTTCAGAAAATATGTATTTTATGGGTCTTTCTCAAATAACAAAGAGCACTGAATTTTTTGAAAATTTATACCCATTTTTTGTGAAAAAAAACCTGGCAAATAGATTTCATTTAAATCTTATTTTCCTGGCAGCGAAAGGGTTAATGACAAGTGGTATGGGGTCAAACTTGGTCCTCCTGAAATCTAAAATCAATTCTTTTGATTTGGATATGTTGAATTCTAAGTTGATCTGATCACATCAGCTGACAAGTTTTAGTACTTCTTCCCTGTTATTTTGACTCATCACTGTTCGTAATCAGCCCTTCTAGAGTAGTATCAATGGCAAATCTGAGTGACTATAAGACATCAGTTGACGTCCTGCAAAAGGTGTTGCAATAGTGCCTATACGATGTCCACTGAGTTCCTGCATATGTTCTGATTTTTCCCCCATTTGAGTTTGGATCAATGCACATGAACAGACTCTGAACAGTTAACTTGATGTGTCTGGATTATACAAGTACTATCTAAATGAGCTTACATCAGGTAGAAGACCCTTTTCTACTCGATAATGATTTGCTAACTGAACCACATGGAACGCATGTGGAAAGGGAGTTGCATCATATGCCAAAAAAAAAGGCATTGAAAACTTTGTCCAGTGAAGAAAGTGGTCCCAGTCAATGGATTTACACAATTTTGAAAGCTGTGCTTATGATTAATCATTATGGATAGCTATAGCAATGGAGAAGGATCTTTCTTGTGTGATAATTGGTTTGAACACGAAGGTGAATGACAACAACAGTGATGAAACTGACAGTCCATTTGACGGTAATTCAGTCCGTCTATCCAGTCAGACAGCGTTTTTGAGCAGGTGGCTGTGACTGACAATATGTGCAGCGAGAGTTGGAAGAGGGCGAGGAGAGGGAGAGGTGTAATGTAAGACAAAAAGTTGAATGCCAGCCAGAGGGTGTGAAGTGGGCGTGGCAGTTGGAGGCCAATGAACTCACATTTCAATGCATACTGCAGGAAATAGCTGCCAATGCTCCACGATTTTCATGAAACACAGGGTTGAACATGCACTGGACATAAAATACCTGCTTTCTGTTTTTAACGCTTTTTGTCACTGAATCAGATGTTGACTTGTTTGAAGAGGAGGCAGACACTTTCATTGGCCCATGTGCAACTTGGAGGGAGTGAATGTCATCAAAGAACTTCACCCTCTGACTTGGGAAAGCTCTTAGCTGTCAAAAAGCTCGCATGCTCAGTTTCTGAGAACATGGTTTGATTTTTTATGTTGACTGTACCCACATTTGCCATGGTTTGGACAGTCATTCACTCACAGGTCTACAAGAGGTGTGATTTGTTTTTTAAACTTGTAGCCAGTTTTGATTTCTTCAACAGGTATAATCTGACTATAGGCGAGCTATTTCCAGCTGTACTTTGTTTGTTTTCTTTATGGATGCCATTCTATTGAGGTGGAAACAGACTTTTTTGCTGCACAAAAATTATAATCTTTACTTCAAATGCCTGAACAGTTATCTACAATCAAATTGACTGGCGAAAAAAAGCTCAGGTTCCAAATCTACTTTTATTTTCTTTCACAAATATGTTTACTTTAATTCTGTATCTTCTATAGTTTTTGTACTAGAATTTAAATATATATATATATATATATATATATATATATATATATCACCCCCAAATCCTCAAAATTCCCTGGCAAGGGGAGAGCACTTTAAAAAAAATTCTCTGGCACTCAACTGGTTAACTATGGTGTTACATTCATCGTAAGTTGCACAGTCATGTGTAAAAAGTGAGTAAAAGAGTGTGGACAGAACACATCCTGGTGGGGTGCCTATGTTGAGAATACTGGTGGAAGAGGTGAGGTCACCAACTTTAAAAACTTACGGTCTGCATCTTAGAAAATCTAAGATCACAGAGCCCTCATCCACACACACACACACACATGCACACACATGCACAAACACACTCACACACCACTCACAGAAACACACACACACACACACACACACACACACACACACACACACATACACACACACACACACACACACAGTGACACAGGTGCAGTCACAGGATTGAGTTATGTTAAGCTAATGATAACATGAATTTATGATAACCTGTCCAAAGAAGTTTCGTCAACATCCTTCCTTTCCTGACTCTGTTCTGATCAATAGCACACCTGTTTCACTTTCTCCCTCTGTTCGCAGTCTTGGTGTAATCCTGGACCAGTCTCTTTCCTTCCAACAGCACATTTCGAATATCTGTAAAGTTGCCTATTTGGAACTGCGTAGAATCAGCTCTATCCGCCACTATCTCTCAACCGATGCAACCAAGACACTTGTATGCTCTCTGGTTCTCTCAAGATTGGATTACTGCAACTCTCTTTTGGCCGGCCTTCCCAAATACCTGTTAGACAGATTCCAAAGAATTCAGAATAACGCTGCCAGACTCATTTGCAGAGCTTCTAAATTTGACCATGTTTCTGCTCTCCTTCAGTCTCTCCACTGGTTGCCTGTTTCTGATCGAATAGACTATAAGCTATCCACTCTGACCTTTTCTGCAGTCAACGGATCTGGCCCCAAATATCTTTCTGAACTCATCCATATCTATACCCCGACTCGCCAGCTCCGTTCTTCCTCTGATACTCGACTTCTCAGGATACCTCACGTCAGAAGTAAGACCTATGGACACAGATCGTTTTCTTTTCAATCGCCAAAGACGTGGAACAAGCTCCCTGATAACCTCCGTCATTCTGATTCCCTCGCATCTTTTAAATCTCGTCTCAAAACTCACCTTTTCCCTCAGCAATAAGTTCAATTGTGGCAGGTCCACAACTACATGCATGAATATGAATGTGTATTGTGTGTGCGTGTGTCTATGTAAGTTTGTGCCTGCCTATGTGTGCGTATGTGTTAGGGTAGCTGTTAGATACACATGTATGTTAAAATGTATGTATGCAGTGTGTGTGTGTGTGTGTGTGTGTGTGTGTGTGTGTGTGTGTGTGTGTGTGTGTGTGCGTGCGTGTGTGTGTGTGTGTGTGTGTGGTCACATTTTGGTGTGTGTATGTAACATAGATGTAATGTTTTATGTTATCAAAAGCGTTTTTGTAAAGCACCTAGAGCAGATTTCTGGATAGTGTGCTATATAAGTATCCATTATTATTTTTATGTATCTGTGCTGACGATATTGCTGTGTTTATTAGGATCAAAGTGATTTCAAAATGTAACTTCAGTTTGATCATTCTTTCCAAATAAGTAAAAGGCAGAATGATCCTGATAAAGAAGAGATTATGGCATTTCACTGTTGTGTGTGGTGCAAGACACTGAGGTGCCAGAAACTTTGGTGTTCAAGAAATGCATGGCAGCGAACTGCTTTCATACATTGAAACACAGACCTAATACTGAACAATGTCATACACCAGTGATTCTGTCATCCATGTGAACGTAGATCTGTTGTGTCTATTGTTGCCATGCACTTCATGTCATCAATCGATACGTTGTCTTATTGTTGCATTACCATGGACATAATGCCAGTCAAAATTAGTGAAAGCCAGAAGCGAATCTGCAGACTCTTAAAGAACTTTTCGTTTAAAATTGTTTAAACACAAAGCAGATATGGTAAAAAAAAAATTTTAAAAAAGAAAATCGATCAGGAAACAGTTGGCATGTCCATTAATTCTTTCAAGGGCAAGTAGGTAATGGAAAATTTGACAATAACACCAGTCATGCATGAGTCCATAAGCTTCTATTTATAGCTTCCATTCAGAAACTGTTGTTTAACATATGCAGATGATTTGCATTACAAGAAAAACACACAAATAAACTTTTTTGTAGAGCGTGTTAACAACCTGATGGAGACTTGCAAAATAAGTACCCATAAGCATGTCTTAGATTTTGCCACCATTTTTGAAGAAATATAAGCAAACAAAAAATCACAAAAAACAGTAAGTCTTTTTCCTCTTTTTTTTTTTTTTTTTTTTTCACCAAACTGCTTTATTCTATTTACCAAATGATTAATATATACTGTGAAACAGACGAAGTACACCATCACATAATGAATATTGTGCAAATCTGTTAGAGTGGAGCACCTTGACTCAGCCCAATGTTCCAGTATTGTAGAACTAAGCATATATATATATATAAATAATCCTCTCCTTTCACTATTTTAACCTTCCCCAGCCAAGTCAGGTACCCATTCACACCTGGGCGGATTTAGGAAAAACAGAGCAAAGTGCCTTTCCCAAGAACACAACACCAGGGTGAAATGGGAGATCGAACCCTGACCACTGGATCAGGGGTCAATGCCTTACTGATTCTGCCAGGGCACCTCTACAAACGTATAATATATGTAAAAAAAATAAGAGAAATTGCTTTATTATGCCAAATGTTTGCCTATCAAAGTCTGACCCAACCCTGATCTCTTATGTTGTGCCACAAGGCTCTGTCTTGGGCCCTATTCTGTTTGTTCTGTACACTCTTTCTGATGTCATTTCTGGTCATTCTATTCTTTACCACTCTTTTGCTGATGACACTCAGATACAAACGTCTGCAGAAACTAACCAAATAGTCTGATTCAGTCAATGCAAGACTGCATTCTTGATGTTAAACCCTGGATGAAATTCAACAAAGTTAAATGACAAAACTGAAACTATCAAATCAAATCAAATCAAAAACACTTTATTAATCCACATGGAAATCAACTTCTGCAATCATAGGCTCGTTGTAAACACCAACAAAAAATGATCATGCGCAACATGAAAAGAGATTAAAATTAGTCAAATAAGAATTCCCAATAGCTGACAATAGACTAACCCCACCCCCCACTCTCCCACATACTCATGTTAAGACAATAGGGTATTGCTCAACATTTACAAATGAAAACATCCAACAAACACACACATGCATGCACGCGCACGCGCCTGTGCGTGCGCACACACACACACACACACATTATTATTATTATTTCCACTTTAAGATCATCCACATCTGTCTCTTTCCCTGCCTCTATTGTGGTTGGTGATGTCAGAGTTCAGTTTTCTAAATCAGAAAGGAACCTTGGAGGCATTCTTGACTGAAACCTCAGTATACATGCTCATGTAGTCAATCTGATACACACAGTCAATTATGAACTTCATCTGATTAACTCCATCCATCAGTACCTTTCTGTTGAAACTACAAAAACTCTTGTTTCTGCTTTTGTGCTTTCATGAATCAACTACTGTAATTCTCTTCTCACAGGCTGTTCATGTAATCTTCTTCAGCAAATTCAAAAATTTCGAAACAATACTGCCTGTCTGACTATAAGAGTTCCACATACTGATTACGTTTCACCTCTGTACTCTACACTGGCTCCCCACTGAAGCGAGAATTAACCCCTTGCCTGCCTTGGGACGTGAGACTTACATCCCTTTTGATGCACTGTTATATACCTGTAGGATATAACTCTCTCATCCAATTTTCATCAGCAGTTCACAGTTGATATTTAAATGGAATCGACTTACTTTGTTTCTCCCTGTCCTCTAGAATATTTGAAGATTGTTCACATCCCTTGGACATGTACATTCTGCACTGTATGACTCAGAGGCAGTAGGAAATTCCCAAGTCACTTGTAGACATGGCTGGTCAAAATTGTGTTGTCCAGCAAAGATCAATCTGGGCTTATTTTTTTTATGGTTGACAGCTTAAGAAGTGGCTCAGGAATTACTGAAAGATATGAATAGTGAGGAAGAAAACCTGTGTAGTGGTGAGGGCGATGATTCAGGTGCAGATCTGAATAATGATAACTGTCACAGCCCACTTCTTTTTTTTTTTTTTTTCTTTTTTTTTTTTCAACAATTTTTTAATTCCCCATCATTCACCCATCCATTCCACAAATCTTACATTCATTCATCAACATCTTTCTGCTGTGGTCATTATACAGGGTTACCTGCAAATGGACAGGAAAAGAGAAATGAAAAGTGTCATGGAAACATGCAACAATGTTGTCAATGACATGATGTTGTAAAATGCATAGAGCTTCAAGAATATGCGCTGTAGTGAAACATCTTAATAAATACATAAACAAATAAGTAAATAAATAAACATTTCTTCAGAAAATACGGATAAATTATGTGACGGATGTCTTCACATTCTTTTTTTAAAAAAAAAGCTATATCAATGTATTACTGATTTTTTTTTTTTTTTTTTTTTTTAGCCTCTATTCATTTTTTTAAACTATGCAGCTTTTTTTTTCCCAACAAAGTGAGTTGTATTTATAGATTCTGAACAAGCAAGGCAATATAAGGTTTAACGAAACAAAAATCTAGGTCGTAAAAATCATAGTCTGCGAAACGAATAAGACATGGAGGTGGACACATCATTTGACAACTTGCACAGCTCAAAGTGAGCACGTGAAAACGGAGAATTACGGCCCTGATGAGACACACAACACTGACACGAATACCTTGACCTTCACAAAGAGACATGTGTGAACTCACATAAAATTGTCGTCATTTTGCTTGCGACGCACCTTACTTGAAGACGCACATCGTGTAGATCAATTAAAGCAAAAAGACCCTCGAATACACATTGGTCTTTTGACTAATTTCTATCAGTAAGGAAAACTTGTGTTTTCTCCCCTATTCATATGTAGTTATTTGTTATTATCGTTACCGTTGGGGTTTTTTTGTGAGTTTTTTTGGGGTTTTTTTGGGGGGGTTGGGGGGGTGTGGGGGTCCCTTTTTTTCTTTTCCTTTAAAATACTTTTTTCTTTGTGCTCTGCACATGGCTTTCTTCACTGACTGAAAAAGAAAAGAAAAAAAAAAAAAAGAACAACAACAACCAAAAAAAAAAAAAAAAAAAAAAAATCATACTAATCATACTAATAATGACAGTAATATTGATGATAGCAGAGCAAAACATTCAAATAGAAAAGAACATTTTGTGTGATGAAGAAAAAGGAGATAGGAATAGTCCCATTCATGCTTCTCTTGTGTGTGGGTTTTCTAATGATGGACATTTGTTGCGAGGTTTAATATTCTGCATGTGCATACGTATGTCTGGGTTTCTTTATGCACTAGTGTGCATTGTATGTGACATTTTCACCCAATTCTTTCTCAAAAGACAATGATGACGACAACAACAATAATAGTCAAAATAGCAATAATGATGATAATAACAGGTACTCAGAGGAGGAGCTGAAGAGGAATGATAATGACATTAATTAGATGCATAATTATTGCTTTTACTACCTTAGTCAACAACGTCATTGCAGTTTTCATATACAATTAGGTATGTGCCATGTATATGCAGAGCATTATCAATGTTGTCAAGCATTATGTTTATTCTGTACCTATATGAACTGTATTTTTCGACATGAGACTTGCTGTTCAAAAAGTGCAGTGCCTGCACCAGAGAGACGACTGACATGATTTTTACACACACACACACACTCACACACATGCACACGTGAAAGAACTCACGGCAACCAGAAAAATTCTGATGAAAAATCTACTTCAGTAGGAAAACAAGTACACTTGCAGGAGGAAAAATACAAAAATGGGTGGCACTCTGACTGATCTGCATTATACTCATACACTGAATTTCTCAATACATTGAGTTTACAATGATAATGAATTAGAATGTAGTGATAAGTCACATGTACTGGAGCATGTTCCTTACAAAGTCATCAAGATGTAATAACATAAGTGTGTTGTCAAGGACTGAAAAAACACCACTAACCTTGCCATACCCAGACTGTCAAAACAAGCAGGTACAATCAAAACATCCAGTCGACGGAATGGATAACGTCCCAGCATTCTTTGCACCTCCAGCAGGCACCGAGGAAGGTAGTTGCCCAGAACTGAACAGCTTTTCTCTTTCCATCGCATTGGAAAGAAAAGGTGTATTTGGGGTTTGTCCATGTCTCTGTCATAACATCACACACACACACCAATGATGATTATAGAAATAAAATCCGCAACTCAAAATGTGAAAAGGTAACAAATCCAAACCTTTAGCTCTTTATACACCAATCTGCATCCACATTTTGTCAATTGTATTGGTGAGTATGTAATTACAAATAAATTGAAGAGTTAGTTCATCCTATTGTCATGTACAGAAATGTGCAGTTTCAAAATAACATAAGTAAACTAGTTTTATAGACTTGACTAATTTTCTTTTAAGAACAAGAAATTATACATAGGTTTCATATTTCTGACATTATGGAAAGATATCTAACCATAATAAATAATCATCTTAATGAAACTGACAGCAGAACTACCTTTCAATCCCACTGTTTGAAGCATGCAAATAATTATACACATAAGTGTGCGCACGCACACACACACATACACACACACACACACAGAGTTCCCTCTCTCTCACACACACACACATATATCCATACACATAAGCAAAGGACACCCACAAACTTAAACTGATGAACAAAGATTGAATGTGATCACATTCAAGATTGTAATATTTAAACAAAACATATTAGTGACTGTACTACAATTTTACTTAATCATGTCATTTTCAATATGATCTGCATATTGTTTTGGTTGTTTTGTTCTGAGTTTTGTTGTCATCGCTGTTGGTGTTGCTGCTACTGTTGCTGTTGTTGTTCTTGTTGCTGTTGCTGTTAGTGCTGAAGCTACTACTGCTTTTGTTATAACTGCTGCTTTAGTTGTTGTAATAATGATGCTTAAACAAACTTACTGGTAAACCACATCATCAAGCATAGACTCATACTGCAGGGTCTCCATCTCCCAATTTCCAACAGCAATAGCAAAGGTTGATGCAGGCATCGGAAACTGGGTAAAGTAGGAAAACTTCTTCTTCCCTAAATAAAAAATTGAACACTAGATAAAAATAAAAGCAATTACCTTTCTTAAACTATAGTACATTAAGCACAAAACACTTGCAAAAAAAGAGTACATACGAAAAATGAAAAATTGACAAAACTGTTGATAATAAAATATGTCTGAATAAGTCTATATTGTTCAAGAAGTGGATGACTAAACATTAAGGCTCAAAACTGAGTGTGGAGTGTTGGCCTAGTAGTAACGAGTCCACCTAGGAAGTGAGAGAATCTGAGAGCACTGGCTCGAATCTCACGGTCGCCAGTATTTTCTCCCCCTCCACTAGACCCTGAGTGGTGGTCTGGACGCTAGTCATTTGGATGAGATGATAAACTGAGGTCCCGTATGCAGCATTTACTTAGTGCACGTAAAAGAACCCACGGCAACGAAAAGGTTGTCCCTGGCAAAATTCTGAAGAAAAATCCACTTCGATAAGAAAACAAATAAAACTGCAGGCAGAAAAAAAGAAGTAAAATAGGTGGCGCTCTCAGTGTAGAAACGTGCTGTCCCTGGGAAGAGCAGCCTGAATTTCACACAGAGAAATCTGTTGTGACAAAAGAGTAATACAACTGTATGACTTACCTATATACAATAGTATCTATCCACAATGCTCTTCAGAACTGGATTTAAAACACCCAAAGTCTAAATGATTGGAATTACAGCTCTCTCTCTCTCTCTCTCTCTCTCTCTCTCTCTATATATATATATATATATATATATATATATATATATTGAGTGTCCCAAAGAAAGTGAACCGCTTTTTGACAAGTATTTTCTCGGTGATGGAGAAACCGAATTCACTCCAAATTTTCATACAGTAACCTTAGGGTATCATCAACAAGTTTGCAAAATATCTAAAAGTTTGGATGCAAATTATGCGAGAATTGTCAAATTCAAAACAGCGTGTCAAAGAATCCAATATCAGAGCTGTGCAATGTGACCATCATGTTCATGCCAGCTGCCAGGTGTTTGCATCTGTCAATCAGTGTCAGTCTGAAAATAGCCTGTCTGTGTGTCAAGTCTATTGATTTTTTTTATAATTATTGTCATCTGTATCCAAAATCAGTTCTGTCCAAAGTTTCAGTTTGGAAGAATCAACCATGCCTTTAAGTGAAAGTGATAAGGTTACCATTGAAAACTGTTTCAAGGAGAAAGGCTGGGGTGGAAAAAATCGTAAAGGAATTTCCAGGCAAGGGGTGGAGTCATGTCATTGTAGATAGACTTATCGCTAAAATATGCACCATAGAGTCAGTAGCACGTAAAATTGGCAGTGGGAGACCCAAGACTGCATGTTCGGAGGAGAACAAGGACTGTGTTGAGGAACTGATTCAATCCCAGGAGGAGAATCCAGGGACCCACAAATCTCTTAGAGAAGTTGAAAGCGATTTACAAGTGATCAAGTCTTCTGTGCAAAGAATGGCAAAAGAACAGAAGCTAAGCACCTCAAGAGGAAACGGTATCAAGGAGGGACCAAAATGTGAAAGGGAAAACAAAAACTCACTGCCGTAACTTGAATGACCGCTACTCGGCCACTGACGTGAAAAGGATCATTTTCACAGACGAGAAAGATTTTACGTTAGAGATAGCTAAAAATCGCCAAAACGATCGCGTTTATGGGAAACAGAAACGAGAAATTCTCGGCTCTATCATGAGACTTTTAGATTTTCAAAAAAGATAATGGTTTCAGCTGGAGTAGCCTGGAATGGAAAAACATTCATTCATTTTATTGACACTGATAGAGTCAAGTTTAATAGTGAAAGCTACATTCAGTTATTGGATGACAATCTTCTCCCGGACTATAGGTGTCTTTATCCTATAAACAATTACATATTTCAGAAGATGGTGCTCCTTCACACACAAGTAGGGTAACCCAGGCCCATCTGGAGGAGGCTACACCAGAATTCATCAAGAAGGATGAATGGCCTCCACAAAGTCCTGACTGTAACCCAATGGATTATGCCATATGGGACTCTCTGAAGGAGAAAGTTTACCGGGGGAGTGAGAGATAACTGACCGAGCAGGCATTAAAGGACAGGATGATTATATCATGGGAGGAGATATTGGTGGAAGAAATATGTAAAAGCATTTCTGCTTGGAAGAAACGGCTTTGTTCAGTCATGGAGGAAGATGGAGGCCACATTGAGCATAAACTGAAATAAGTGAGTTTTCCTCTGATATGCTGTTTTGAATTTAGTATCCAAACTTTAAGATATTTTGCAGACTTGTTGATGATACCCTAAGGTTACTGTGTAAAAATTTTCAATGAATTCAGTTTCTCTATCACTGAGAAAATACTTGTAAAAAAGCAGTTCACTTTTTTTGGGACACCTGACATATCATATATGATAGTAAGTCGTGTCCGACTATGACCATCAGAACAGCAGAGGAAGGCAACTGCTGTCCCCACTATTTGGACTTGAATTTGATTATGGTGGAGAGTGTCTCATCCAAGTTACATGTATCCCCATTTTCTCAGCCAAGAGAGAGGATTTCAGGACTGTTGGCGTTGGGATGGCTCCCCAAAGGCTGACTAGCCCCCCAAGGCTGCTGCACTAAGAGCCAGTGCAATCTTGCCTCCTGATTTCAGAGTCATAGTCCTTCACAAAAGACTAAGCTGTAACGCAGGCGCTGGCGCTTAAGCGTTGGGCTTTCAATCTGAAGGTCCGGGGTTCGAATCTTGGTGACGGCGCCTGGTGGGTAAAGGGTGGAGATTTTTCCGATCTCCAAGGTCAACATATGTGCAGACCTGCTAGTGCCTGAACCCCCTTCGTGTGTATAGGCACGCAGAAGATCAAATACGCATGTTAAAGATCCTGTAATCCATGTCAGCGTTTGGTGGGTTATGGAAAGAAGAATACACAGCATGCACACCCCCGAAAACGGAGTATGGCTGCCTTCATCGCGGGATAAAAAAACAAAAAAAAACCAAACCCCCCAAAACCGGTCATACACGTAAAAAATGTTACATGTCTGTCTGAGTGTGTTTGTGTGCATGCCTGAAATCTGATTGAATGACACAGGAAATGAATGATGAGCGCCCAGTGGTAACCGTCAGTCGGTTCTAAACAACCTGTTGTGTAAATGACCCCATGTTTGTAAAGCGCTTAGAGCTTGGTCTCCAACCGAAGATAGGCACTATATAAGTATCCATATCAAACAATCAATCAAATGACCACCCATTGCAGCACAGAAACCATTGATCATACAGCTCTCACTTTGTTGTTGGCCCAACTGTAAGCTTGTGTCAATCTGTGATATAAGCCAAGCATGTGTAGGAAGGATGTTTACGTAGATAGTGGGTAGGTATGTAGGAGGCCAGCAGGTAGATAGGTAAGTTGGTAGGGAGATAGGAATGTAGGTAGAGAGAAGGCTGGCTGGTAACTTGCAAGGTAGGTGAGTATGCAACTAGATAGGTAAGTGGGTAGGAAAATAGGCAGGTGGGTGGGTAGGTAACTAGGTAGATAGGCAGGATAGTAGATGGGTGGGTAGCTCTCACTTTGCTGTTGGCCCAACTGTAAAATCAAGTCAATCTGTGATATAAGCCGAGTGTATATATATATGTTTCTTGTATACATATATGTGTATATAATATATACAGAGAGGGAGAAGGAAAAATAAAAACATACACATCAATCTGTCACATTTTCCAAATTATCTCAAGGGATGAGTTGTTTACACGTTACTAGGGTCACTCTTATGCAGCTATTATGATGCAAGCATGCCATGACATACATGTTGTGATGAAAATTCACCACTGCCAGGTTTCATCCAGAGCCGAAAGAATTGCGATTGTCTATTTTCTTTTACTATCAAAAAACAAATTCCTTAAAACCTAACTGAGTAACTCTATTAAAAGTAGTTGAAAAAAAAGATAAATAAATAAAAACAAGAATTAAACAAAATAAATAAATACATAGGTAAATATCAAATAAAAAATGAAATAAAATAAAATGATAAATAATAATAATAATAATAATAAAAAGGGAGGGGGGGGACACAATTACAAACAATTAAATAGTTGAAAACAATGGGTTGTACTACAAAATGAGAGGCAAAAGACTTACATCTGTAGTGGCATTTCTAGATCTGTCAGCGGCATTTGATACAACTGACCACCAAATTCTTATCAATCGTCTTAGCACTACCTTTGGCATTAAATCTACTGCTTTAAAATGGTTTTCTTCATATCTTTCAAATTGTCAACTCAAGGTTAAAGTAAAACATAGCACCCCTAAAATCATTCCTCTTGTGTTTGGTGTCCCTCAGGGATCAGTCTTAGGGCCTATCTTGTTCACTTTGTACACTCAACCTTTGTCTGACATCTTCAAAAGACACTCATTTGGTTACCATAAATATGCAGATGACACAGAATTACAAAAAGCCGCTCCACCAACTGATTTTAACACAGTCATTACTGAATTGGAAGCTTGTGCAGCTGATGTAAAAACATGGATGAACAAAAATAAGCTAAAGCTCAATGAAGACAAAACTGAACTCTTTGCCGTTGGAGACCTAACTCATCTTAAGGCAGCAGAAAAGGACCCAGTTACGTTTGGCCCTGATACAGTAGCATTTCAAACATCAGCCAAATACCTGGGTGTATATCTTGATCAAACCTTGACAATGAACGACCAAATTTCACTCTTGTGTCGCTCATGTAATTTTCATCTCCAAAGGCTAACCCCAGTCAGACCCTACATAAGAGAGAAAAATATGGCTCAGTTGGTTTCCTGTTTTGTCCTGTCCAGACTGGATTACTGCAATTCCACTCTTGCAGGTTTACCATCTTCCTCTATCAAAAGATTACAGAAAATTCAGAACAATGCTGCACGACTGGTTCTCACCAAAAAGAAATCTGATCATGTTACACCTCTGCTGAATCGGTTACACTGGCTTCCGATTGAGTCCCGCATTCACTATAAGTTAGCAACACTCGCCTTCAAACATTTGTGAAACAAGTGTGAAACTCTCTACCTTCACCTCTTAGAAATGCCTCTGATCTACATTCCTTTAAGTCGGATCTGAAAACTTACCTTTTCCGTAAGCATTTTTGTTCTGGGTGGAGGGTTAAACCAAGGTATGCCTGTTACCAAGTATCTTTGTAGTAGTATTTTTGTAGCCCTGTTTTAATGCATTGTGTATTTTATGTAGTTTTGGTCTTAGATGTGATGGCATTTTTTTCTATCTGGTTATTTTTAATGGGCATGTGTGTGTGTGTGGGTGTGTGTGCGTGTGCGTATGTGTGTGCGTGCATATGTGCGTACATGCGTGCATGTGTTTGTGAGGGTACAGTGCTCTGGGACGCGTGTGTGTGTAGGCATGTTAGTATGTCTGAACAGAATTCTATGTTAGAAAATAAGAACTATCTCAATGCTTATGCAATTTTGTTTTTAGTGCAGTTGATAGTTAATGTCAGCGTGTGTGTGTCTCTGTGTGAGTGTGTGTGTGTGTGTGTGTGTAAGGGAGGGACATTTATATATATATATATATATATATATATATATATATATCATTATATGTGTGTGTGTGGGCGTGTGCGTGTGTGCGCGTGTGAGTGTGTGTGTGTATGTGTGAGTGTGTGTGTGTGTTCTATGAAATGCATTTTGTTTTAATCTAAGCCTTATTTACTTCATAGCTTTTATAATCTGATTCATCTCTTAAGTGTGCTTTTTCATTCATATGAACACACTGGATGTTTTCCATTGTCAGATAGCGGTTGATGTGTTTTTTAAGGCATGTTTATAGTCAACTGGATGATGTAAGGCGCTTTGAGCAGCATTGGTGCTGGATATTGCGCCATAAAAGAACTATGTATTATTATTATTATCATTATTATCTGAGAAAAGTACTGACGAGGAGAAAGAAAGGGAATGGGGTCAATTTTATATACATGAAAAAATGATGAAAAAAAAAGAGATAAAAGAAAAGAAAATAAACAACTGCAACAGCATGGAATAAAATTGTAGGACATATAATATATAAATATGTTTTTTTGTTTTATGGTTTTTGTTGTTTGTTTGTTTGTTTTAATAAGGTTTCTGTTAAAAAAAACAAAAAAAAAAAAACAATCTGAAATAGTTTCAATTCAGTTAAAAATCATACATAAATGCCTGAGGACACATGTTATACTGAAAGGTATTGAACAGTTATCTATCCAATTTTTGGAATACAACAAAAGACAGTATAAGACATATTTTGGCAATGCATAATTATCCAGTGTTTCTGGAAAACATTTATGATGCAGTTTACGACCCCAGAAATTTGGCTTCCTTGACCGCCAGGAGGGTGGATTTTCCTAGACGGATTTCAGGGTCCATATAGAATTGATGAAAGTTATGAAAATGGATACACTGAGTTTTAGTGGACAAAAAATTGAAACCGTTCTCCTCTGCCCAGCACTGAATTTTGTCACTGGATGCTGGCGTACATGCTGCCAGTTGCGTACAGGGCGAAATCATCCACAAACAACGAGCTGTCCGATCCCTTCTGAAGCGACTGGATGATGTCATTTATTTTGATGCTGAAGAGAGCCGGCGACAGAATGCTCCCTTGCGGAACACCCAGCTCCTGCTCGTGAATGTTGGACAGGGTGGTGCCGACCCTCACCTGGAATTGTCTGTCTTGCAAGAAATTGTGGATAAACTGGGGCAGGTGTCCTCGGAAGCCGAGCTTGTGCAGATCTGAGAGAATTCCAAATTTCCACATGGTATCATATGTTTTCTCTAAATATAAAAATATGGCCACCACATGCTGTTTGTTGATGAAAGCATTCCTCACTGTGGTTTCCAGATGGACCAGATGGTCAACGGTAGACCGATGCTTGTGGAAATCACACTGTTCTTTCGCCAGAAGGCCATCAGACTCTAGTTTCCAATTAATCTACCATTGACCATTTTCTCAATCAGTTTGCAGATGCAGCTGGTCAGTGCTATTGGGCTGTAGTTGGAGGGGCTCAAGGGGTCTTTTCCTGGTTTTGGCACCGGGATTATGAGGGCTTTCCACCAAGAGGGTGGAAAAAAACCTGTGGTCCAGATGTGGTTGTCGACTTTGAGTAGAGTTTCCAGACAGGTTTCAGAAAGATGTTTTATAAGTGTACAATGAACCTCATCCATTCAAGGAGAGGAATCTGTGCAGGTCTGAAAGGCAGATTTTAACTCGTTCAGAGTGAAAGGAAGGCTATAGCTCTCTGTGTTGCCAGAAGAGAAGTTGCAGGGCATTTTTTCTTTTAGGTTTTTGGTTTTGAGAAAAAGAGCAGATTTGTTGGCAGATCCAGAGTTCAGTTCTATTGTGGAGGCTAGCAATTAACAACTGCCTTCTTCTCTGTGATCAGAGCGTATGAGAGCTTGAGACGATGAAAAGTTGGGCAGAAGTTTTTGCCTTTGATCTTTTTTAAAACCCTCCACACTTTCTTCTTGGGTGTGTTGGAGGTTAAGGAAGAGCAAAAATATCTCCATGATTTTCACTTGCTCTTTTTAAAAACATATCTGGCTTTCGCCCTCAGCTGCGGATGGGTTCAAATGCTGCTGGAATGTAGATCAGAGGCATTTCTAAGAGATGAAGGTAGAGAGTTCCACACTTGGGGAACCTGAGCTCTGAAAGACCTATTTCCAGCGCATTTCAGATTAGTCCTTGGAACTTTAAGCAGCTTTTCAGAACTGGATCTTAATGTTCTGTGCGGTTCATATGTTTCCAATACAGAGGAGAGATACAATGGAAGAGACTTGTCAAAATGTTTGAACGCAAGTGTTGCTAACTTATAGTGAATGTGGGACTCAATCTCTAGCCCTCCCCTGCACTGGCTCAGTGCCAAGAGTGTCACTCTCTTTGCTACTATCTAGGTCAGTGTCACTGTCCATTATGTCGTTATGTTGGAGTCTCAACTCTGTTCAGCATAAGGTGATCGTGCCAGTCTCTTCATCATTCCCTTCATCTTCTATTGAATCGTCCAATTAAAGTCCATCACTGTTTTCTTCTTGAAGTTGGCACTCCAATTCTTTCTGAGCACTGGCTAAAGAAAGCAGTTTAGGTTGTTTCTGTGCACCTCCAGTCGCAGAGCTGGGAACTGACATAGCCATTTTGCTGAGCATGCAACAAGTGAGTCAAAACTCAGCCAGTGACCCAACCAAACTGTTCAAATAAATACCTCATCACACAGATGAGGTTTGCAGCTGTCAATAGAATCTAGAAAGATTCCCCAAGCTAAAACTGACAAGTTATCTCATCATAGGGGTTATAGTAAGGAATATGTATATGATACAATCATGATATTCATAATGATGATTATATCTATAATTTACAGCTCAATACAAGGCCATATGTGTTTTACTACAGTGTAAATGGCAACCCAACATCCACCAAACTTTCTAAATTCATTACACACAGTCCTCATCATCACAATCATAATCATCATTAGTTTCTTCATTACAATCTTCATCATTATTGTCATCTAAATCATCAAAAATACTGACACATGCAATGAATAAAAGTGACAAAGATTCCTCATCATTAACATCCTCAAAATCACAAAAATATTATGTACTTACAATTACAGAAAAAGGCGACACAAAAACAATACCAATTACCATCATTAGTCACAGTGACATCAGGGTCTGCATCCCCAGTAAGAAGCACAGTCAGCCCAGGATCAACAGTAACTGATGCTTGCCAGGTGGGAAGGGCAGTGGGAAAATCCTGACTAGGAAACAATGAGCGATTGCTCAGGAAGTGACCTATGGTAAACACGCATGGGCTGAAACAATAAAATTTCTTTGTAAATCCTCACATAAACTTCAGAGTAGTCTTACACCAAATTCAGTTTGGTTAGAAATGTGAAATCATCTTCTTCAACAATCACTAACAATCATAATCATAATCTGACATAATGAGTCTGTAGTTGCCTTAACTGTATAACCTGTAAGACCTTAAAAGGAAATTTGACTTCTGAGTAATAATATTAATGAATGATTAATTAACAAATCAAAATCTGCAGGACACAGAAAAGACAGACATTGTGTCACTTCTTCATAATAGTATTAACTGTTTGTATGAATGTTTTTATTTTTTTTATTTCAAACATTTCAAACAGAAAAGTGTGTGTGTGTGTGTGTGTGTGTGTGTGTGTGTGTGCGTGTGTCTGTGTCTGTGTGCATACACGTGAGTATGCATGTACACACATACACACTGTACTTTCATAAGTTTACACAAAATTATGCATGTGTAGCGTGAAAGATTCATTCCTTATGACTAGATATAACACAAACAGCTGTACATCTACATAATGAATTAGATGTAGGTTTCATACTAACTGGTCATCCTGATCTCTGGTCCATTTTAGTGATGGTCCTGAAGGTTGAGTCTGGTACCAGACCTGAACAGCATGCGGAAACTGGTGAGCAGAATGAACATTTTTCATGAAAACATGAAGACAATGTTCCTTCACAGTAAACTGCATCGGACAGCGACACCCTGATACCAAAATACCATCACTGCTGCTGATCTGCTGCACAAATTTGTCAGGGTCTTCCTCAAACTGTTGCTTGCCATCATCCTGAAGATATATGCCATCCACTTTCTGGATGTCAAGCATGTAGCTGTCAAGTATCATTCTGAAGGGTTCGCTTTGATCAATAGATTTCTGATTGAAAAAAGGTAAATGTTTGTCAACACAACATGACGAATTGTTCTGTGAGACACAAGGTTGACTGACTTCTTCAGGTTCTTGTGGCAAAATGCTGGACACTGCAGTGTCATGCTCAAAATCTGAGAACTGAGACATGTCAGCAGTTTGATTCACAAGAAATGAACATTTGTGAAGAGGCAATGAATTGTGTTGTGAAACACAAGGATCAAGTACATTTTCTTGCTTTATTACACCATCCTGGCAACAGTCAAGATCAGAATTTGATTTGAAGCATCCAGTTTGGACTGCTGTTTTGGTGGCTAATTTTTTTCTGATATCTGATTGTTCATGGCAGCAAATTGTATCCACTCTATCAGAGTCAGGATCACGAAAGGATAAGCACTCAACTACAGCATTCACATCTCTCTTGTGCTCATTATTTTCATCTGTGCCTTTTCCATGTGGAACTTTTTTGGATGCATCCAAACCCACAGCAGTATGAACAGTACAACACTCCCCTGTACACCTCTCACAAGGAACACAAACACAGCTACATTCTCTGTCCAGAGACGCATGATCTGTGATGCTCTCTACACATTTCCAAACCTCACCTGTTTCTGTATCAATTGCAGTTTTAATAACCATTTCATCCTTGTCTCTGAATGATGGTGATGACTGAACACAAGTTACTGAACAATGTCTGTCTCTGTCAGTACAACAACTTTGGCCTGAATATACAGAAGAATAGTTACTGTCATCTTCGTCACTCCTAACCCTTGCTATTGGACAGGACAACCCAGAAATTTCAAAGGATGCTGGAGAAGACAACTGGTCAGCTCTGCCATCATCTGTTGCACACAAAACAGCAGAGTTCTTCCTGGTTGCCTCCTGAGTTTCTATTGCTGTCTTGGCCTGTGATGGAAGGCACCATAGGGTGATTGATCCTTTAAAGATGTTTTGTGCCAGGTTACAGGACAGGTCCAGGACAAAATGCTTCACTGTGATGTCCTGAAGATTGGCTGACAAGGGCAAGTCATTGCTGGAGACTTCTGATTTTTCCACAGCCATCTGATACAGAAAGCTTGATCAATGCATTTCTCTCTTGCAAATCAAGGCCTGGGTCTGGTGTTCAATCGGTTATTTTTCTACTGTTCTGGACAGAAAGAATCTGGAAAAAAAAAGTTGCAGTTAGTGTTGTTTATTATTACTATTACTCTCATACTAGTAATCTCTATAAACATATATCATTATCATGGAACAGTCAAGAATGATTTTCTGAGACCATGCAATGTAATTTCTCATATGGTAAAGCAACAGCTGAATGCTTAAACCATTGGACTTTTAATCTGAGGGTCCCAGGTTCGAATCTCTGTAACACTAACAGCAACTGGTGGGGTGGAGATTTTTCTGATCTCCCAGGTCAACATATGTGCACACCTGCTATTGCCTGAACCTCCTTCATGTGTATACGCACACAAAATATCAAATATGCACATTATCTTCAGGGTCCATATTACACACACACACACACACACACACTCCCCACCAGAACTCGCATGTGGGGAGTAAACCCAACATGAAAATGAGGTAAAGTCTCTGCCACATTTAGCACATCATTAAACATGGCTTAAGGGAGGTGGATGCTGGCCCCCTTTACATAATGTGCAGCGCGCATAGCCCACCAGTATGTGGATATGCCCTGGCGCCCACGAACCAGCCTCCATGTATGGGTCAAATACAAAGATGTCATCCCAACAGCGGAGCAGGC
This sequence comes from Babylonia areolata, assembly GCF_041734735.1. Taxonomy (NCBI): domain Eukaryota; kingdom Metazoa; phylum Mollusca; class Gastropoda; order Neogastropoda; family Buccinidae; genus Babylonia; species Babylonia areolata. The sequence goes on from NC_134895.1 coordinate 29,141,874, forward strand.
AGAAGAGGAGACATCTCCCAATAGCTGCAATGGCGGATCAGTATGTCAACAATGAGTAGGGAGACTTGTGAGCATGCCACAAGAACTGCCTTGGACCAACAACATTTGGGGCTTGTTTACCTAGAGTGTGAAGCCTGGGTTTGGCAGACTGCGCGGAAGAAATCATCATTGGTTCAACGGGCAGAAAGGTGATTCTCAGCAATGCACTGTGCAGTACTAAAAGGGCGCAGTGAGACACATGCAGAACACTGCTAGCCATCTACTGCATCCTGACCTATCTCCAGACATCTTGACTATGTCTTGCCACTGGGTCCAGATGGGCCGGGATGAGAGAGTGAGGCTGATGACCTGCACAACTCTTCCACACTTTAATCCAAGTTAAACACAAGTCATGACTTCAAATTACACTGCACAACACCTCTAGTCCTGTGGTGATGGGGGAGTGGCGAAGCAGCAGGTGCAGATACACTGGAAGCTGTTGTCACAAACCTGCACACAGGTGGCCCAGGGCATAGGGTCGCTCTCTACTGGGCCGAAGCAGCATTGGAGTTCGGCAGCCCCCTGAGTGTCTGAGCAGCCCAGCCCCTTTTAGCATTGCTCTGCTCGACTTCATGGAGGAAGGGGCTAGAAAAGGTGCCTCAAACATAGCCTGCTTCACTTCTCCATGGCCAGCTTACCGTGGCTGGTGGGGATCCCTCATAGCGGTCAACAAACAAAAATGAGGAAGGAAGTGATGGTGCTCAACCACGGCACCTGAAACGTGAGAAATCTGCTGGATAACATCAAGGCACACAGACCAGCTAGAAGAACTGCACTGGTTGCCAAAGAGCTAGCTTGCTACAATGTGGACATAGCAGCTCTCAGCAAAGCACGCCTAGAAACGAAAAGGGCCAGCTTACAGAATGTGGTGATGGATACACATTCTTCTGGAGTGGTCGCAGCAGCACTGAACGACAAGAAGCAGGCATGGGATTTGCCATCTTCTTCTTCTTTGTTCGTGGGCTGCAACTCCCACGTTCACTCGTATGTACATGAGTGGGCTTTTATGTGTATGACAGTATGACAGTTTTTACCCCGCCATGAAGACAGCCATACTCCGCTTTCAGGGGTGTGCATGCTGGGTATTCTTCTTTCCATAACCCACTGAACACTGATATGGACTACAGGATCTTTAACATGCATATTTGATCTGGGAGCATATACACATAAAGGGAGTTCAGGCACTAGCAGGTCTGCACATATGTTGATGTGGGAGATCAGAAAAATCTCCACCCTTTCCCCACCAGGCGCCGTTACCGAGATTCAAACCCAGGACCTTCAGACTGAAAATCCAATGCTTTAATCACTCGGCTATTGCGCCTGTCAGATTTGCCATCAAATCTCACCTTGCCTGCAAATTCACCAAGCTTCCAGTGGGTATCAACGATCGCCTGATGACACTTCAGCTCCAACTCTCAAACAAGAAGAGTGCAACACTGATTAGTTACTATGCTCCCACCATGACCAACCCAGATGACAGTAATGACAATTTCTATGAAGAACTCGACATCTCTCATTTCAGCAGTCCCACAGTCAGAGAAGCTCATTGTTCTCGGGGACTTCAATGCCAGAGTAGGGACAGACTACCAAACCTGGGAAGGGGTCATTAGAAGACTTGGCACTGTCAAGTGCAACAGCAACGGCCTTCTGCTCCTGAAGATGTGTGCCACACAAGACTTTGTCATCACGAACACCTTGTTCCACCTACCCACCTGTAAGAAACAGACGTCATGGATGCACCCTCACTCGAGGCACTGGCATCTTATAGACTATGTCATCACCAGGAAGAGGGACAGGCTGGAAGTCAGAGTGACAAGAGGCATGTGTGGTGCTGACTACTGGACCAACCACCGCCTCATTGTGTCCAAGTTCAGGCTTCGTATTCTGCCCATGAAAAGACCCCATGGTCAGACGACTACAAAGAGGCTGAATGCCTCCAAGCTGAAAAGCAGCAAGGTTGCAGAAGAACTCACCAACAACCTTGAAGACAGACTGCCAGACAAACCACAGGAGCACTGAGGAACAGTGGATGGCCTTCAGGGATGCTGTCTATACAACTGACCTCGAACATCTTGGACCAGCAACCTGAAGAAACCAAGACTGGTTTGATGAGAATGATGAAAAAATAGAGGTACTGATGGACCTCAAATCTGGCCTCCGATGTTGGCAGGCCACATTCTTCTGTGCTCTGTGGGCTTTTTGTGGAAAAGATATAGTGGCTTTGATTTGTTGAAGGATTCAGCTGAAGGTCTGTTAGTGAGAAAAGCAAGTTAGTATACTGTGCGTTTGTACTGTGCTCCTATCGAAAACATCTGTGTGCAGAACAAGAGAAAAAGACCAGGGATAGCAGATTCCAGTGCTGGAGCCACCATGGCGGCGGCCATGCCAGTCCTGCCAGTAGTAGAACCAGTACACGTTTCTGCCAGGGCACTCCCTACATATGAGTCGCTGCCTACAGACATTGTATCACAGTTTGAAGAATACTCAGGACTGAAATCGAATAAAAGTAAATCAGAGGGCACCTGGCGGGGGTCAAGAAAGCATGAAACAGGCTACATAAATAGCATTCCTGCAGGACCTGACAGACGGAAATTTCTGGGGATATATTTCTCAGCAGACAAAGAAATTTCAGAAATGAAAGAAAACTGGAAATCAAAATCGATAAAATAACTATAGTGATTAAACGATGGGAACGCAGAAACCCATCACTATACAGTAAGATTATTTTGGCAAAGAAATTTTTGTTGTCACAGTTCTCTCACGTCTTGCAGGTATTGGCTCTACCAGTCAAAGTCCTCAGCACTTATGTACAGGTATTTGTGGAAAAAATAGTTTCATAACAAAAAAGCATTTTGAAAAAATAAAGAGGCGTCCTCAGCTTTGACAAAGAAGACTGTGGCCTGAATATGATCATCATCGAACACCAGCAGCAGCCCATTCCTGGTAGCTAGACTCCTCAGAGACAAAAGCGCGTTGGAGCATTCTTGCAAGACATAATATGTCATCCTTCATGGACAATCACTGCAGATTTAGTTGTAATATTTTACCTAAAGACATTAAACAGATCGAAAAGGTTCAGTCATTCTTCTGGACAGAGGTAATAAAAGCAGTAGCTGTCCTTGACAAAGAAAGACCGATAGAAAATATAAAACTGGAACCTCTATGGAACAACAAAAATATAAAATACAAGGGAAATGAGTTTCACTTTCCCAAATGAAGCAAAACAGATATTCTTCTCCTGTTCTCGTGCAGGATCGTTGGCAGCATAAATATAATGCCGTACAAAGAAGTAGAATGCAAACTGGACACTGACCCAGGCGTTCTTTTCAAATACAATGCCATTATAAATGCCATACCACAACCATGGAAACAGCATCTATCCAATGATGCCCACAAAGAGGATACCCCAAACTGCAAAAGACACTGCTGCTGACTGCAACAACTGAGGGGATACCTCACTACGTTATCTAATAAATAAATCCGAAAACACTTTACCCTCAAACAAAATCATGAAATATGTGCAGCACAGTTTTGGAAGCGCAAACTAGACATCAATATCAAAGACTATTTCAACTTAGCATATGAATGCACGAAGGAATCCTGACTGAGAGTGAGAATACTCCATTTCAAATTTATTCATAACATTTACCCAACGAATATTATGCTTGCAAAAAATTGGGGCGTCAAACACAAATACATGCAACTGGTGTCAAGAAACTGATTACTTTGAAACCAAGCTCAAATTACATAAAATGTGGTCTATGTCCATCAAGATATCTGAACACCGATCCAAATCCAAACACATCAAGTGGTGAAATCAAATGTACACATACTTAAAGAACTTAAATAAAACTAATGCCCCCAGAGAGAAAGAGAGAGAGAGAGTCTACTTAGCCTCTTTCAGACATTACAATTGTGCACGAAACTATCATGTATGTATATGTGTTTATATGTTGCATGGCCTTGAAAATGTTTGAGCATGACAATGGGAAGAAGACTGATTACAAAGAAAAAAAGAGAGACAGAAAAAAGACAGAATAAGGAGATGAGAAAAAAAAGAGAAAAAAAGAAAGAAAAGACAACAGAAAGGAGAAAAATGATGATGGAAGGAACAAAAAGAAACAACAAACAAAACGAAAGAAAGAAAAACAAGAGGCAAAGCCTTCAAGACTCCCTTGTGCTTCACGCTTTATCCTGTAAAGGAATCATCAGGAGGAAAAAAAAGAGATTTTAAAAATGGTTGAAAAGTGCTCTGTATTAAATATGATGGATAAGCTTGGGAGAAGAAAAAAGAAAAGAAAAGAAAAAAAAATGTAATGTTTAAGATGAGAAAGATCAGTTTAAAGCAAATTAAGTCCCCTAGCATTGGTGATTAATTACAGAGTAATTTCCCTTTTTTACTATCTGCTCCAAAACGTTTGCAAAATAAATAAAACTTCCATGCTTAGCAAAAGAAGTTCCTGTTTGAACAAAAACTGGTATTAATAACTGCTCTTGTTGTTGGGTCAGAATATCAGATCAAAGTGCCAAGTTCAGAGAATACAAAAAATATAAATATAACAGTAAATGCAGTTTGCATATAATTAGGCTTCATTTTTTTTTTTTTTTTTTTTTTTTTGGTGCCCATCCCAGAGGTGCAATATTGTTTTAAACAAGATGACTGGAAAGAACTGAATTTTTCCTATTTTTATGCCTAATTTGGTGTCAACTGACAAAGTATTTGCAGAGAAAATGTCAATGTTAAAGTTTACCACGACACGCAGACACACACACACACACACACACACACACACAACCGAACACCGGGTTAAAACATAGACTCACTTTGTTTACACAAGTTAGTCACATTCAGCATACATAGACTGAAATACGTGGTGTATCAAAAATTAGAAAATGAATATATCAAATACTGGAAAGAGAAAAGGGAAAAAACTTTAAAGCTAAAATTTTACAATAAGATTGTAGCGGAGTACAAAACTGAAATCTATCTTTTAAATATATCAGATACAAAACACAGAAAAGCTTCAACGAAACTCAGAATAAGTGTGCATGACCTAAAGATTGATAAAGGTAGATATTTAAATATTCCACATGAAGATTGTGTAACACGTGTAACATACTGGATGACGAAATCCATCTTCTTGATCACTGTATTAAATATAAAACCTTAAGGCAACAATTTTTAAAAGATATTCAAAATTTGAATAACACAGGAAATATTCCCAGTCAGGTGATGCTAACAGATGATGAATATATACAAACAAGATTAGGAAAATTTGTTTATGAATGCTGCTGCAATTTATTGCATTGAGTGATTGATTAATTGTGTGTTTTTCATTCATTCATTCATTTACCATTGCACTTGTATCTAACAAACCTTAAAGTTTCATGACAATAAAATCTATTCTATTCTATATACATATCAGCAGGCGAAACCATACCCTGTACCTTAGAAATAAAATACCATCAGTGGACTAAAAAAAATTTTAATCCCCAAAAAATCAAAAAACATACACTTGATCATTTGATATTTTGTCTAAAATTCAGTATCAATCATTTTCAATCTTTTTTGTGCCCATCCCAGAGGTGCAATATTGTTTTAAACAAGATGACTGGAAAGAACTGAATTTTTCCTATTTTTATGCCTAATTTGGTGTCAACTGACAAAGTATTTGCAGAGAAAATGTCACTGTTAAAGTTTACCACGACACGCAGACACACACACACACACACACAGACACACACACACACACACACACACACACACACACACACAACCGAACACCGGGTTAAAACATAGACTCACTTTGTTTACACAAGTGAGTCACATTCAGCGTACATAGACTGAAATACGTGGTGTATCAAAAATTAGAAAATGAACATATCAAATACTGGAAAAAGAAAAGGGAAAAAACTTTAAAGCTAAAATTTTACAATAAGATTGTAGCGGAGTACAAAACTGAAATCTATCTTTTAAATATATCAGATACAAAACACAGAAAAGCTTCAACGAAACTCAGAATAAGTGTGTATGACCTAAAGATTGATAAAGGTAGATATTTATATATTCCACATGAAGATTGTGTAACACGTGTAACATACTGGATGACGAAATCCATCTTCTTGATCACTGTATTAAATATAAAACCTTAAGGCAACAATTTTTAAAAGATATTCAAAATTTGAATAACACAGGAAATATTCCCAGTCAGGTGATGCTAACAGATGATGAATATATACAAACAAGATTAGGAAAATTTGTTTATGAATGCTGCTGCAATTTATTGCATTAAGTGATTGATTAATTGTGTGTTTTTCATTCATTCATTCATTTACCATTGCACTTGTATCTAACAAACCTTAAAGTTTCATGACAATAAAATCTATTCTATTCTATATACATATCAGCAGGCGAAACCATACCCTGTACCTTAGAAATAAAATACCATCAGTGGACTAAAAAAAATTTTAATCCCAAAAAAATCAAAAAACATACACTTGATCATTTGATATTTTGTCTAAAATTCAGTATCAATCATTTTCAATCTCAGTATGCATCATAAGTAGCATTATAGATAACTGTATGAAACACTTGAAACATGAATGTTACATAAATGTATCACAGTATCATTGTATTGGCAGTTTATGATACATTCTCTCTGTGTAATTAAGTTACATAACATAATAAAACATGAGAGGCAAGGCCTTCAAGACTCACTTGTGATACACTTTAAAAAAACAAACAAGCTTTTTATGTATTGAGTATAATTTCAAAATGTAATGTTTAAGATGAGAAAGATCAGTTTAAAGCAAATTAAGTCCCCCAGCATTATTTACAGAGTAATTTCCCTTCTTTACCATCTGCACCAAAACGTTTGCAAAATAAAGAAAACTTCCATGTTTAGCAAAAGAAGTTCCTGTTTGAACAAAAAATGATAATAATGACTGCTCTTGTTGTTGTGTCAGAATATCAGATCAAAGTGCCAAGTTTTGAGAATACAAAAAATATAAATATAACAGTAAATGCAGTTTGCATATAATTAGGCTTCATTTTTTATTTTTTTGTGCCCATCCCAGAGGTGCAATATTGTTTTAAACAAGATAACTGGAAAGAACTGAATTTTTCCTATTTTTATGCCTAATTTGGTGTCAACTGACAAAGTATTTGCAGAGAAAATGTCAATGTTAAAGTTTACCACACACACACACATACACACACAGACAACCGAACACCGGGTTAAAACATAGACTCACTTTGTTTACACAAATGAGTCAAAAAAGGCTTTAAGTATGTGTAATCAAAAAGGCTTTGTAACTCTTTTACAACCACTACATTTTCTTTCTCATTTGTTAACTTTTTCCATTCCAGTTTTATTGTGGTTGTGACCATAATTTCAAAATGTTAATTTTCAGACTGGTACTTTTGTCACAGTTTTCTGACAAAATTAATGCTCTCCCTCTTGTTCTGTCTCATGCTACATTTCTATGCATGTGCTTATTAAAACAATAAAAGACGTAATATTCTGCAAGTAATTTTACACATCATGATCATTATACACCTTGCGCAATTTTGTTTTTATACTGTTGATAGCACAATGTGATTCTCCAAAATTATGGGTTTGTACTGGAAAATGCACAATAAATGAATAACTCACTGAGTCATTACTGGTTGAGGCAGCATTACACAAATGTGGATCTTGAACATCACTGCCACAATCAGGTATTCAACAGATTATGCGATTCATTTTTTTTCTCTCTACTGCACTGCTCTAGGCTATACGTGTCGATACTCCCCGACCCGACACACCCCCGGCTCCATACTTCCCCGAACGTGTGTGCGGGCGGGATGGAGGGGGAGGGGGTATCGGGCTGCTCCCGTGGTACATACTATCACCGTCTGTTAGCGTGCGCGTGTTACTGTCACGGTAGAAACTGACTCGAGTTTGAACTGATGACCACGAGCAATGATTGACAAAATCTAGGATACTTAAAATAATTACCAGTCAAGTGACTTCAGAGTATTGCAAGAAGGGCGAAGTGTGTGCCGTACAACTGCGGTAGTTTGCAATGTCGGCCAAGAAAGTGTACTGTAAGTTATCTCCCTTGATCTGTGCAGCTTGAGGAAGGGGTTACTTAGGTGCTCTGGGAAGCGAGAAACAAGTACTTTAAATCCACTGAGTGATTGTCGAGCATAATGTATGAACAGTATGATCTTAATTTGGAAAATATGTATGTTGTATAGTACATTCCTGGAGTTGTATGCACGGTATATTTCGTGTATATTGCAATGCAGGCATAAGTATAAAATAAATAGCAATCATTTCACCTTTGTCATCCACTCGGTACTAACGACATTATACACGTTTTCCCGCGATTTCGGCGGCTGTAAGCTTACAGGGAAGCATGTTACGATTGTGGATGTGAACGGTGAATCTTTGTGGTTGCATACAGTGTGTGTGTGTGCGCGCGCGCGCGCATATTTGACATAGGAAGATAAACAATGCAGTTTGGTTGACTGCAATTATTACTAATATTTCTGTCCAGAAACGCCTGCACCGTCTATACAGGCGGTATATAGAAGACCTCATCATAGACACCCCAGGCCAAACCACACCGAAAAAGAAGTTCTGCAGCTTCATTAAAGCAAGGAAGACTGAAGGCTCTAGCGTCTCTGCTCTCAAAGATGCAGGAAGGTCTATCACTGACCCAAAGGAACCGTGAAGCTCAAGTCCTGAACAAACAGTTCCAGTCTGTCTTCGGCTGCAAGGAAGACATCACAGCCGATGACTTTACCCAACGATGCCCCTTACCACCTGACCTACCCCACTACCCCACATGCAGCAACACCAACATCACAGAGGAAGGAGTAAGAAAGCTACTTCTCAGACTGAACCCCAACAAAGCCTGTGTACCTGATGGCACTCACAACCAGGCTCCTAAAGACAGTTGCTGAGGAGATTGCTCCAGCCTTCACCCTGCTCTTCCACAGTTCCTTCAACACAGGAACACTGCCACATAACTGGAAGCAGGCTTACATCACACTTGTCTTCAAGAAGGGAGAACATTACAAGGCAGAGAACTATCGACCAATCTCCCTCACGTGTGCAGCCTGCACTGGCAAAATGATGGAGCACATTGTCACCAGCCACATCATGACGTACCTGTAGAGCAATGGTATCCTCTGCCCAGAACAGCACAGCTTCCGAAGAGGACGATTTTGTGAAACACAGCTGCTCAGGTACATTGACGAAACCACAACTGAGCTGGAAAAAGGAAACCAAGTGGATACAATTGTCCTCAGTTGACTTCTCCAAGGCCTTTGACAAGGTTAGCCACGTCCTGCTTGTCCATAAGTTACAGCGCTATGGAATTAGAGGTCAGCTCAACACCTGGATCAAAAGCTTTCTTAAGGTCAGGCAGCAAGCAGTTGTGGTGGATGGAGTCACCTCATAATACATTCCAGTCAACTCAGGTGTCCCCCAGGGCTCGGTCCTCGGCCCTTGTCTCTTCCTTCTCTACACCAATGACCTCCCAAATACCATCAAATCTAAGGCCAGGTTATTTGCAGATGACACCATGTTCAACAAAATAATCAAGAAGGAAGCTGACCAGCAAACACTCCAAGAAGACCTAGTCTCCCTTTTCATCTGGGAGAAACAGTGGGCCATGCAATTTCACCTGCAAAAGTGCTCCACCTTGAGTGTCAGTAGAAAGAGGAAAAAGATCGCACCAAACTACAAACTCCATGGCCATTGCTTGAAAACGTCAACACCACAAAATATCTTGGTGTGAGCATCCAAGACGACATATGCTGGGGATCCCACATCAGTTCTACAACCAACAAAGCCAACAAGACCTTAGGCTTTCTCCGGCGCAAATTGAAGAAAGGAAACAAGAAGACAAAGGAAACTGCGTACAAAGCCCTTGTTCAACCTATCCTTGAGTATGTTGCATCTGTGTGGGACCCCAGCCAGTGACATCCAGGCCATCAAAAAGGTCCAACACCAAGCAGCAAGATGGGTCACAAACCAAAATCAACAGACATCTTGTGTCAGCTCCATCCTTAGCTCCCTCAACTGGTACCCTCTACAAGTCAAACAGAAAAAAATATCACCTGGAGACCATGGTCTCATCTCCATCAACTCAGTCTACCTACCAACACCATCAGACAGCAGGCTGAGCTCCAGGAAAAACAAAAACCTGTAACTACGACATGAAATGAAATGAAATGAAATTATGGTGCTTAGAGCCTCGCCGACCACTAAGGCCATCTCAAGGCTATCGCCGCGTCAATTACTACTACAAGGCTAAAAAAACAACCAATTAAAACGAGTCACCACTTCAAACTTTCCACTCCAAAGTTTAAAAAAAAAACTTCCATAGTTTAAAACCTTCAAATCTGGTTAAAAAGGTTCACTTCTTTTAAGAAGTCCATCAGCGCCCACGGAGGGACATCACGAAACAAAGTCTTCAAAGAAACCGCCGTGTAATGTCTGCGTCTAACGTCATGCAGATCCCAACAGTCAAGGAGCACGTGTTTCACGGTGAGAGGCTCGTCACAGGGAACGCATCGAGGGGCCTCCTCCCCCTTCAACAAGTAAGAATGAGTAAAAAAAGTGTGCCCCGTACGCAGTCTGCACAGCACAGATTCCTCCTTTCTGTTCTTCACCCCCGAAGGGAGGGTCTCCCCCAGGTCCGGACGGATCTGGAAGAGCTTGTTGTCTATCTGGGTGTTCCATTTCTCTTGCCAAAGATCTTTAACGTAAGTATTGACCTTCCGCTTCATGTCTGTATAGGGTACCAAGGATCTGGACAATTCTTTCTTTACAGCGTTCCTGGCCAGCAGGTCCGCCCTTTCGTTACCACGAATGCCAACATGTCCGGGAACCCAGGCCAACACAACCTCGTATCCTTTCTTCGTTGCGAGAGTAAGAGTTTCATAAAATTCCAGCAGTTTGGGATGAGTGATATTCCTGCAGGCGATCGCCTCCAGGGCTGATAAGGAGTCGGAAAAGATCATGAATCTCTTCTGTTTGGAAGAGAGAACCATTTTTAACCCCAGGACCAGTGCAGTCAGTTCCGCGGTGTATACCGAGCTGTCAGACAGGATGTGTTCCGTTGAGGGCCGGTCAGGAAAGGCGGGACAGAACGCAGAAGCGGCGACTCCGTCCTCTGACTTGGAACCGTCAGTGAAGATGCCTTGAAAGGTGGGGAATTTGTGGCACAGTTCCGAAAAGTAGGTTCTGTAGGCCAGAGAACTGGTGGTGTCCTTACGGTACGAGGCCAGATCGAATCGGACCTCAGGTGTTGTAAAGGTCCACGGGGGGCTGTCAGGGAACTTAGAGAAATCTGAGATGCCACCGACATCCAGATCGGCATTTTCCAAGTGCGGCTGAATGCGGAGTCCGAGAGGAGGTATGCAGTTTGGGTTGTCTGTAAATTTCTTATCGAAAGGGTTGTTGAATACAGCATCGTAAGCAGGGTTTGTAGGTTCCGAAAACAATTTCAAATAATAGTTCAGGGTCAGCTTCAGTCTGCGGTTGGAAAGAGGCGGTTCCCCCGCCTCTGCATACAGGCTGTGCACAGGGGTGGTGCGGAAAGCACCCAAGCTGAGACGGAGCCCTTGGTGGTGTACAGGGTCCAACAGTTTCAGGTAGGACGGTCTGGCCGAGCCGTATACAACACTTCCATAATCCAGTTTGGACCGGACCAGGGCTCTGTAGAGGTGCAAGAGAGTCCTCTTATCAGCACCCCAGTTCGTGTGTGCCACAACTCGGATGATGTTCAGGGCTTTTAGGCAAGATATTTTCAGCTGTTTAATGTGGCTGAGAAAATTCAGCTTCTGATCGAAGACGACCCCTAGAAATCTGGCTTCCTTGACCGCCGGGATGGTGGATGTTCCCAGACGGATTTCAGGGTCCTGATAGAATTGGCGAAAATTATGAAAGTGGATGCATTCAGTTTTGGAGGACGAAAATGTGAAGCCATTCTCCTCTGCCCAACACTGGATTTTGTTGACGCAGAGCTGAAGCCGTCGCTGGATGCTGGCGTACGTGCTGCCGGTTGCATATAAAGCAAAATCATCCACGAACAGCGAGCTGTCCGATCCTTTCTGAACGGATTGAACGATGTCATTAATTTTGATGCTGAACAGAGCAGGCGACAGGATGCTCCCCTGCGGGACACCCAGCTCCTGCTCGTGAATGTCGGACAGGGTGGTGCCGACTCTCACCTGGAACTGTCTGTCTTGTAAAAAATTGTGGATAAACTGAGGCAGGTGTCCTCGGAAGCCGAGCTTGTGCAAGTCGGAAAGAATACCAAATTTCCACGTGGTATCGTAAGCTTTCTCCAGGTCAAAAAATATGGCCACCACATGTTGTTTGTTGACGAAAGCAATGCTTATCGTGGTTTCCAGACGAACCAGATGGTCAACGGTAGAGCGATGCTTGCGGAAACCGCACTGTTCCTTCGCCAGAAGGCCGTCGGTCTCTAGTTTCCACATCAGTCTACCGTTGACCATCTTCTCCATCAGTTTGCAGACGCAGCTGGTCAGTGCAATTGGGCGGTAGTTGGAGGGGTTCGAGGGGTCTTTTCCCGGTTTCGGCAGCGGGATTATGAGGGCTTTCCGCCAGGAGGGTGGAAAGAAGCCTGTGACCCAGATGTGGTTATAAACTTTAAGCAGGGTGTCCAGACAGGTTTGGGGAAGGTGCTTTAGGAGTTTATAATGGACTTCGTCCATTCCTGGACAGGAATCCGTACAGGTCTGAAGGGCAGATTTAAGTTCGTTCATTGTGAAAGGAAGGTTGTAATTCTCTGTGTTGTCGGAAAAGAAGTTACATGGTGTTTTTTCTAACAGGTTTTTGGTTTTAAGAAAGCGAGCAGATTTGTTAGCAGATCTCGAGTTCTGTTCTATTGTGGAGGCAAGCAAATTGGCAACTGCTTTCTTCTCTGTGACCAGAGCGTCTGAAAGCTTAAGATGGTGGAAGGTCGGGCATGCGTTTTTGCCCTTAATTCTTTTTAAAACCCTCCACACTTTCTTCTTGGGTGTGTTAAGGTTAAGGAAGAGCAGAAATCTCTCCAAGACTTCCTCTGGCTCTTTTTAAAAACATACCTGGCTTTCGCCCTCAGCTGTTGATGGGTTCGAACGCTATCGGACTCCAGTCTCCGAAAGACGCGTCGCTGCGCTCTCTTCCGAGACTTGCGGGCCTCCCGACATTCCGCGTTGAACCAGGGCGTTCTAGGGACCTGAGGCTTGGAGGTAGACGATGGGACTGCTGCTTTGGCGCAATCTAAAACGATCCGAGTCAGAGCGTCAGCAGGGTCCTTGCTTTTCAATACTGTTTCTTCCTGCAGCTCCGCTCTTATCTTGGTGGTAAAAAAACTCCAGTCTGCTTTGTCGTAGTACAGGCGGTCAGGCAGAGAGTCACCTTCTCCATCTGTGGGGCGGAGGACGACAGGAAAGTGGTCACTCCCGTGCAGATCGTCGTGCACTTTCCACTCGTAGTCCAGGACCAACGATGGATCGCAGACCGACAGATCTAAACACGAGAGCTTTCCAGAGGACAGATGCAGGTAAGTGGGAGACTTGTCGTTAAGACAGCACAAGTCCATGTCAGAGAGAAGGTTTTCTAAGAGAAGACCTCGGGCTGATGTCATCTCACTTCCCCAGAGCGGGGAGTGTCCGTTGAAGTCGCCCAACAGTAAAAAACGGACGTGGGAGCTGATCGACCAGGTTCATGAGGTCCTGCCTCAGAACACGGACGGAAGGGGGAAGGTAGAGAGAGCAGACAGTGATGGTTTTCTCGAGCGTGACTCTGACTGCCACCGCCTGTAAAGGGGTGCTTAAAAGAACTGTACTGTATAAAAGGGACTTTCGAATAAAAAGAGCGACACCTCCCGTCAACCCCTCTTGCTTCGGTTGAGCGGGTTTAAAAACGGAGTTAAAACCAGAGAGAGATAAAACCTTGCCATCTCTTTGCAGAGTCTCCTGCAGTGCCAGCACTGAAGGTTTCAAAGCACGACAAAGCAGCTGGAGTTCCTGGAAGTTGGCATAGAATCCCCGGATATTCCAGTGGATCACTGCCATTAAAAAGGTTTTTTTAAAATAAAATAAAAAATAAATAAATAAATAAATAAATAAAGCAGCAGCCTATTCCATCGCTACCCCCTGCTCCTCCACTTGCGGTGGCTCAAGGTCCGCCAGGATGGAATATTTGTTCTTTGACATAAATTTTTCGGGTTCCGACCGGGTCGAAATATCCACCACCTCGGCCCCTCCCGATCCCGCCGTGGCCGCAGCCCTCCCCTCCTTGAGTTTTGGAGGTGCGGGGGGCTTCCGGCCACTTCCGCCAGCCCGAGGGCCAGGCAGACGAGAGGCGGGGCGAGGGGGGCCGGGGGGTGGGGTGGGGCGGGAGGCGGACAACGTGCCTCCGCCCGAGGCTTTTCTCTCCCGCCCAGCAGCCCCTGAGGACTGCCGCGCAGGATGGGAAGGGGTGGACACAGCGCCTCCACCCAAGGCCAACGGTTCCGACGAGGCGGTTAAGTCGTCCGTCTGCGTTCCTGTGGACGTCGTCTGGATTGCGACGTCCACCGTCCCGGATCTGACGACAGAGGCATACGACGTCCTAGGCGACGCGGCCTCCACCTGTTTCCTTGCCTCAAAGAAGGAAATTTTCTGTTCTGTCTTGACTTTCTGAATTTGTTTTTCTTTCTTCCAGGCGGGGCAGTCCTTCGATGAGGACGGGTGGCCACCTCCGCAGTTCGCACACAGGGCTGCACTGACGCAATCGCCCTGGTGCGCCGCCTTCGAACAGGTGCCACACGCCTCTTCCTCCTTACATCTGTCTCTCACGTGTCCGAATTTCTGACACTTAAAGCATCTCAGAGGGGACGGTACGTACAGGCTGACATTAACTAGCAGGTATCCGACCCGAATGTCCTTGGGGACATCCGGGCAGCAGAAGGTGAGGAAGAAAGTGTTGGTCGGGACTCTGTCCGACCCCTTCCTCACCGTCACCCTGTACACATCGGTCACTCCCTGAGAGGACAGTTCGCTCTTGATCTCGGCCTCAGACACACCTTTCAACTCCGGGCATCTGATGACTCCCTTAGAGCAGTTGAGACCTTTGTGAGGGGAAATCTTCACTGCCCTATCCACGAAAGTGGTCGCCTTGAGAAGGAGCTGTGTCTGTCTTTTGGATTCTGTCTGTACTAAAAACGCTCCGCTCCTCAGCCTCTTGATGGATCTGAGCGATCCTGCCAGGCACTGAAAGCCCTTCTGGACAGCGAAGGGGCTGAGAGCTGACAAGGGCTTGTCGTCATCAGCGCCCTCCATCACTAGCCATGATGGCCAAAAACCAGAGGTCTCGACGACCTCCGACTCAGAGTCTGAGTCGTCCGTTCCCTGTCGTCGTCTTTTTCCGAGTTTGGGGGGGTGTATTTGTTTAGGATTCATGTTGAAAGAAAAATGTGAATTCATCCCTCCCTTACCCACCCACCATGGGGTCCAACTTAGGGGCCAGGGTCAAGGGAACACCAGCTTGACCCCTTCCAGGTTTCGGGAGGGATATACAACCAGCAGCCCAGCTCCAACGTGCTCCCCCCCGATCATGCCCAGCTCCCGGGGACAGAGAGCCGAGCACTACGGGGGTTACCTTCGTCAGCCACTAAACTGCCAGTCTTGACCCAGCCCCACGAAGGGGTAGCCGATTGACACACACGGGCCAATGTGTGCCGCCTGTCTTAGGAGAGGTCCGAGCCAAAGGGATGTGTTGAGAGCAGCGTGCTCTCTCAATCCCCAGGATCTCATTCCCCTCCATCACAGGTCGCGCCGCACGGCAAACACGGCGGGCCTAAAGGAGGCCGCAGAGAAAAAAGAATGTGGAAAAGAAGGCTTGATGGGGAGCTGAGGACAGAAAAGAGGCGGTAAAAAGAAGAACAAAGAATAGCGAAAGGGACAGTGGGTCACGTTTAGTTTGGGCCTCACTCACGACCTGTTCGGCATGGGAAGCCCTATCAGGGGCATCAGTACAAAACCACCACTTATTCAGCCCTAACAGCTACGATGGCTATGTAGGCTGTCAATTAAGACCTGGGACCAGAGCACCAAACCCCAAGAAGCACTGATGCCCCCGCCGACATAGCTCGCTCGATCACTGGCCACTAAGCCTCCCGACCACGACAAGGTAGTGACCCTCCCGGGAGTGGGTCAGGAGAACACCAGCCTGACCCCCTCCAGGTTTCGGGAGGAACTACGACATACCTGCCTGCAAGACGCAGTACACACAGATGTCTTTCTTCCCCCATACCATCCCGGAATGGAATACACTGCCCCAGGAGGTTGTCACAGCCGAGTCGCTGGACTGCTTCAAGTCTAGACTCGCCTCCTGCTTGTGACACAACAGAGTAGACCCACCCCCTTTCCCCACTACCCTCCAACACCACTGTTTAGTTCCCCCCAGCCAACCCCCCACCAGCCAGCAAGTCCACCCGCCCCCCCCCCCCCCCCCCCCCCCCCCCCCCCCCCCCCCCCCCCCCCCCTTTTTTTTTTTTTTTCCACTGGTAAGTAGTTTCGTAGAAGGCCAGGACTGTGCTGGTTGGGTACATTCCCGGGGACCACTACAACAGCTGGATTAGCCTAGCTGGAGACACGAACACACCAGTGGATGCGCCCCATCTCCCCATCTCCCCTATCAGTTAAAGGAACATCCTTCAGTAGCCCAGCTAAATTGCGCCCAGCAGCAACCTCCCACGACAATTTTCATCAGCATATTGATGTTGGTCGTTAAGTGGAAGGAGAAGTAGTAGTATAGGATTAGCATTTACGCCTAATCTGAAAAATAATTTTAATTACACATACTTAACCGTGACCCACTAGTGCAGACTCTGGCAGGGGTCTGATTCCTGTCCTGTGCAAACTACTACCCGCCTATGCATAGAAAACGAAAGTAGCTACGGCGATAACCTCCCGAAGTAGGTTACCTCCTCTTTGCACCCCTGACTAGCGCCCTCCTTTTCTGGCAGCCATCTTGACTCCTGCTCCTGTGCTCTGCATACGGCTAAGTTTTTTTTCGTATTTTCTGTCTGTCTATCGATTCTTTGGCGCTCTCATTTGTGTCTGATGATGAATCACAACAGGTCACAAAACTACTTGGCCGATCAAGCTCATATTAAGGCGCGATCACAATCGACCGGCGGACACAGTGAAAACGTGTTGGCACTTACTTTCAAAAATTAAAATACAAAACTCATTTCATTACTCATTAATAAGCCTTGCGCACTATTAGATTATAAAAATCTCTTTATACAATTATGGGGGCTCTCACTTCCCCCCATTTCCAGTGGGCAAAAGGCCTTACAGGCCATAAAGGCCTTCATATTGACATGAAATGATCTGACACTGGGCCCTCAACATCGGGTTTGTCTACAACGCTAACCCTCCACCTCATCCACTGCCTCCTCTCCCCCTGGTCGACTACATACCTCCACCACCTCCTCCATCAGCTTCTCAGGGTTTGTTTCATCATATTCAGGTCAGTGGCGTCGTTTCTCTTCATTCAATCGATCCGCGATCGGTCTCAACACGCTCCGCATTTTCTTGGCTCTGCCAGTCGGCAGTGTGTGAGTCGCCCTCCTCTATCTCTTTCCCGATGCCCACAATTTCAAGGAACGAGTGTGCTCCCTCTCAGGGAATCCAACACGGACTTAACGTCCTCCACTTTGCACACTCGGTGCGCTCCAGTATCTCATACGTCCGTGAGCAAGGCCGTGGCCACAGATCGCGCGCCACTCACGCGGCATGCCCCGACCGTCTCGAGTCCAACAGCGACCGTTTCGGGTAGGAAAGCCCTCCCTCTAGGTAGGGAGGAAGGTGACCCACTAGGGGACACGCACACGCGTGCACCCTCTCCCTCGCTCCGAATTTCATATTCAAGGGAGGCAACCCCTGCTTCGGCACCCCTGCCAGTGAGCACTGCGGTTACCTCCTTTGCACCGGCATTGCCCCTCGCCCACACCGCGGGTGCATGCATGGTCCCTCCAACCTCGGTGGTGGCAGTTCCCTCTGCCACACCTCTAGGCTCTGCTGTAACCCAACCAGTGGTAGCTCAGACACAAGCCCCAACTGTCAATCAGCATCTCATACTGTCTACGTTACATGACGTCCGTGGCCACAGATTGCAGCTCCGTCATGTGGCATGCCCTCAACCGTCTCGCGTCCATGCGACCGATTCGGACGGGGAAGCCCCCCCTCTACTTAGGGAGGAAGGTGGTCCACTGGGGGGACATGCAACACAAAAATTGCACCTCCTCTTAGCATTGACCATGGCACCAAGGGACATTATTCTTACCTCCCTTGCGGCCCACTTCACCCGTGTCGGTTATGGTGGAATCGAACCACGGACTCCCACATGCTACATGACATTCCTCCCTCTGCAGTGCGGAAGCGTAACAAAAGGGGATATGTGCTGAAGAGGCCTCTTCCACTTCGCCGATTTTTTGGCGCCTAGGGAGGCAACCCCGCTTTTGAAACTTGGGCAGTAGGCAACGCAGTTACTTCCCTTGCACTTACACAGCAAGTCACTCCAGCCCCCTATACTGACTGATGTTCTTTTGCATTCTCATAGGACCTTGCTGCCCACCTGAGGGCTTTATGCAGCAGCTCCTATCAGCTATTGGCAACCTCTATTTTCCTTCATCTGTTTCTCAGGCTATGTGCCACTCAGCTTTTTGGGCTCTTCACCCCCCAGCACTTGCAGACATATATTGCTATGCAAGGAACCAATCCACTTTCCATTCTTTTCTTGCCAAACACAATAACAATGAAATAAAACAGAAACACTAATACATTTGTTATTATTAATGGTGTATTCTTAACAAAAAAGAAAAAAAAGGGAACACGCACAAATCCATGCATGCACATATCTCGGTATATATACATATGTGCGTGCGTTTCAACGATATGTTCATACATTCTTCATATCAACACGTACCATTACACTTCTATCTCTATACATTGAGATTTTATATCTCAGCAATAATGCGGTTTTTGGTGGGGGTTTTTTTGTTGTTGTTTTTTTTGGGGGGGGGGTTGTGCACACTTCTGTACATGAGGCTCAAGACTGCATCTACATACAGACACAATCTTCACATGTGTATGTACATAATTATTAGAAATTTTGCATTACTTTTTCAGTTCACATTCCCATTTACTTGAGCATATCCATGTTTACTACATATATGCTTGTGCATGTGTTCTTTTTCGTGCATTGATCTATAGGCATGGTCACATTCCCCGACATATTCTCTCATTGAAGTCTACGTACATCCTATGTACATATTTGTACACAGCATAGAGTTTCCTCACTCCATTTTGGAGGACTACTACATACAGAGACACAACTGTCTCGTACAAGCTTGAACATATGCTCCTGGCCACATCCACATCTCTACTGTAGCTGGCCCCAAGGGACCTACACACACTCCCTCCTCACCCACAGGGCTAGAGATGCCCTAACTTGGTGCAAGGAGGGATGAGGCAGTCCAACTTAGGGGTGTAAGGCATCCCTTCTTCCCTCCCTTGCCTACAACAACTCTTGGTTTGCACCACTGTGGTTATGACAACAGCTCCACAAGGGCCCTACATCCTAGCCGGCCCTCCCATGAAGGGGTGTATGTCTTTGCCTTCCAAGTTTTATCAGGTCCCAAAACTGCCCACTGGGCAGGAGACAATCACCCTGAGTCCATCTCTTCCACTCCTCACTAGTAGCAGAAGGCCTGGGTAATAACTGTTTTCCTCTATACACGGGAGAAAAGGCATATTGATGAGGACGGATGCGTCTCACAAAGCACAATGAACCGTTCGTTAGCAACAGGGGCGCACCTTTCTGCCCACTCATACCAGCACAGCTGCCCTGTGGGTTGGGCACTGATAGAATAGACCCACTGCCCTGCCATGCATGTCGTAAGAGGCGACTAAGGCAGGACCACCTCGCCCAGAGGATAAAGGGGTTTGCATAGGGCTAACTACCCTGCCTGTAAAAAAGACCAGTTACAGAAGCATCGACAATAAAGAACCAAAACATTCACCTGGGCAAGGAAAGGCCTCCGTCCCGGAGACTTATGACGCAGTGCAGTGAAAGCCGAAAGGAAGTTGCAAGGCTGACTCCCCTGAAATGAAATGAAATGAAATGAAATTATGGTGCTTAGAGCCTCACCGACCACAAAGGCCATCTCAAGGCTATCGCCGCGTCAATAACTACTACAAGGATAAAAAAAAAAAACCAATTAAAACGAGTCACCACTTCAAACTTTCCACTCCAAAGTTAAAAAAACTTCCATAGTTTAAAACCTTCAAATCTGGTTAAAAATGTTCACTTCTTTTAAGAAGTCCATCAGCGCCCACGGAGGGACATCACGAAACAAAGTCTTCAAAGAAACCGCCGTGGAATGTCTGCGTCTAACGTCATGCAGATCCCAACAGTCAAGGAGCATGTGTTTCACGGTGAGAGGCTCATCACAGGGAATGCATCGAGGGGCCTCTTCCCCCTTCAACAAGTAAGAATGAGTAAAAAAAAAGTGTGCCCCGTACGCAGTCTGCACAGCACAGACTCCTCCTTTCTGTTCTTCACCCCCGAAGGGAGGGTCTCTTTTAGGTCTGGACGGATCTGGAAGAGCTTGTTGTCCGTCTGGGTGTTCCACTCCTCTTGCCAAAGATCCTTAACGTAAGTGTTCACCTTCCACTTCATGTCTGTGTATGGTACAAAGGATCTGGATAATTCTTTCTTTACAGCGTTCCTGGCCAGCAGGTCCGCCCTCTCGTTACCACGAATGCCAACATGTCCGGGAACCCAGGCCAACACAACCTCGTATCCTTTCTTCATTGCGAGAGTAAAATCTTCATAAAATTCCAGCAGTTTGGGATGAGTGATATTCCTGCAGGCGATCGCCTCCAGGGCTGACAAGGAGTCGGAAAAGATCATGAATCTCTTTTGTTTTGAAGAGAGAACCATTTTTACCACCAGAACCAGTGCGGTCAGTTCCGCAGTGTACACCGAGCTGTCAGACAGGATGTGTTCTGTTGAGGGTCGGTCAGGAAAGGCGGGACAGAACGCAGATGCAGCGACTCCGTCCTCTGACTTGGAACCGTCAGTGAAGATACTTTGAAAAGTGGGGAATTTGTGGCAGAGTTCCGAAAAGTAAGTTCTGTAGACCAGAGAACTGGTGGAGTCTTTACGGTATGAGGCCAGATCGAATCGGACCTCAGGTGTTGTAAAGGTCCACAGAGGGCTGTCAGGGAACTTAGAGAAATCTGAGATGCCACCGACATCCAGATCGGCATTTTCTAAGTGCAGCTGAATGCGGAGTCCGAGAGGAGGTATGCAGTTTGGGTTGTCTTTAAATTTCTTACCGAAAGGGTTGTTGAATACAGCGTCGTAAGCAGGGTTTGTAGGTTCAGAAAACAATTTCAAATAATAGTTTAGGGTCAGCTTCAGTCTGCGGTTGGAGAGAGGCAGTTCCCCTGCCTCTGCGTACAGGCTGTGCACAGGGGTGGTGCGGAAAGCACCTAAGCTGAGACGGAGCCCTTGGTGGTGTACAGGGTCCAACATTTTCAGGTAAGACGGTCTGGCCGAGCCGTATACTACACTTCCGTAATCTAGTTTGGACCGGACCAGGGCTCTGTAGAGGTGCAAGAGAGTTCTCTTATCAACACCCCAGTCCGTGTGTGCCACAACTCGAATGATGTTCAGGGCTTTTTGGCAAGATATTTTCAGCTGTTTAATATGGCT
Source organism: Babylonia areolata (assembly GCF_041734735.1). Classification (NCBI taxonomy): domain Eukaryota; kingdom Metazoa; phylum Mollusca; class Gastropoda; order Neogastropoda; family Buccinidae; genus Babylonia; species Babylonia areolata. The sequence goes on from NC_134895.1 coordinate 29,163,698, forward strand.
GAGTAAGTTCAGCTTCTGATCAAAGACGACCCCTAAAAATTTGGCTTCCCTGACCACCGGGATGGTGGATTTTCCCAGACGGATTTCAGGGTCCGGATAGAACTGGCGAAAACTATGAAAATGGATGCATTCAGTTTTGGAGGACGAAAATGTGAAGCCATTCTCCTCTGCCCAACACTGGATTTTGTTGACGCAGAGCTGAAGCCGTCGCTGGATGCTGGCATACGTGCTGCCAGTTGCATATAAGGCAAAATCGTCCACGAACAGCGAGCTGTCCGATCCCTTCTGAATGGATTGAACGATGTCATTAATTTTGATGCTGAAAAGAGCCGGCGACAGGATGCTCCCTTGCGGGACACCCAGCTCCTGCTCGTGAATGTCAGACAGGGTGGTGCCGACCCTCACCTGGAATTGTCTGTCTTGCAAAAAATTGTGGATGAACTGGGGCAGGTGTCCTCGGAAGCCGAGCTTGTGCAGGTCCGAGAGGATTCCAAATTTCCACGTGGTATCGTAAGCTTTCTTCAAGTCAAAAAATATGGCCACCACATGCTGTTTGTTTACAAAGGCATTTCTTACAGTGGTTTCCAGACGAACCAGATGGTCAACGGTAGAGCGATGCTTGCGGAAACCGCACTGTTCTTTCGCCAGAAGGCCGTCGGTCTCTAGTTTCCACATCAGTCTACCGTTGACCATCTTCTCCATCAGTTTGCAGATGCAGCTGGTCAGTGCTATTGGGCGGTAGTTGGAGGGCTTCGAGGGGTCTTTTCCCGGTTTCGGCAGCGGGATTATGAGGGCTTTCCGCCAGGAGGGTGGGAAAAAGCCTGTGACCCAGATGTGGTTATAAACTTTAAGCAGGGTGTCCAGACAGGTTTGGGGAAGATGCTTTAAGAGTTTATAATGGACCTCGTCCATTCCTGGACAGGAATCCGTACAGGTCTGAAGGGCAGATTTAAGTTCATTCATTGTGAAAGGAAGGTTGTAATTCTCTGTGTTGTCGGAAGAGAAGTTACAGGGTGTTTTTTCTGACAGGTTTTTGGTTTTAAGAAACCGAGCAGATTTATTAGCAGATCTCGAGTTCTGTTCAATTGTGGAGGCAAGCAAATTGGCAACTGCTTTCTTCTCTGTGACCAGAGCGTCTGAAAGTTCAAGATGATGAAAGGTTGGGCATACGTTTTTGCCCTCAATTCTTTTTAAAACCCTCCACACTTTCTTCTTGGGTGTGTTGGAGGTTAAGGAAGAGCAAAAATCTCTCCATGACTTTCTCTGGCTCTTTTTAAAAACATACCTGGCTTTCGCCCTCAGCTGTTGATGGGTTCGAACGCTATCGGTCTCTGGTCTCCGAAAGACGCGTCGCTGCGCTCTCTTCCGAGACTTACGGGCCTCCCGACATTCCGCGTTGAACCAGGGCGTTCTTGGCACCTGAGGCTTGGAGGTAGACAATGGGACTGCTGCTTTGGCGCAATCTAAAACGATCCGAGTCAGAGTGTCAGCAGGGTCCTTGCTTTTCAATACTGTTTCTTCCTGCAGCTCCGCTCTTATCTTCAGTCTGCTTTGTCATAGTTCAGGCGGTCAGGCAGAGAGTCACCTTCTCCATCTGTGGGGCGGAGGACGGCAGGAAAGTGGTCACTCCCGTGCAGATCGTCGTGCATTTTCCACTCGTAGTCCAGGACCAACGATGGATCGCAGACCGACAGATCTAAACACGAGAGCTTTCCAGAGGACAGATGAAGGTAAGTGGGAGACTTGTCATTAAGACAGCACAAGTCCATATCGGAAAGAAGGTTTTCCAAGAGAAGACCTCGGGCTGATGCCATCTCACTTCCCCAGAGCGGGGAGTGTCCATTGAAGTCGCCCAACAGTAAAAACGGACGTGGGAGCTGGTCGACCAGGTTCATGAGGTCCTGCCTCAGAACACGGACGACAGGAGGAAGGTACAGAGAGCAGACAGTGATGGTTTTCTCAAGTGTGACTCCGACTGCCACCGCCTGTAAAGGGGTGCTTAAAGGAACTGTACTGTATAAAAGGGACTTGCGTAAAAAAAAGAGCGACACCTTCCGTCAATCCCTCTTGCTTCGGTTGAGCGGGTTTAAAAACGGAGTTAAAACCTTGCCATCTCTTTGCAGAGTCTCCTGCAGCACCAGCACTGAAGGTTTCAAAGCACGGCAAAGCAGCTGAAGTTCCTGTATATTGGCGAAGAACCCCCGGATGTTCCAGTGGATCACTGCCATTAAAAAGGTTAAAAAAAAATAAAGCAGCAGCCTATTCCATTGCTATCCCCTGCTCCTCTGCTTGCGGTGGCTCAAGGTCGGCCAGGATGGAGTACTTATTTTTAGAATTGAATTTTTCTGATTCCGACCAAGTCGGAATATCCACCACCTCAGCCCTTCCCGATCCCGCCGAGGCCGCAACCCTCCTTGAGTTTTGGAGGTACGGGGGGTTTCTGGCCACTTCTGCCAACCCGAGGGCCAGGCAGACAAGAGGCGGGGCGAGAGGGGCCGGGGGGTGGGGTGGGGCGGGAGGCGGACAACGTGCCTCCGCCCGAGGCTTTCCGCTCCCGCCCAGCAGCCCCTGAGGACTGCCGCAGAGGATGGGAAGGGGTGGACATGGCGCCTCCACCCAAGGCCAGCGGTTCTAACGAGGTAGGTACGTCGTCCGTCTGCGTCCCTTTGGACGTCGTCTGGACCGCGACGTCCACCATCTTGGGTCTGACGACAGAGGCGTAAGATGCCTTAGGCGACGCGGCCTCCACCTGTTTCCTTGCCTCAAAGAGGGATATCTTCTTTTCTGTCTTGACCTTCTGTATTTCCTTTTCCTTTCTCCAGGCGGGGCAGTCTTTTGATGAGGACGGGTGGCCGCCTCCGCAGTTTGCACAACGGGCTGGACTGACGCAATCGCCCTGGTGCGCCGCCTTCGAACAGGTGCCACACGCCTCTTCCTCCTTGCATCGGTCTCTCACGTGTCCAAATTTCTGGCATTTGAAACATCTTAGAGGGGACGGCACGTACAGGCTTACACTCACCATCAGGTATCCGACTCGAATGTCCTTGGGGACATTCGGGCAGCAGAAGGTGAGGAAGAAAGTGTTGGGGACATTCGGGCAGCAGAAGGTGAGGAAGAAAGTGTTGGTCGGGACTCTGTCCGACCCCTTCTTCACCGTCACCCTGTACACGTCGGTCACTCCCTGAGAGGGCAGCTCGCTCTTGATTTCAGCTTCAGACACTCCTTTCAACTCCAGGCATCTGATAACCCCCTTTGAGCAGTTGAGACCTTTGTGAGGGGAAACCCTCACCGCCCTATCCACAAAAGTGGTTGCCTTGAGCAGAAGCTGTGTCTGCCTTTTGGACTCTGTCTCCACTAAAAACGCTCCACTCCTCAGCCTCTTGATGAATTTCAGCGATCCCGCCAGACACTGGAAGCCCTTCTGGATAGCGAAGGGGCTGAGAGCCGACAAGGGCTTGTCGTCATCAGCGCCCTCCATCACAAGCCACGACGGCCAAAATCCAGAGGTCTCAACGACCTCCGAGTCTGAGTCTGAGTCGTCTGTTCCTGGTCTCCTCCTTTTTCCGAGTTTAGGGGTGTGTGTTTGTTTAGGATTCATGTTTAATAATTGTAAATTCATCCCTCCCTTACCCACCCACCATGGGGTCCAACTTAGGGGCCAGGGTCAAGGGAACACCAGCTTGACCCCTTCCAGGTTTTGGGAGGGATATACGACCAACAGCCTAGCTCCAACGTGTTCCCCCCCGATCATGCCCAGCTCCCAGGGACAGAGAACCGAGCACTACAGGGGTTATCTTCGTTAGCCTCTAAACTGCCAGTCTTGACCCAGCCCCACGAGGGGGTAGCCGATTGACACACACGGGCCAATGTGTGCCGCCTGTCTTAGGAGAGGTCCGAGCCAAAGGGATGTGTTGAGAGCAGCGTGCTCTCTCAATCCCCAGGATCTCATTCCCCTCCATCACAGGTCGCGCCGCACGGCAAACATGGCGGGCCTGAAGAAGGCCGCAGAGAAAAAAGAATGTGGAAAAGAAGGCTTGATGGGGAGCTGAGGACAGAAAAGAGGTGGTAAAAAGAATAACAGAGAATAGCGAAAGGGACAGTGGGTCACGTTTAGTTTGGGCCTCACTCACGACCTGTTCGGCATGGGAAGCCCTACCAGGGGCATCAGTACGAAAACCACCACTTATTCAGCCCTAACAGCTACGATGACTATGTAGGCTGTCAATTAAGACCTGGGACCAGAGCAGCAAATCCCAAGAAGCACTGATGCCCCCGCCGACATAGCTCGCTCGATCACTGGCCACTAAGCCTCCCGACCACGGCAAGGTAGTGACCCTCCCGGGAGAGGGTCAAGAGAACACCAGCCTGACTCCCTCCAGGTTTCGGGAGGGCTGACTCCCCTTCTGACACCCAGGACAACAACGCGAGTAGCCACATGGAACATCATGACGATGTATGAAGCAGGAAGAACCATCCAAGTAGCGAGAGAGATGAAAAACTACAAGATCGGAGTGCTAGGATTGAGTGAGACAAGGTGGCTACAGTCAGGACAGATGAGACTTTCATCTGGAGAGCAACTGCTGTACTCAGGACACACAGAGGATGGAGCCCCCCACACTGAGGGTGTGGCCCTGATGCCAGCACCGGAGGCACAGGGAGCACTCATCGGCTGGGAACCTGTCAACTCCCGCATCATCACAGCCAAGTTTACCACCAAGAAGAATGACATCAGGCTGAACATCATCCAGTGCTATGCTCCCACCAGTGATGCAGAAGAAGAGAAGAAAGATGACTTCTACCAACAACTACAGACAGTGATAGACAGAAGAGGAGCCAAAGACATAACTGTACTGATGGGAGATTTCAACGCCAAGATCGGAAGGGACAACACTGGCTACGAGGACACCATGGGGACATTCGGACTGGGATAGATGAATGAGAATGGTGAGCGCTTTGCAGACTTGTGCACCCTGAACCAGCTGGTGATAGGAGGAAGTATCTTCCCACACAAGCGCATCCACAAGGCCACATGGAGATCCCCAAACCACGTCACGGAGAACCAGATCGACCACATCTGCATTAGCCGCAAGTTTAGGAGATCATGGCAGGATGTACGAGTGATGAGAGGAGCCGATGTGTCATCAGACCACCACCTTCTTACGACGACAGTGAGACTACGCCTCAAGAGAATCACCAACGCCAACAACACACGGACAAGGTACAATGTTGGACTGCTCAGAAACAAGGACACACAAGCAGCATTCCAGATTAGCCTTTCCAACAGGTTCCAGCCACTACAAGAGCTGATAGAAGACGGTGAGATGGACATCGAGACACAGTGGGAACACAGCAAGAAGCTCTTGCATGACACATGTGAAGAGGTTCTTGGCAAGAAGAAGACTCAGCATAAGGAATGGATCTCTGCCAATACCATCCACAAGCTGGAAACAAGGAAAGAGAAGAAAACTTTGCTGAACACGAGCAGAACAAGAGCAACTAAGGCAAAGGCACAGGAAGAGTACACAGCAGCGGACAGAGATGTAAAGAGGAGCATCAAGAAGGACAAGAGGGAATACATTGACGACCTGGCCAGTCAAGCAGAGGCAGCAGCCGGACAGGGGAACCTGAAGGACCTGTACCTGGTGACCAAGAAGGTGACGGGCAAGTTCCAGCAGACAGAGAAGCCAGTGAAGGATAAGGACGGGAACCCACTGACAACAACCGAGGAACAGCTGAAACAATGGGCAGAACACTTCAGGGAGCTGCTGAACCGCCCCGCCTCTGACGCACCACCAGACATTCCACCCGCAGAGACAGAACTGCCCATCAGCTGTGACAAACCCTCAAAGGTAGAGATCAAGAAGGCCATCATGACTCTGAGAAATGGGAAGGCTGCAGGGCCGGACGAGATACCAGCAGAAACCATGGATGCAGGACAAGACCACTCGCCTGGAGACCATGTCAGCCAGGACATGGCTCAAGATCAACAAGAAGAAGACCGAGCTGATGAAGATCAACACCACTGCCAACACACCAGTCACAGTCAGTGGAGAGCCCATCAGGGTGGTGGAGTCTTTCGTCTACTTGGGAAGCGTGGTTGACCGACAGGGAGGCATGGACCGAGACGTCACAGGCAGAATCAGCAAGGCAAGAACAGCTTTCATCATGCTCAAGAACATCTGGGCATCTGGAGCAATCAGTATGAAAACCAAACTCCGCATCTTCAACTCCAGTGTGAAGTCAATTCTGCTCTACGGATGCGAGACATGGTGGACAACACAGACAATGCAGCAGAAGATTCAGACATTCTTCAACACCTGTCTGAGGCGCATCTACAAGATCCGATGGCAGGAGAAGATCCGAAACGAAGATCTGTGGGAGCAAGCGGGACAGGAACCAGTGGCCAAGCAGATACTGCGAAGAAAGTGGGGCTGGATCGGACACACCCTCAGGAAGCCACTGTCCAGCATCACACGCCAAGCCCTGATCTGGAACCTGCAGGGAAAGAGGAAGAGAGGCCGGCCTCGCAACAGCTGGAAGTGAGATACCAAAGCAGAGCTGAAGCAGCAAGGGACCAACTGGACTGGAATGGCCAGAACAGCCCAGAACAGAGTGCGATGGTGAGGGGTTGTCGATGGCCTATGCTCCACCAGGAGCGATGGGCAAAATGAATGAATGAATGATACCAGCACAGCAGATGCCGCATTCAAGCCCGTTAGTTCGGCCCATCACCTTGCTTGAACAGAGATCCAGCATCGACATCTCAAACAATTGGCGCTGGAAAGCACTTTCTGCACTTGGTCTTCCCTGCCTGACCCTGTCAGCCTCAACACACAACCACTGCTGTGGTTACAGATGGGCATTCCTTCTCAAGCACTCTCTTTCCAATGAGACACTTCCAGGGGTTTCTAGCCTAGACAGGCTATCCCATCATGGAGCCCCAGTCTTCAGTCAAGGGCCTGTCAGATGATGACTTTGTTGTCACTTTGGAAGCAAGCACCATGTCTTTCAGACACACGGTTGCACCACAAGACCCTGTTACATCCTTCCGGCTTCCTTACATTTCAGCAGAACCTGCATGGTGGACACCTTCATCCCTCAAGCACACAGCAGCTGTTTCACGATTTACCCATGCTGATTGGTGTCCTCCTAGGACCAGCATATGATAATCAGTCGTGTATGACAATGACCATCACAACAGCAGAGGAGGCAACTGCTGTCCCAACTATCCGGGCTGGAATTCAATTATACAACTTATAGTAGAGAGTGTTTTGCCCAAGTTGCATCCCCACTCCCTCGATCAAGAGGGCCTTAGGACTGTCACCATTGGGATGGATCCCAAAGGCTAGTTATTCCCCAAGGTTACAGCACTAAGTCCCAGCGCAATTTGTCTTCTAGTGTGAGAGACATAGTCCTTCATGAAAGACTAAGCTGCAAACGATTTCCCATTGCAGTTCAGAAACCACTGACAATACAGCTCCCACTTTGCTGTTGGCCATACTGTAAACAGATGTCAGATCATTGATTTGATGTAAATGGCCAGTATAACACATCTAAAGCCACATTTCTCCCTGCCCCCGCCCGGCTCCATCCCAGACTTAGTGCGCACCACACAGAGCCAGAGGCCTGTCATGGATCTGGTCCCCTTTTTCACTAAAGTACCTTCAGTGAAAATTTTCCCCATGGAAATCCTCTTCCATGAGGAATTCCACCACGGAAAGAAACTCAATGACCTGGAGGCACATGAAGTGCACTCCCACAGCCTGATCCAACCCAGCCATTGACTGCCGACAACATTCTGCAGGTTGCTCCAACATGCCACACTTCGGTAGAGAAGCCACCAAGCCTTCTGTATGCCCCTTCGTGATGGTACCTGCCTGGGCAATTACACAGTCTTATCCCAGAGACACCAGGGACCTCAAGTCTCTTGTTGCCAAATGTCCACCATTCTATGCACAGCCAGTGCTGTTTTTTGGCAGCAACAAAAAAGTTGGGGGTCGAGCGCTACATTTATCAGCACAGCTGTGGTCCACAGACCTCTCCCACAATACAGCTGCGGGCCTCAGTCTTCTTTGCTCACACCAATATCCTTAGGTGACATAGTATACCCTATCTCTGAGCCCCATCGCCCCTGGCGAGTGGTGTCGCCAGCTCACCCACTCAAACTCAGACCCCTTAGTGCATGCCCCCTCAGCCAGAGCTCACGAAGTCAGAGCATGGTCCTCTTCCCTTGCATTTGCCCACTCAGCACGGCTACAAGACATGAAGGCTGCTTGCTGGAAAAACCCTGCTACCTTCATTGAATTCTACTTGAGGGACGTCTATCGCTTTAGGGATGATGGCTCAAGGGGCGTTGCCTCTGCGGTGGTCACACAACAGGCCATCGCAGCGCACTGACGGTAGAAGAGATGAGCCCTCCACCTTGTCATGCCATTCTGCACTAGTGGGTCACGGTTAAGTATGTGTAATTAAAAGGAAATTTTCTTCCTAGAATTACGTTTAAGTAACATACTTACCATGACCCACATTTAAGACCCTCCCATTCCTCCCCGCTTTCTGGTCTCCCTGCACACTGCGCTGGTTGCAGCGAATTGCCGTCAAAAGAGGGCGCTAGTCAGGAGTGCAAAATGGGAGGTAACCTACTTCGGGAGGTTATCCGTCATAGCTATTTTCGTTTTCTCCGCATAGGCGGGTAATAGTTTGCACAGGACAGGAATCAGACCCCTGTCGGAGTCTGCACTAGTGGGTCACGGCAAGTATGTTACTTAAACGTAATTTTAAGAAGAAAATTTCCTATTAGCCCAATAGGCGTTTACAAATAGAAAAATGTGACTCCAGGTGTTGATAAAAATTCATTTTCATCAAAATCTCTTAAATCCAAAAGCGTGTTGTTTTGTTTGTTTTTTCTTTCCTTGACATGATGTAATAAATTTATCAAAATCAGCAAATTCATCTGTTTTCTCCATTCTCCTCCTGCACCACTTATCTTTTGCACCACTTTTCCTCATCTTCTCACTGTTTCTACACACACACACACACATTACACAAACAAAAGCTATACAAATTTTGGGGGTTTGGAGGAATGTTTTGGGACGGGTGCTTTGGGAGGGGTGGGGGTGGGGGGACCAAAATGGCATGTGGGAGGGGGGGTGCAAGACGTCCCAGATCTTCCTGTGGGGTATGTTTCAGGGAATTGATATGTTCCCTGGGGGACCTATGGAAGGAGGAGGGCGGGGGTGGGGGACGCCTAACTTTACACCAGTAATGGGCGAAGTGTACAAAGTTGCAAGTTTCTGGTAGTTGGCGCTTAGTTGTGCAAGAGATACCAAAGTCAGCTGGCATCCTTTCAGCCTCATGATCCCTTCAGCATGGTCAGCTAGTGTCAGAAAGAGATCTTAGTTCAGCATTTGGTTTACATGACCCATCACCATGTAATGAGTCAATGTCACCTTTGATATTATTTTTTGTTGTACTTTCAAAATAATTTGTGGAGACAATATCATTTTTAACAGTCTGTAGCTCCGGTACTGTTTGTCCATTTTTCAATGCAGTTTTCAGTGTTTTCAAAGGGAAAAAAATTTGAATAAGTGGGAGGAAAACACAAAAGCTTTTGTGGTGGTGGGTCACACATGATTCCTTTTGTAGTGGAGAGTCACATATACTGAAAAGTAAAAGAAAGTATTCAGTAGGATGTTATTTAAGATAAATAGTGTATTAAAAAAGAGATGCAAAATTTCATATGAATACTATGCCATGTGCTTCTGAACTGATTCTGTTTAAAGTTATTCAGTGGTGACTACTTTCTTTTTTCCTCTCGGTGTCAACACTGATTTTCAGTATTGCTTCAGCAGTGTTGTTAGTGTGGATCAGTGAGGCCAGCATGTGAATGTGAAGACACCATAGCACAACAATTTATGAATAAAAAAAAAATTATAATGTACATTTATATTACGCCATTTCTCTCTGAGAGTTCAGGGCGCTTTACACGAAAGAAAAATATTTTACAAGTTACAAAAAACATTCATGACCACTCTTTCTCAAAAAACCCTCCCCTCCACCCCCCCAGGCCCTCCACACACACTCTCCCTTTCCCACTACATACATCCAAAGAGAGCTGACATGGGTGGTGTTGAAGAACAAGGAAGCTGAGGGTGCTTGTAGATACACGAGGAAGTTTCAAAAGGTAACAGTCAGAGGAAGAGCAGAGATTTCTTGCGGGAGTGTAAACACTGATAAGGTCAGAAAGATATGTAGGTCCTGTGGAGTGGAAAGCAGAACAGCAGAGACACGCAACTTTGTATTTAATTCTCGCTTCAATGGTGAGCCAATGTAGAGTGTGGAGGTAATGAGAAATGTGATCAGTACAAGGGACTCTGAGAGTCAGACAGGCAGCATTGTTTTGAAGTTTTTGAATTCGCTGAAGAATATTATGTAGACAGCCTATGATTAGTATCAGTATCAGCAGCTCAAGGAGGCGTCAGTGCGTTCGGTCAAATCCATGTACGCTACACCACATATGCCGAGCAGATGCCTGACCAGCAGCGTAACCCAACGCGCTTAGTCAGGCCTTGAGAAAATAAAATAAAATAAAATAAAATAAACTTTATAAGAGTCCTTTCAACAACGTTATGATATCAAGGAGTTTTTAACTAGCACATTGTTCTACTCAGAACTGAGTTTCTATTGTCTCCTGCTCCAGAAGCAACGCTTCTGTGCACTTTCAGGGGCATTAACTCAGAACCCTTATAGAAATGTTTTCACTTGTCTCAGTCTAGATTTGATGCTCTCTCTCTAAATTAACAGTCACTTCTTGTTTCATGATATTCAACTGATTTTGTAATCCAACAATAATATAAAGCCTATGAGAAGAGAATCACAGTAGTCGATTCGTGACAGCACAAAAGCAGAAATAAGAATTTTAGTAGTTTCAACTGAAAGCTACTGATGGATAGAGCTGATGCGACGAAGTTCACAATTGACTATGGGTATCAGATTTACTACCTGAGCATGCATGCTGAGGTTTGAGTCAAGAGACTCTTGAGGAAGAGAGAGAGAGAGAGAAAAGATAGAAAAAAAGCCTGGAAGAGATTTCATCAAACAATTTTGAATTTTACTGTTATCAATTTTATGCTATTGTGATTCACAGTGTCAGTTAAAACCTTATATCCTTTGCTGGTTTTCTTGATGATCAAGAGAAAAAGATGCACGCAACCATCTACCCATTTGCACGTTTACACAGAATCACACACACACTCACAGAGAATAAGAGAGAGAGCCACCGAGCTGAACAGGACGAAGTGGCAGCCACACCTAATTAACAGGCTGCTGTGTGTGGCAGCTGGTCACCACCTTAACGGAGGCTGGCGATGTACATTTCACTGCTGAACAGTGGTAGAGTGTAGATATTTCCAGCAAAATGGTTCACAACTGGAAATAAACTGCATATGGATTGACATTCCACAAGTGAACACTTATCTATGCACTTTCTGTTTAAAACACATGAACTTTGATCTTTGGCATCTCTTAAGTCTTTCAATATTGTCAACAACGATGACTGGACAAATTTTGAAAAAATGCTGTATGAAAAATGTCACCATAGTTCAATGTTCACATCATGTGAAGAGCTCGTTATTTTTGGTACAAAAAGAGACTTCATTACAGATGCCAGATTAGATTTCATGCTGCTTACTGCAAAAATTCATATTTATAAATGTTATTTGGCAAATACCAAACCAAGCATTCAAACATATGTTGCAAATTTACTAATCAGATACTTAGAAATAAAGTATAAAGTATTTGCTAGAATTACAGATGACTTAGCACTATTCAAATTTAAAGTAGATGCCATATGAAGCATTGTTTACACAATGATAAAGTAAAGATGTGTAAATAGAATGCAAATACATGTTTACTTGATATTTGTTTACATGATGATTCCCGTCTCTTTTTGACCATCACTGTTTATATACCTTTGCTTTTCGATGTAGATGCACTGTGGCTCTCCCAAACCATCCGGTTCTCTCCCTTCATATATATATATATATATTTAAAAAAAAAAAAAAATTATCATTATTATTATTTGTAACATGACATGATGTAACTATTCTTGTAATATGCCCCCCCCCCCCCCCCCTCTCCTTCTCTATCTCTTCACTCTTTCTCCCGCTATCTAAATCCCTTCCTTTCTCTTTACCTTCCTCTGAGTGTGCGTGGTTGCCTTCCCTAGGTTTTGTCTGTTTAAAATCAAAAGAACAATCGATACATGTACAACAACACAAACTTTAATATTTGAAATAATGACATGAGCTTCATTATATATGCTATGTATGTGCACCTTTTTCTTTTCTTGTTCATATGTCACACATGTACTGTATACCAAAAAAAGGAATTACCCTAATGATGATGATGACAATAATAATAATAACAATAAGAAGAAGAAGAAAAAAAGCAACAGCAGCAGCTAGATAAATTTTATTTTCTTATGCAAAGTCACCACTTCCTTCCTCAACCACTGCCTTGACACACTTCTTCTACACATCAGTGCTCTTATTTAACATCTCTCTTCTGTCTGGCTCCTTTCTCATTTTGTTTTAGTCTGCTATCTTATGGCCACTGCTCAAAAAGCCCAGTCTTGATCCGGACTCACTATAGAATTACAGACCTGTTTCTAACCTTCCCTTTTTCTCAAAAGTCACCGAGAAAGTTATCCTTGTTCAACCTCTCAACCACCCCAGCACCAATAACTTAGTACCCATTTCAGTCTGCTTACAGCACTGGTCATAGCTCTGAGACAGCCCTCCACAAAAATTGCAAACTATTCATTAACTTCTCTTGACAACAGTGAAATATCAATTCTCTCCCTCTTTGATCTGTCAGCCGCCTTGATACTCAACTGTCTGAATCACACTTTTGGAATCTGCCATCTTGCTCTCTTATGGTTCTGCTCTTATCTGTCTGACCGGTCCAAAGTTGATTCTGTTTGCCATCTTTCATCCTCTCCTCTCCTCTACAGGTTGAAATGCCACAAGGCTCCATGCTTGGGCCCATTCTGTTTGTTCTCCATACACACTGATTTCCACCATTGTCAATCATCGTTTCTTGTTCCACCACAGCTTTCCCGATGACAGTTTCAGTAGCTCAAGGAGGTGTCACTGCGTTCGGACAAATCCATATACGCTACACCACATCTGCCAAGCAGATGCCTGACCAGCAGCGTAACCCAACGCGCTTAGGCCTTGAGGGGAAAAAAAAAGAAAAAAACCCCTCTCCTCAGGCCTGCATCACCGATCTGAAGACATGGATGAGTGAAAACAAGCTAAAATTAAATGAGGATAAAACTGAAATCATGTTTATCACCCCACAAAGACTGCCACTCAGTCTCTCTTCCTTCCTCGGTCTCCCTCAGTGGCACCGACATTCCTTTTTCCTCTTCCATCTGCTATCTTGATGTCATACTCCACCAGTCTCTTTCATATCAGCAGCATGTTGCAAATGTATGCAGTTTGAGTTACTTTGAATTAGCATAATTGCATCTGTTCATCTCATGACTGAAGATGCAACCAAAACTCTCCTCTGTGTCTTTATGCTGTCCCGCCTGGATTATTGTAATTCCTACTTGTCAGTTCACCCAGCTACCTCATTGCTAGGCTTCAGAAAGTCCAGGACCACACTGCTTATCTTGTCTTTCATTCCTCTAAATTTGATCACATCTCTTCTCTCCTTCATGCTTTACACTGGATACCAGTACAAGAAAGAATTATTTACAAAGTCGTCTCTTTGTTTAAAGTCCATTGAGGATACTGGTCCACAGTATCTTTCTGATCTCATTCATCCTTCAGGGTTCCCAGGTGGTGGGCATGAAGCCAAAAAAGGACCTTTAAAGGACTTTATAAGGACCTCAAATCAGTTTAAAAGGACCTTTGCCGACATGACTTTACAGTACACCCCAATCTATTTGACATGCAGAACAGCAGACACTTACCTCTCATAAACGGAAGAACAGCTAATCCCATTTGACTGTCGTATTTAGTCTTTGCAATTCACGTCACTGTAGGCTAGGCCTAAGCAAAGCAGCAGCAGCAGGCGTGACTCACAGCCACTGTACCACGCTTCGTGTCTGCCACCGAGCAGAAAGCGCACTACTGTTAGGGCCTAGGCCTATAGGCTGTATCCTCCTACAGTAAGTACTGAGTTTCAGACGATCGCGTCAGCATCTTTCAACGCGCTTTGCAACTTGCGGTTTTGGTGTCGAAGGTGTTTCAGTTTCGTTCTCAAGTCTCTTTCTCTTCATAAAACAGGACTTAACAGTACCTTTCAAAAATTAAAAGGACCTCCTGATGAGTTAAAAGGACCAACTTGCTGAATCAAAGCACTTAAAAGGCCTTTTGACCAAAATCCAATTCCAAAGGACTTAAAAGGACTTGAAAGGACCCTACGAACCTTGATCCTTACATATCCTCAGGCCAACTCTGCTCTTCTGACAACCATCTGCTTAGGGTCTACCCTGTTCAAACCAAAACATACGGCCAACACATTTTTTTATACAAAGCCCCCATCCTTTGGAATCAACTTCCTCAGATCTCAGTCACTCATCTTCACTGCAATCTTTCAAATCCAGTCTGAAGACCCACCTTTTCTCCTCATGAATAATTTTCAACAGCTCATCCCTTTCCGGTATGAATTATAATGACTATTAGTGAGTGAGTGAGTTGGAATTTCAGAATTTGTTGGGTTTATTTTTGATTGTGTACTATTTATGATTCAGAGTGTGTGCTATGACTTACAAAGAACTATGTACGGAAAGAAAAGGAAAAAAGCCTATAAAAGAAAATGGAGTTGGAAAAAAAAAAAAAAAACAGGAAAGAAAATCAAAATTAGGAGCTTGGAAGCTGTACCAAAAAAGCAAAACAAAAACACCCACAAAATATGAACAAAACTGGAAGTTAGAGGCCCTATAAAAACAAACAATCCCCCCAAAAAGTGCTGGTTTGTGTGTGTGCATGTGAACATGTATATGTATGTGTGTGCCACTGGTCTCTCCCTTTGTCTGTCTTCATCTGCCTCCCTTCATCCCTTCAGTCTTCATCGCAGTTAACATTTCACAACTGAGTAACCAGTTTCTTTCTCTCTCTCTCTCTTTTTCAGTTTGTATATGTTAACCAAGGTAATTTTCAACTTCAACAAATTGCCAGCTCAGAGTGACTCACTGAGAAAGGCAGAGAGAGGCAATTTCTATATAACAAGTGCCTACTGGCAGGCGGTCACCTCCCTTGAGATGGCGGCCAGCTGACACACAGCCAGCCTCTCAATTACCACTCCTTCCTATTCAACTCAGTGGAGAGAGTGAGAGAAGATGTGTTTGAGACATTGCCCACTTCCTGCACATTACCAGTAATGCTCACAGGCTGTCTTGCTGCATCAGATAAAAGTCGGTAAGAGAACCAAATAAGATCATCTTTTTCGTATTTTTTATTTTGTGGTTAAAAACACATATAACAGACATTCCATACAGGCTCCGAATCACATATCATTAACCACCTGAGATCCAGGTATTACAAGAGATGAAACTGACACAAGCACCAAGTTTTATGTTTTAAAAAAAAAATGAAAGGAAAAAAAAGAGAGCAATGTTGGGCATGTCTTTACACAAATTAGATTTTTTTAAATTATTTCTAGCAAGCCTGATTTCATTTAAGCACAGAAAATATGGATTATGAACATAATATACATTTAAAATCATTTTAAGTAGGTGTAACGCTGTTATTTTCATCAAGCAAAAACAACGAATACATCAACCTTCAGATGAAAGGATAGTTTTATATCAAAAGTTGCTTGTAACACACACACACACATCTCTCAATGGTCTTCAGAACTGCTTAAAAAAACAAACAATTCAAGCAAAAACAATGAAAACATCAGCCTTCAGATGAAAGGATAGTTTTATATCAAAAGTTGCTTGCAATACACACACATATCTCTCAATGTTCTTCAGAACTGCTTAAACAAACAAACATAAAAGAGCTATAATTTTTGCCCCTCTTTTGTCCAGAGGTCATGTTACTGACAATGACTTGGGGCATGTTCAGTCTGATTATCTCTTTAGTTGTGCAATTATCTTTTCAAAGATAGCATACTTCTGAAAATGCAGGACAACAGACTTTTCATTTTCAATAAAGTTTTCTTTTTCTTTATTTCTTTCTTTTATCTTTTAATAAAATAAATGAAATGGGTATGACAGAGATTGATATTTCTTGCTTTATGAGTGACAATTCAGGGTTTATTGCAGGTTCATTATTTAATATAATTTTGTCATTTTCAGTGTTAATGATATTTTCAGACTTCAGAACAAATACAAACACATAACAATCAAAGGTATATATTATCTGTATGTACTTGTGAGGGGGTGATGGTGGTGGGTGGGTGTGTGCACATACACATGCATGTGTGTGTGTGTATGAGGAGTTTGGGGATGAGGGAAGAGTCCAAAGGAGAGCACAACCCAGTTCTTGCATTATGCATGTGGTTGACTGTACAGGTTCTTGTTTTCACAGAAACAAACTGCACTTTACAAAAAATAATCAATATATGTTACACACCCCCCCCCCCCCCCCCCATCCAAAACACACACTCTCTCCACATGCGTTATTATTTCATTTGAAAAAAAAAAAAAGATAGATAATTCAAAATCCACTGTCTTAATGAAAAAATGAATGTTTAAAAAATGAAGATGAATAAGCAAATGTGACCAGTCACTGACAGGTTAAATGGGTCAGAAGTGGAGTATTGGTGTCACAGTGTTTGGTTACCATGCCATGAAATGTTGCCAAAATTAATGAAGATAAGTATTCACATTATTACCTGCGCTGCTTAATATTAGTAACTGATCAATATCAGTTCCCAATCCAAGAAACAGTCATTTTACCCCAATCCAATGCTTCAAAACCTCCTACAAAAATGAGAAAAAGAAAAAAAAAACACCCACAAACAGCACTCATTCCCCCAAATTAATTACCAAAATGTACCCGTATGCTGAGAAACATGCACTTCTCACAAAACACTTAAACAGACGTAACAATCTAAAACATATAGATATATTCAGACAAAATGCGGGCATGAGTTAATGGTCAAGATATTAGAAATCCAAACAATACAACTACATTTCCTTTTGTTCACAGTGCAAAACACACCTGAACATTATCAATTTATTCACACTGCAAGAAACATTCAGGCAGATAACCTGAATTAAAGTTATATTTATCTGAACAAAAATAGAAGCAGGAAAATACTGAACATACTGACAAGAAAGTCATGGTAACATGGCTAACTTTTTAAACATGCAGATCAACCATCAGGCATTATTGGGCAAAGTGCAGTGTGATGGTGCTGGGTGTTTTGTCTGAAGTAGATTCTGTCCTTTACAATTAGACAGTGAAAGGAACTGTCTGTCTACTGAGAAAACAAAATCAGCTTCTACTATCCATTCTCATCTCACACTGACAGTGAAACATAGTGTTGGGATTAGAAATAATTAACCTGCTTCAGAAATTTATACCAGAATCAACCACAGAATTTCTGGAACAGACATTGCAGTGAGTTGATTATTAGTTAAATATTTCTTTTCTTGGGTTTTACAGGAAATACTGTCCCATTGTTTTGATATAGTTTTGATTGTTGCAAAAGTGTTTCTTCTATCACTGGTCTTAGTATCCTGTCCATACATTCTCTCACTGAATTTTGTGTTCAAAGTAAAGCTGAATAAAAAAGGAATATTACACACATGTAAGATCTGTAGATGTGAATCTGTAGATGAGAGAAATCGTGGACATACACTTCTGAAGGGATATGCTGAATGCAATTCAACTATATTTCATACACCCATTTTAGATGGAATAAAGAACATAATATTGGATTTCTCTAAGACATCAAACATTGATGGATGGAGGAGTCATTTACTGTCAGTTGCCCAGGGAACAGACAATGTCAAGAATATGTCTAATGGCTGACCACATATAAGCATAATACCTTAAATGAAAACACTATGTCGTATATCTATGCTTAATGGCTGACCACACCTAAGCATAATTCCTTAATGGTGACCAACTTGACATCAGTTGGCTCTGATTTTCACTGATTTTTCTTGTGTGCAGACATTTAAAAAATCCTGGTTTTCAAGACAATCACAGTCAACAGAAATCAGGCAAACTGATCTGTGTTGGCATTCCAATCCTGTGCATAAACCTAATCTGCTTTTAGTTCAGTTATAAAATAAATAAGTAGTACATGTACCAACATGAAAGACAATAATAAACAAAGCATTCTGATGATTTCAGAACGGATCAACCATACATCTTCTTTAACACACACACACGACTTAATATCTCAGAGTAGAAGCAAGTTTACAGCATATATATATTGTACACATTTGGGAAGCCCTAATTTATAAACTTGTAAAAAAAATCAATATACCTTTCATACCACTTTCTCTCACTTGAGATAAAGCATACTAATGCTAAAACACACCTCATTCATGACAAAACAAACTAAATCATGGTATTGTCTGTCAATCTGAATTCATCTTATTCTTAATCTAAATGTGGTGTTCTACAACAATTCTATGAACTTCATTTTTCAGCAGTATTGAGTAGGCATGGTGTCATGCTTAATTTCAAACATGCAAAATAGTGAAGACTCTCATAACGATTTTCTCTATGATTATTAGTATTGAAGTGCATGACATTTGTATCATGCTTAATTTCATTCAAGCACTCACAAAATAATCTGATTATTGGTCAAACAACCTTCCCTTTGGTTTTCTAGAATATATAGGCATAAGACAGCTATCTGGCTTCTGTAACCTCCAAAAAAAGAAGCAACTCATAACTGACCATATTTTGCTTTAACATAAGGCATAGATGCTCATCGATGTGCTGTTTGTGAAAATTACTCCATATCTGACTGTTTCTACATTCAGCTTATGCCCATACTAAGGACTCTGACTCAAGCTTATGAATAAATCTTGTCGCAGGAGTAAAACAGTCTTTATATTTCACTCTTTGAGAGTGTGAAGGAAGTAAACTGAGTTACAGATGCACGCTGATGTATGACTAAGAAAACTTATCCATATTTGGCCTCTTCCACATTTAGGTTTAGCCCACATTACAAACTTTGACATTAGCTGGTAGATACATCATTGTCAGAGGATACAAGCAGAAGTCTGCGATTCATGAAGGTGTGGGATTAAGAAAGCAAGTTCCTTTCTCTTTTGTGACAATAAGCAAGACTTGTTGTCAAATTTGAAAAACCACGGACTGTTGGCAACATGATGACAGTAGGATGACAGTAAGAATGTACTGGTTGAGCACATATATTCACAATTTATCATTTAAACATGAGCAAACGATATCATAATTGGAACAAATTACTCATCATCAAAGAATCATCACTTAATGATTATGGCAATTCCAAAGAGTCAGAGCTGTCACTGAGACATCACTTTAAAGGAGGAATGTTACAGTTCCAAAAGCACTCGTTTTACCCATTATTTTACAGTTACACTGGCCCTCCAAAACATGTACCACAGTGCCTAACATGCACTTTTCATCATCACACTTATCCAGACAGAAAGACAAACACAAACTATCCAATGACAAAATGTATGCATTTCTCCACTTTTGAAAGCGCACTCATATACACATTGAAAATTAAAAAAAGATAAAAAAAAAAAAAAAAAAAAAAAAACTACTCTAAAGAAAAGAGAAAAGAAACTTAACCCTATCAGTGAGAAAACCAGGACAAGATGACCACTATTCCCACGGTCAAAACTGAAGAATTGCCACAGTCAAAAGTGAAGAATTATTTAATCAACTGAAGAGGACCACCCAACCCTTGGCACATCAATGCAATTACAGTAAAAAAATAAAAATAAAAAGAATTAAGATGAAATATCACTGGCAAAATAAGTGTCAATAAATTATAATGGCATACACAATGGTGTGGACAATGACTCGGGTGCTCAGAAATATAAGTTTCTGTGGCCTGCCATGCTCAGTTGGATTTGGAATGTCCATTTTCTACAGGCTTTATGGACAATGCATAAATACCGAAGTGGCAACACATTTCCTGCACCTGCAAAATAAAAATAAGTACATTTATTTGTTATATGTATATTAATGCATGTATGCTGCATAAGGTCAATATGTACCTGTGCAAGGACACACACACACACACACACACAGACACAGAGGTGCATTTGGCAGACAATAAAAAAACTGAAAAGTTGGGGTTCAGGTGGGAAACATGGGCAGGGGGAGGGAGGAGGGTGAGAGGGTGCATGCCCCTCTTAAGCTGAATCAGAGAGATGGTTTAAAATGCATTTGGAAGGCTCTCCAGAAATCAAAATGAAATCTGTGAAAAAATAAAAATACACACAAAAAAAGAATTTAACAAGGTAAATCACTGCATTGGTATATATAATTTGACATACATTTACTGAAAAACAACACAAACAAGGGTTTTTTTAAAGATCTTAACTGGTGTGCAAGCAGGCATATTGTTTTTAAATTTCAATGAAAGTGTGTGTGTGTGTGTGTTCTATTCAACTTGTGTGTTGAGAGAGAGACAGAGAGAGAGTGTGAGAGAGAAAGACAGAGACAGAGGGGGGAAGATGGCAGGGAATTGCAAGTTTCTATGTGTTCATGTATGTGCACCGCTTTCAATACAACTGTGTGTGTGTGTGCGCGCACGCGTGTGCTTTCAATACAACTCTGTGTGCATATGCGATAAAGACAGAAAGAGACAGAGAAAGACTGAAAGAGAGAGAGAGGGAAAGACAGACAGACAGAGAGAGGGGGGAGGGAAAGAGTGCAAGATTGTATGTGTCCATGTATGTGCATTGCTTTAAATAAAAATGTGTGCATGTCTCTGTGTGTGTGTGTGTGTGTATGTGTTAAATACAACTCTGTGTGTGTGTGTTCTGTCTGCTTTCAATACAACACTCTGTGTGTGTGTGTGTGTGTGTGTGTGTGTGCGCGCGTGCGTGTGTGTGCACGCGTGCATGCCTTTATATGTGTGTGTGTCTGTCTATCTTCTGCCCATCTGTCTATTTTTAATACAAGCGTGTGTGTGTGTGTGTGTGTGTGTGTGTGTATGTGTGTGTGTGTGTGTGTGTGTTCAACTCAACTCTGTGTGTATATGTGATAAAGACAGAAAGAGACAGAGAAAGACTGAAAGAGGGAGAGAGGGACAGACAGACAGATTGAGAGAGAGAGAGACAGGGTGGAAGGTGGGAGGAAAGAGTGTTTGTAACTGTCCATGTATGTGTACTGCTTTAAATACAACTCTTTATGTGTGTGTGTGTGTGTGTGTGTGTGTGTGTTCAATACAACCCTCTGTGTGTGTGTGCACGCACACATGCATGTGTGTCTGTCAGTATATCTTCTGCCTATCTGTCTGTTTTCAATACAAGTGTGTGTGTGTGTGTGTGTGTGTGTGTGTGTGTGTGTGTTCAACACAACTGTGCATATGCGATATAGACAGAAAGAGGGAAAGAGGGACAGACAGTCAGATAGAGAGACAAGGGGAAGGTGGGAGAAAAGAGTGTAAGTTTGTCTGTCCATGTATGTGCACTACTTTAAATATAACTCTGTATGTGTGTGTGTGTGTGTGTGTGTGTGTGTTTGTTTTATCAATTAAATCTGTGTGTGTGTGTGTGTGTGAGAGAGAGAGAGAGAGAGAGAGAGAAGAGTGTGTGTGTGAGAGAGAGAGAGAGAGAGAGAGAGAGAGAGAGAAGTGTGTGTGTGTGTGTGTGTGTGTGTGTGCGAGAGAGAGAGAGAGAGTGTGTGTGTGTGTGTGTGTGTGTGTGTGTGTGTGCCTGTGCCCAAGCATATGCATGTTACTGATTCAGCTCTGTGTGATTGTATGAGTGCTCATATGTGTGCACATGTTTGAGTGTGAAGGAGAGAGAGAGAAAAAATAAAAAGATAGAGTATGTGTATGTGTGTGTGCATACATGTGAACTTTTTTTTAAGTGTGTGTACATTTGGTAATCTGGCAACAGATCTAATATCCAAATACACTGACTCTCCCTATGAGCATTAGATGACACTGACGTCAGTTGCTACAAAGTAGTTGTTTCAATCAAAACAATGTTACTTGTGCATGGCAAACGTCTGCAGCTTTTGCTAAATGAACAGTCAAGCAGATAACCCATGGCCCTAAGGGCTTGACAGGGATGGACATTGTGTGCACCTGCACATACGTGTATCTGTGCGTGCGCACACGTTTGTGTGTGTGTGTGCACGCATGTGTGTGCGCGTTTGTGTCTGCATGTAGGGAACATCTTCTGCTATCAGCATCTTGAAAACTTCAACGTTAGTGCTCTGACAAATCACTCTCTTCTCAAGGCTTCTTAACTACGGGGTCAACAAACAACGCTTTTGAAAGAGCATTCTGTTTTCATTTTTGACAAGTCATTGGCAAACGATACAAAACGGGCCATGTTTTTATGTAAATCTGAAAATGGATTTCTGTGCCCAGACGGAAGAGTTGCACCCATGCACACATGTGCACTAAACACGAAGGCTATGTTCACATTAAGCCCAGTCACCTGCTGCCAGACAGCTGCTGTCAGTCTGACAAACAATACGCTTGTCAGACACAGCCAGTTAGTGCCAGCTAAGAAGTACAAACAATATGGTGCTCTTCAGACAGAAGAAACAAATACTATTCTGGTGGATTTTGAAATATAAAACACTGAAACTGAATTCTTATCAATGTGTTTATCCAATTAATCAGAATCACAGAACACACGGAGAATACCATCACTTTAATGCCCCAGGTGATGAGTGATCCACAGAAATGTGTGGAATACATAAAAATGCAACCTGACGCTTTTCAAAATCTGGTACAGCAATGTACAGAAGATCTGTCAAAGCAGTAAACAAATGTTTACAAATGTTTATCTTCATAATCATAAATAACTGATTGTTTCTGCACAGCAATGATAATTTTTTCATTGGAATTCAAGCTGCTGGTATCATTAAAGAGTTTTGTCCCTTGATCAGCCAGCCATTTGTTTTGTGGGTATGTGGCAAAGCAAAATACTGGCTGGTGCTGGCTGGTGACCAATGTGACCAGTTATCGCTAGCATGCATGACAGGAAAAAAAAAAAAAGATGTGCACACAATTTCCAGCCAGAAGCTGTCAAATGGTGTCAGCGACTGACTGGAGTTAACCTAACAGATGCATATGTATACATGTTGTGTCTGAAATTGTGTGTACAAATAACATGAAAAAACTCAACATCACAATTACATTCTGAATTATCACAAATGCACCTTTCACAGGAATGACACTGAATGCACTCATAAATACAAAAATATACACTCATTATCTTACAGACCAGCATAATATCTGTGGCAACAGCCTTATATTTTCAATGAGAGTCCTGTTTTGAATCCTTATGATGGTGCCTAGTAGCTAAACAGCCAAAAAACAAAAACAAAAAATCTTGATCTCCGAGGTCAACCAATGTGCACACCAGCAAATGCTTTAATTTTTTTCATATGCACAAGACCAGATATCCACAGTAATGATTGTGTGATTCATGTCAAGTGTGCAGTGGTTATGAAACAATCATACCAGCAAACACAAAATGGATCGTGGCTGTTAAATGGCAAGGTAAAAAAGGTCATACACCTTAGTCCTCTTGGAGTCAACAGTGAATGGGGGAATTTTAGCACATAAAAACCAAAAGAAGAAATTTCCATGTCCACCTTTTCAAATGAAAGCATGTTAAATGCACAGGTGCAAATGGCAGAAAAAGAAAAGAAAAGAAAAGCTGGGGTCTAGGTGGATACTGTTGGGGTGTAGCTGCGTGGGGTTAAGGGGTCAATACCCCCACTGAAACTGAAACAAAAATATGGTTTAAATGGCATTTGGGTGGCTCTCCTGCAGTAAAAAAAAAAAAAAAAAAAAAAAATTCAAAAGGTGAATGGTGAATCACTGAATTGGTTAACACTTGAACTGAAAAATGACACCAACATGCACTTGACTTTCAATGATGCAATGGTGTGCTAGCATGCATATTGTTTTTAATGCAAGTGTGTGTGTGTGTGTGTGTGTGTGTGTTTGTGTGTGTGTGTTTTGTACTTTCAATTCAACTGTGTTGAGAGAGGGCGCAGAAGGTGGAGGAAAGTGTGCCTGTTTGGATGTCTGCATGCATGTATATTGCTTTCAGTACATCTGTGTGTATGTGTGTATGCCTGTGTGCATGCATGTGTGTATTTTCAATCCAAACCTGTGTGTATGAGAGAAAAAGAGAGAGAGTGAGACAGAGGAGTGAGAAAGAGAGAGAGAGAGAGAGAGAGAGAGAGAGAGAGAGAGAGAGAGAGAGAGTGTGTGTGTGTGTGTTGCCTGTGATTAATTCGGCTCTGTTTGAGAGTGTGCAAGCACATTCATGTGTGTGCATGTTTATGTCTGTGAAGGAGAGAGAGAAAAAGGGAGCGCGAGAGAGAGAATGTGTGCATCTGTGCATGCATGTATGTGTATTCTTTCAAAGTAAACCTGTGTGAATGTGTGTGCACGTGTGTGTGTGTGCGCGCACATGTGTATGTTTTCAACTGAACTCTCTGTGTGAGTGCATGTGTGTGTGTGAGTGTGCACACGTGTATGTTTTCAACTGAACTCTGTGAGAGTGTGCCATGTGCAGGTGCACGAGTGTGTGTGTGTGTGTGTGTGTGTGCAGTTGTGTATGTGTGTAAGTGTGTGTGTGCAAGCATGTGTGTTGTTTTCAATGCAACTGTGTGTGTGTGTGTGTGTACATTTTCAATTCAGCTCTGTGCCTGAGTGTGTGTGTGCCTTTAGTAATTTGGCGATACAGCCAAGATCTAAATAAAGTAAATTTACTGATGCCATGAAGTGTATTGCCACATCATAGGCTGACATTATTTCAGAAAAAAAGGAATTGATATCAAATGCTGCAAAGGTGCTGTTGCAAATATTTTGCTGAATAAATAGAATGCAGAGGGTCTGCCAGATGTAGCAATGGCCCTTGGGGCTTGACAGGGATGGAGATCATGCATGCCAAAGAATATGTTTATCTGTGTGTGCATGCATATTTGTGTGTGCATGTCTTTCATCTACCCAGACCGGCTACAGAAAATTCTGAAACACAGAAGATCAACTAGCCCTCCTTGTCCAGGACATCGAAAACTCTTTTCAGGAGAAGAAGACACTGGCCGTGTTTTTTGACCTGTCGAGAGCGTTTGACAAAGTGTGGAAGGAGGGCCTCATCCTGAAACTTCTCCAAGCCGGCGTACATAGCAAGATGTACATGTGGATCCAACACTACCTCTTCGGCAGGTTCTCTCTTCCAAACAGAAGAGATTCATGATCTTTTCTGACTCCTTATCAGCCCTGGAGGCGATCGCCTGCAGGAATATCACTCATCCCAAACTGCTGGAATTTTATGAAACTTTTACTCTCGCAACGAAGAAAGGATACGAGGTTGTGTTGGCCTGGGTTCCCGGACATGTTGGCATTCGTGGTAACGAAAGGGCGGACCTGCTGGCCAGGAACGCTGTAAAGAAAGAATTGTCCAGATCCTTGGTACCCTATACAGACATGAAGCGGAAGGTCAATACTTACGTTAAGGATCTTTGGCAAGAGAAGTGGAACACCCAGATGGACAACAAGCTCTTCCAGATCCGTCCGGACCTGGGGGAGACCCTCCCTTCGGGGGTGAAGAACAGAAAGGAGGAATCTGTGCTGTGCAGACTGCGTACGGGGCACACTTTTTTTTACTCATTCTTACTTGTTGAAGGGGGAGGAGGCCCCTCGATGCGTTCCCTGTGACGAGCCTCTCACCGTGAAACACGTGCTCCTTGACTGTTGGGATCTGCATGACGTTAGACGCAGACATTACACGGCGGTTTCTTTGAAGACTTTGTTTCGTGATGTCCCTCTGTGGGCGCTGATGGACTTCTTAAAAGAAGTGAACCTTTTTAACCAGATTTGAAGGTTTTAAACTATGGAAGTTTTTTTTTTAACTTTGGAGTGGAAAGTTTGAAGTGGTGACTCGTTTTAATTGGTTGTTTTTTTAGCCTTGTAGTAGTAATTGACGCGGCGATAGCCTTGAGATGGCCTTAGTGGTCGGCGAGGCTCTAAGCACCATAATTTCATTTCATTTCATTTACCTCTTCGGCAGGACCGCAAGGGTCAAACTAGACGGCTTCCACAGCAGAAAGATCAAGCTATGTGAGGGTGTCCCCCAGGGAGGAGTGCTTTCCCCAACATTGTTTCTGTTGTATATCAACGACATCAGAGACAACATCACGAAGCACGTCTCCAACAGTCTGCACGCAGACGACCTGGCAGTGTGGACATCCGCTGAACACACCAGCACGGCCTCCTACCGGCTTCAGGAAGTCGTCAGCAATATCGCTACATGGACAGAAGACTGGGGTCTTGAGCTCAACACCACAAAAACCAACGCAACACTTTTCTCTCTCTCTCCACCGCCAACGAGCAAGTCAAGCTGAAGCTCCAGGGACAGGTCTTGCCCCAGACGAATATACCAACATTCCTTGGTGTCAGGTTGGTGTCTGGAGGCCCCAGATTGAGGAGATGGAGAGGAGAGGCATCCGCAAGCTAGCCCTGCTGAAGAAGCTGGCCGGGACGACTTGGGGAGCAGACAGCAGGCTTCTCGCCAGGGTCTACATGGGAGCGGTCAGACCCACCATGGAGTACGCCTCAACCTTGTGGGGCACAGCCTCCAAGACCACCAAGAGCCGGCTCGACAAAGTCCAAAATATGGGACTACGCCTCATACTTGGAGCCATGAGGTCCACGCCGATCCATGACATGGAGAAAACTGCTAACGTTGAGCCCCTGGAGAGAAGACGCGACCTGAAAGTCCTGATGCAGGGAGAGAAGCTCAGAAGACTGCCCTCACATCACCTACACCACAGACTGGAGCAGCCCACCAAGAACCGTCTCAAATGTCAGAGCCTCAACCACCAGTATAAAGCACTCAGAGCACAGCACAGCGATGTTCTGGCAGCAAAAGGGGAGTCTTGCACTGACCTTGCCTTGCCTGACTGGAGGCTTGACCAAGAGATAGAGGCCACCATCAGCCTCAGAGTTCCTGGCATCACCACCAAAGACCAGCAACCAGCTACTCTCAAGATCCTGACTCTGGCCATGATAGAGGAGTCCTACCCAGCCAGCTCCTGGACCCATGTATACACGGACGGATCAGCGGAGGAAGCCACACACAACGGAGGCAGTGGTGTCTACGTCAGATTTCCCGATGGAGAGCACAGCAGCATCGCACTCCCTGGAGGAAAGCTCTGTTCCAATTTCAGAGCTGAAGTCCTGGCCATCAAAACAGCAGCAGAATTCCTCTCCTCCTGTGGAAAGCCCCTTGGCAGCATCTCCATCTTCACTGACTCCATGTCCACACTCCAGGCCCTTGACTCCCCTGATCCTGGTCCACTGATCCAGTCCCTTAAGGCCTCCCTCACAACCCTTACCCAAACAGCCCCAATGACCCTCCAGTTGGTGCCTGCACATGTAGGCCTCCCAGGCAACGAGCGTGCAGACCACCTCGCTAAGGAAGGAAGCCAGCTCACACAGCCAACCATTCCTGCCACGTATGAGGAAGCAAAAACTCTCCACCGCAGCAGATTCCGAAGAGGCTGGGTCACCCTGAACGGAGGCTACCAGGCACACCAAGATCCCATCAGGACACTGGAGAGAAGACACCAGACTACCATCTACCACCTTCGCACAGGACACTGCGGCCTCCGAGCACACCTGAAGAGGATTGGAGTGGCAGCCACATCCCTATGTGATTGCGGCCAGGCTGACCAGACCCCATCCCATATTCTCCAAGACTGCCCCCTGTATGAGAAGATGCGGCAGCAGTCCTGGCCTGGGGGTGCTGACCTCAACACCAAGCTCTGGGGGGCGGCAGCCGATCTTCACCGGACGTCCGAGTTTGTGGCATCCCTCAGACTTCGACCCTGACTGCGTAGCTGTCAAACGCAAAGAAGGAGGAGGAGGAGGAGGAGGTGTGTGCATGTGTGGGTGTATGTGCATGAGCGCTCATGTGCGTGTGCACGCACGCACGTGCACATGTGTGTGAGCGTGTGTGTGTACATGTAATCTGCTTTTCACAGTGACAACTAGTGCCGTGGAGGGATCACCTGTCATGATCAGCATTTTGGCAACTATGGGTTTGACTTCAATCAACCATTAGAAAACCTCTTCTCAAAGCCTCTTTACTATGGGGTCTACAAACACTGACCAATGCATTCAAGAAAGCTCTTTTGTTTTAGTTTCTTGACAGGTCTTTGGCAAATGACTCAGAACACAACCAATCCTTTTTTTTCCTCCCCCAGAAAACAATTGTTCTGAAAACATATTTCTGTCCCAAGACAGAAGAATTGCACCCAGACATATGGGTTATTTTCCTTCTCAAAGTCATCTGCAAAAGACATTATCTAAATGCCAAGAAACAGTAAAATTTCTAATTAAAAAAAAGCTACTTTTGTCTGAATATATTTTGAAAGGGACTGATAGAGTAAAGGTGTGTCAAGAGAGTTTAAACACAAATTTTGTGATAGGATTCCTAAAATGCAAAAAAGTGTCATATCATTATCAAAGTGCAATGTCTTAGTACTGATAGCACAGCATATCTGAAGGTGGCATATTGGGAACATTAACCATTATTTCACTTTACGCTCAATTACCCACACTCTTACTGGACAATGCACCTTATAGCTCCATTGCACTTACCACACAGATGCCAAAATGTATATGAGAAAGTGTGACGTAGATGCAATACATCCACAAGAGAAGGACTTCGCCTTCTCCAAGGGGCAGCAGGAGGCTGATAATGACGATGATCAGCAGGGGATATAACTTAGGGTTCAGCAGCTCACAACGTGTGTTGGACATCTGGGCAATTATCAGCTGGCACTGCCAAACATAAAACATATGCTGTGAAGCTTGGCAGTTTTTCCTTTCTTACCACAAAACATGAAAAAAAGAAAATAATCAAAGACCATCAACTGCACTGACAAGCACAAAGTCAGTATCTTTGAAACAGGGTATTTTTCTTTCTTCCCATCTAATATGAAAAGAAAAGAAGTCAGTCTTGACATAACAATATCAAAATTCTGAATAAGCATCTGTTATTAAAGTCAATATGCCCACTATAATCTGATTAAATCTGATTCACACAGAACCAAGACCCGTTTCTGCAATGCTTCATGCTATTAACCAGTTGAGTGCCAGATAATTTTTCAAAAAAAGTGCTCTCCCCTTGCCAGGGAATTTTGAGGATTCGGGGGTAATAAACTTCTAAAAATTCTAGTACAATAACTATGGGAGATACAGAAAGAAAGTTAACAATCTCACTCTGGATGAAAGGCCCTGATTGGGGCCCTACTGCTTACAACCATATCAGATAAGGGCCCTGATCAGGGCCTTAGATAGTTTTGATTTTTTGGAATGGCACCGAATTTCCATAATGATGTTATGAGCTAAGAATATCTTAACCGACCTTTCAATTCTCCACTGCAACCAATAAATGCAGTGTGTGTTGCTGTGCTCACGAGCAGGAGAGTTTATTTTTGTGGTGACTGGTTCACGTGAACAGTACGTGTCAGCAATAGCCTCTGACGCAGTTTCGTCTGTCACAAGGCAGACAAGAGAATTAGATGAACGGGCCATGTCATGGCTGTATAATATTCTGAATTTAATCTGTTTAAAACTCTTTGTGCTTTCCTGAATTCGTTTACAAGTTATTAGTGTGTGCAAATTTTGAACAAAAAATATGGATACTTTCATCATCTCACTGTATGACAGCATAAGTAGGGAGGAAGCTTTATGTTTTGTCCCCGACCCACAAATGCTCGTTCCTCCACGCTGGGCTGCGATCGAGTCCTGGTGGAGAAAAATAGTGGGGGCAAAACGTGCTGGGCTGAGACCCTGGAGGCAGGTCCACAACTGAGCCCAGAACATACCAGGGCTGAAATGACCCTGTCATCTCCCAAGGGGCAGCGTAAACTCTTGGCTTCATTGATTTGAGGGTCCAGAGGTGCAAGGACCTAAAAGGGAGGTGACGATGAGCGTGGATGTTGTCATGACCGAGAAATACTCGGTCCCTCCATAGTGCTAGGCTGAAATCAGGGTAGGGAGCGGGCCTAGCCTTCTGCTGCACCCAGTGTGGCCTCAGGGTGAAACCCCACTGGAGAATCAACCCATGGGCACCAGCGAGAGGGTGTCAGGAGAACATCTTCAGCCACACATGAGTGAGGAAAATCAAATCAAATCAAATTATGGTGCTTAGCGCCTCGCCAACCACTAAGGCCATCTCAAGGCTATCACCACATTAATACCTACTTCAAGATTTAGAACAGTTAGTTGTTCATTGGGGTGTTCCACTCCTCTTGCCAAAGATCCTAAACGAAAGTGTTCACCTTCTGCTTTATGTCTGTGTATGGTATGAAGGATCTCGATAATTCTTCCTTTACAGCGTTCTTGGCCAGCCGGTCTGCCCTTCCATTACAAATGCCAACATGGCCGGGAACCCAGGCTGACACAACATCACATCCTTTCTTTGTTACGAGACTCAGAGTAAAAGCATCGTAGAATTCCAGCAGTTTGGGATGAGTCAGATTCCTGCAGGTGATCACCTCCACAGCTGACAAGGAGTCGAAAAAGATCATGAAGCTCTTTTGTTTTGAAAAGAGAACCACCAGGACCAGTGCGGTCAGTTCTGCAGTGTATGCTGAGCTGTCAGATAGGATGCGTTCCGTTGAGGGCTGGTCAGGAAGGTGGGACAGAACGCAGATGCAGCAACTCTGTCCACCGACATGGAACCATCTGTGAAGATCTATTGAAAGGTGGGGAATTTGTGGCAGAGTTCCGAAAAGTAAGTTCTGTAGGCTAGTGAACTGGTGGAGTCTTCAAGCTACGAGGCCTGGTCGAATCAGATCTCAGGTGTTTTAAAGGTCCACAGTGGGCTGTCAGGGTACTTGGAGAAATCTGAGATGCTGCCGACATCAGATCAGCATTTTCTATGTGTGGCTAAATACGAAGTCCAAGTGGAGGGATGCAGTTTGGGTTGTCTACAAATTTCTTGTTGAAGGGGTTGTTGAAGGCACTATCGTCAGCAGAATTTTTGGGTTCCGGAAACAGTTTCAAGTAGTAATTCAGGGTCAGCTTCAATCTGCGGTTTGAGAGAGGTGGTTTCCCCACCTCTGCATACAAGCTATGCACTAGGGTGGTGCCGAACGCACCTAAACTGAGACAGAGCCCTTGGTGGTGTATCGGGTCCAGCAGTTTCAGGTAAGACGGTCTGGACGCGCCATATACTACACACCCAGAGTCCAGTTTGGACCCTACCAGGGCTCTGTAGAAGTGCAAGAGTGTTTTCTTATCAACGCCCAAGTCCGTGTGTGCCACAACTCAGATGATGTTTAGAGCTTTTTGGCAGCTGTTTGATGTGTCAGAGGAAGTTCAGCTTCTGATCAAAAACAACCCCCAGAAATCTGACTTCCTTGACTGCCGGGATGGCGGATTTTCCCAGACAGATTTCAGGGTCCATGCAGAATTGACGAAAGTTGTCAAAATGGATACATTGAGTTTTAGTGGATGAAAACGTAAAACCGTTCTCCTCTGCCCAACGCTGAATTTTGTCTACGCAGAGCTGGAGCCGACGCCGGATGCTGGCTATGTGCTGCCAGTTGTGTACAAGGTGAAATCGTCTACAAACAGAGAGCTGTCCAATCCCTTCTGAACCAAGTGGATGATGTCGTTTATCTTGATGCTGAAGAGAGCCGGCGACAGAATGCTCACTTGCGGAACATCCAGCTCCTGCTCGTGAATGTCGAACAGGGTGGTGCTGACCCTCACCTGGAACTGTCGGTCTTGCAAGAAGTTGTGGATAAACTGGGACAGGTGTCCTCGGAAGCCGAGCTTGGGCAGATCTGAGAGGATTCCAAATTTCCACGTGGTATCATATGCTTTCTCTAAATCAAAAAATATGGCCACCACATGCTGTTTGTTGATGAAAACGTTCCTCACTGGGGTTTCCAGATGGACCAGATGGTTAACGGTAGACCAATGCTTGCGGAAAGCACACTGTTCTTTTACCAGAAGGCCGTCGGTCTCTAGTTTCCACACCCAGTCTACTGTTGACCATCTTCTCCATCTGTTTACAGAGGCAGCTGGTCAGTGCAATTGGGCAGTAGTTGGAGGGGTTAGAGGGGTCTTTTCCTGGTTCTGGCACCGGGATTATTGGGGCTTTCCGCCAAGAGGGTGGATAAAAGCCTGTGGTCCAGATGTGGTTGTAGACTTTGAGCAGAGTTTCCAGACAGGTTTTGGGAAGATGTTTTAAAAGTTTATAATGTACTTAGTCCATTCCAGGAGAGAAATATGTGCAGGTCTGAAAGGCAGATTTTAACTCGTTCAGAGTAAAAGGAAGGCTATAGCTCTCTGTGTTGCTGTTCCTGGTCTCCTCCTCTTCACAACTTTTGGGGGGATTATGTTAGTGGTAGCCATAGGTGAGAGTTTTATCATTCACCCCTCCCTTGCCCACCCACCATGGGGTCCAGCTTAGGGGCCAGGGTCAAGGGAACACCAGTCTGTCTTAGGAGAGGTCCAAGCCAAAGGGATGTGTTGAGAGCAGCGTGCTCTCTCAATCCCCAGGATCTCATTCACCTCCATCACAGGTCGCGCCACATGGCAAACGCGGTGGGCCTGAAATAGGCCACAGAGAAAAAGAGAATGTAGAAAAAAAGGCTTGATGGGGAGCTGAAGACAGAAGAGAGGCGGTAAAAAGAGGAAGAGAGAATAGCAGAAGGGGTAGTGGGTCACTTTAGTATGGGCCTCACTCATGACCTGTTCGGCATGGAAAGCCCTCCCAGGGGCATCAGTACAAAAACCACCACATATTCAACCTGAACAGCTACAATGGTTATGTAGGCTGTCAAATAAGACCTGGGACAAGAGCGGTAAACCCTTAGAAGCACTGATGCCCCTGCCGACATAGCTCACTTGATCACTGGCTGCTAAGCCTCCCAACCACGACAAGGTAGTGATCCCCCTGGGAGAGGGTCAAGCCTACCTGACCCCCTCCAGGGCCTTTGAGTCCCCATCATCATAAATGTCCCTGGAATAGAAAGGAAGGAAAGCCAAGCTCCATATGTCATGAAGACTTTGGCAAAAGAGATGATTGATGAACATTACCATTCCAGCGAGTGGACACATGTCTTTACTGATGGGTCCTCAGACGGAGCAGTGAAGAACGAAGGAGCAGTTTTCATCCAACACACAAATGGAAAACTCACACAAGAAACCTTTCCCACTGGAAAAATCTCCAACTACAGAGCAGAAACAAGTGCTCTCCTCCAAGCCGCAAAAATCCTTACTGAATCAGCCAGACCATCACCCAAGATCGTCTTCTTCACTGATTGTATATCTGTCCTAGAAGCGCTGCAAAACAAACTGATCAACAGCAAGTGTCTCTACAAAAGACCCTCAATGACCCCTCACAAGTGTCTACCATCACACTGCAGTGGATTCCATCCCACTGCGGGATCACTGGGAATGAAAAAGCTGATGTCTCTATCAAAAGTGGGAAGCAAAATTGTGCAGTTCAGCCATCCAGCTACACACAGTTTTCAGTTTCACTTTCTCAAGGAGGCGTCACTGCGTTCGGACAAATCCATACACGCTACACCACATCTGTTGAGCAGATGCCTGACCAGCAGCATAACCCAACGCGCTTAGTCAGGCCTTGAGTGCATGCTTACATATTTGTGTACCTATGAAAGTGGATTTCATTTTACGTAATTTCGCCAGAGGACAACACTCTCGTTGCCATGGGTTCTTTTTCAGTGCGCCAAGTGCGTGCTGCACACGGGACCTCGGTTTATCGTCTCATCCGAAAGACTAGACGCTCAGTTTGATTTTCCAGTCAAACTTAGGAGAAAGGGCGAGAGCGGGATTCGAACCCACACCCTCACGGACTCTCTGTATTGGCAGCTGAGCGTCTTAACCATTCTGCCACCTTCCTCCTTCGAGGTAAAAACCATTATCCACTGCTAGTACCAGGAAGAGAAGACCTTGTGCTGACAAAGGGACAGGTGCGATCCACCAACTCCAGCGACACCAGCAAACAATCCTCTTCAGACTTCATACAGGCCACTGCAGGCTTTTGAGTCATCTGAGCTGAATAAAAATATCTCACACAGATGAATGTCCCTGTGGCATAGGTACACAAACCCCAGAACATATTCTCCAACATTGCCCCACTTTCAAGGATCTATGATGCCAGACCTGGCCCGAGGGAGTACAGCTACAGGCACAGCTTTGAGGTGACCGGACTAACCTGGAGAAAGCTGTGGGCTTCGTTAGGGTGATGAAGCTTCAAGTCTGACACATCCCAACAATATTGAATGCTGAAGAATAAGAAAAAAAAATTCATTTGAAATTCTAAATCTGACAAAAAGTGACTGTGTGGGTCCCAATGTGAAAAGGACTAAACCGCTTGACCTTCAACACTTTTTGAGGTCAACTCATTCCATATGCATAAGAAAAAACCCATGTCAGTACTTTGTACACTAAAATGAATTTAGCTTCTCTATTTGTGGGAATTTAAAACTGAAATTACACACACTGACACAAAATAAAATAAGTTTTTCTTTTATAAGGAAATAAAAGACTCTAGTCATGATTTGAGTATTTATTGAAATTATTATGTCTATGATATTCTGTGAATATTTCTGCAAACAAAATCACATGCACTCAACACAGAAACAAACAAAAAATGGAGCAGTAAGCCTTGCTTTCTTTTTCATCAGAATTATCTTCCTCTGTCTCTTTCATAATTTCCTCAAGCAAAACCAGTCACTACAAACATTAATTCTTAAAAGGATTGGAGTCTGAGACCATTGTGGCGTCACCATTTAGAGGAAGACCAGTTTCAATTCTCAAGAAAAAAAAAAAGATTTTGCAAGACGTGTATGACTCAGTGTGTTAGAAAAGGAAATAAATCACCTTTATGAACCTTTTCTGAGCCTATCGACATCAGTCAGAGGTTCGTTCTCCCTTTTCTAAAAGAGGCACAAACTTGATGAAATACCTCCGTTAATTTTACAAAGATGGGCTCTGAGCACACTGTTTATTTAATGGACATGGCAGTCAAGGAGTTAAACAGATTTGGAATAAACAAAAACAGTTTTTGAAAGTAACAAGAGAGAGAAAACACGGTCTCTCGAAGTGGTTGCAGCATTACTGAAAAATATTCTTTAAATGAAAATGGTATGCACACAAGTTTTTAATAAACACAAGACAAATGCAAATTTTGTGCAAAACTGCCATTTTCAAACTGACAAAGGCCACAGAGAAACTAACTAATGAACTCTGTATATAAAATATGCATAATTTCAAACTTTTAAAAAAACTGACTGGAAATAGATGCATTTAGAATGTAAAATTTTGCTTTCCAAACAACTCTGTTTTCTAGAGTTCTAGAGGATTGAGAAAACGTACAGCAATGTTGGAGAAAGCTGTGCCAGTGGTCCAGTACAG
The DNA here is from genome assembly GCF_041734735.1 of Babylonia areolata. Classification (NCBI taxonomy): domain Eukaryota; kingdom Metazoa; phylum Mollusca; class Gastropoda; order Neogastropoda; family Buccinidae; genus Babylonia; species Babylonia areolata. The sequence continues at coordinate 29,199,302 of NC_134895.1, forward strand.
CAAACGGGACTGTTTTTCCACAATGTTGTGGGGAGAGAATGTTGCCCATCCCAACAGCAACACAAACAGCGCCAGCGTCGACACTAGTGGGCGAATGGCCTCATAAAATGGTCGCATCTTGCCTGTCTTTCGAGCATAGGACCTAGTGACATGAGGAAAAGGAAACGCATTTTGAATAATCAATATTTTTTTTACAGACAACCAGCCACCGTTGCGAAGTGATTAGCGTCACGGACTGACAGCTGGGAGGACAAGGGTTCGAATCCCAGCAGAGGTGGGTTTTTCAGCCCGCAGCCGGCTCCTAGCCAGAGTTGAGTGTGCTATGGGCTTAAATGGGCAGACTGAGACCACACAGTCGAGATGCGTCCTTGGGTGTGTTGCTCTAATTTCTTGACCAAAACTGCAAGGGTCTGTATCTCTTGGGCCTGGTTGACGCCAGGATATCATTATGACAGGAAGCGTAGAGTACAGCCTTGTCATATAGTCCCAAACCTAAATGGACCTCCATAGCAACATCCTCCTCATCCTCCTCTTCATCATCAATATAAAAAAGCCCCAAATTATGTGGCTTTTCATGCCCTTCTTCCACGGTGACCTACATTTTGATACTCCCTCCCTCTCTCACTTCCGCGCTTTGGGTTAGTCTTGTCAAGGTCTTCAGTGTTGGCTGGTTCATTGAGGACTGCTGCTGGAGGGACTCTACTCTGGAGGAGACGCTCACTCAGACTGGCTCTGCGACTAAACCATTATTGTCATCAGTATAGGGCTTAGTAGGTGGTGTCCTAAGTACGTTAAATCAGAACAGGCACAACCGACCAATACCAAAGTGACTCGGCAGCAGTGCAGGGTCTCCTCTGCTGTGTGGCCTCCTGATGACTCAACATCAATGGTTCCCTTTGTGCTGCCAGCACTGGGACTGCGACAGATGAACCTGGGTGTGGCTGTGTATGGGGGACTCAGAATGAGCAGTGTGGGAGTAATGCCACTGAAACAGTGCACATGATGGGGCAGCAGAGAAAAAAAAAAGTACAGACATCTGAAAGTTGGACATATATCATAAAAAGAAAAAAATCCCACAAAGCCATTTGTTCCTAAAGCAGCCGTCCTCTTGAGCATATATATAGAGAGAGAGACACAAAAAGAAAATAGGGCAATGTCCTCATTGGTCAATCCTCTTTAAAGCCATGTGACTTTTGTACATATTATAGATAGACACAACCAACATCCAATAAAAATCATGACATGTCAATCCTTTACAAAGACAGCATACTTTGTGGATGATTAGGACCATGCAGATGTAAGGAAAACATAATTTAATTCCTTGTTAATTATATTATCACTGATTATCTATTAACAGCATTAACCATACAACTTAAAAAATCAAGTGTCATTATCATTACATTTTAAAGATTCTTACCCTTTTCAAAACAGCATTTGTAATCCTTCTTTATATTTGTGTCTATTTATGCAGTCACTCAAATTTTTGTCTTTTTCATTTCAATATTCTAAAATACACACTAGGCAACTGGAAAATCAACTTACTGATACACATTCCAAAACGTGGGTGGGAATGTTAATCCAAAAAATCCAGCTGAAACAGACAATAAAAAATTGGATAAGAGTATATAAAAAAAACCCAACAAGAAACCCAAATAAATTGGGATACAATGAAAAAAAAAAAACCCACACACAGCAGTCATCTGTGAGCACTGGAGAATGCAGAAAGAGAGAGTATGAATATGCATGTGTGTGTGTGTGTGTGTGTGTGTGTGTGTGTGTGTGTGTGTGTGCATTTTATCAAGAGGTTGAACAACCTTTGACAAAGATGGACTTACAGTACGTTTCATACCAGCCATGCCACTTAGTTCTACACTGTGACTGAAAACACACACACGCACACACACACATGAATAACTTTAAGATGAATATATCATACCCTGAATGAAGTCCTTGGTCAATAAAACATCACTGACCACAATTCCATTGCCTATGAAATTCCATTTCAGTATTTGACACCAGGCATTCACTTACCGTAAGTGAGAATTTCAAAAGTCTCTGAAGCTGTCATGTTCACAATGGGCAAAGTAAATTTCCACATTTCAAAGCCAAAGATGAAGGTGATCAAGTACACTGCAGTCATTCCCTGAAAGAGAAAAAGACTCCTGGAGTCATGCTGTGTTCTTATCATGGTCTATTATTAATTTGCTTTTCTTAACTAAAAATACATATAATACCCTGATGCAAGTTTTACTCTTGCCATATTTCAAGAAAGACTGCACAGTTATATTAAGAATTGGAACACAATTTTCAGTCTTGTAACTGTAATACAATATATTGTTTTACTGATTTACAATGCACTGCACTGCACTGTGTCATACTGTGTTGATGATGCTATGTTTGTGCTGTTCACATGATAAACTGCAAAATCAATATGTGCAAGCATGTCTTTGTAGTGTGTGTTCATCAATGTGTGGATGGAAGGCACGTATGCAAATGCCTGGCCACAGAATACACAGATAAAAATACTGACAGTTCGTTTGCTACAGGTGACATTTTTGATTTTATCACTTTACTTGCCAAAAACTTTCTGTATAAATACAAATTCAATAAACAGCAACAACTCAATGCATTTTGAACAGAGCTCAGATACAAAGTCAAAGAACATGCAGCTTACATACTGATGAGCCATTATGCTTTTCTTTCAAAGTGGAACAGCTACCTGCCAATTATGGAAACTGTTACCTAATCATAATTTTGTCTGTTCCATAGTAACCGTTTCGTATATTAGTCCTTATGGAATGAAAAAAAAAAAAAAAAAAAAAAAAGAAAAAAAAAGGGAGGGGTTGGGGGGGGGGATGTAGAACTGGTATGGCCATTGTTCCTTATCATGATACAACAAAGCTACCACCTGCGTTTGCCTCATCCTTGTTGTCATTACTGTAGTAGCTGACATAACTGATGCTATTGCTATGTTATAACTGATCTCATTATTATTAATATTATCTTATTATTATCATTTATTCTACTGCTATTACAATTGTCGTAGTTACTGAAACCATCACCACTACTACAATCACCAATGTTTATATTGATTGATTGAATGATTGGACAAGTAGTTTTTGTTGTTGTGTTTTTAATATTATACTTTAGTTTTTTATTACTTGTTTCTTTTATTTGTTTAATGCTCATTGAATGTTACTATTTGTTTACACTGTCTGTTCATACTGTCTTCTGAATATTGTATACATGACTTTGCAAAATTAAAAAAAGTTATTAAAAAAACCAAAACAGACAGTTCATTGCCAAGTAATAACAATGAGGAGTTTGTATTATACTCCCAGTTTGGTTAAATATACTTACCATGTCAAACTGATGCAAACCAGGCCTATCTGTTTGCTCCTCTCAACCAAAAATAAGATGTCTCGCCATTAGACCGCCGTCTGCTAGCCAATAAAATGCCATTTCTGGCAGGAGTAAACAATCATTCCAATGGCCAGCAAAGAAATGCCCCATGTGAAGCATGGCAAGAACTGTGGGGACAGATGGGTGGGCATTCGAGTTTGACATTGTGAGTATATTTAACCAAACTGGGAGTATAATACAAACTCCTCACTTTGGTGTCATATACTGTACCATGTCAAACTGTTGCAGAATTAAAGCAAATGGAGGAGGGCATTGCTTTCTGGTTCACATGGGGAGCCCTTGTAACAGTGACAGCTGAGCTAGCCGCTACAAAGGAAACCCCTAAGAGCATACATCTGCCATGAGCATACAGACTTCCCTGAGGTGGAAATTGATGAAGGGGGTCTCTGAATGGCAGAAGGCCACCTCCAAGTCCTGGCAAAGAGGCACTGAGTGCTGAAAGGTGGCCACAGTGGTAACAGCGCCAACCTCCTGAGCTCTCAGAATCCAGCAGCAAAGGAACTGGAAATGCCTTTGGTTCTGATCTGTAGGTGTTCCGACCTGGCTTTCCAACCATCTAGGTGGGATCAGGAAGTACGGAAAAGCATAAGCGGTCAGCTTGCTCCAGTTCAGAGAAAAAACATATGCTGCCCAAGCTTCAGTGTCTGGAACCAGTGTGACAGAAATCAGAGGTCTTCTGTTGATCCTGTGGCAAAGATAACCACCCTCTGTGGAGACCTCAGATGCCACACCCCCTGCAGGTTGTCCTTGTGTAGGGTCCACTCCAAGTGGAGGACACTCTTGAACCTGCTGCAAGCGCCTGCTGAGTTTTGTACTAACCCTATGTGTCTTGTTGCAACAACAAATGAGAGTCTTGGACCACTGTGTGAGGTTATCAAAGCTCCCCCCCCACCCCCCCTTCCCACTTTTTTGTGTCCACCTACACAACAGTAGTGTTTGTGTGTGTGTGAACGTGTGGATATCCTTGATGGCCTCCTCCCCTATGGAGTGGAGACGAGCCTAGTGAACTGCTGCAAGTTCCAGAAGAATGAAATTTCACTTGGGCTCCCGTGACGACCAAATCACAGCTGCAAGGAGTGAGCCCGAGTGTGCTCCCCATTCCTCTGAGGATGCATCATGAAGAGTGCCACTTGAAGTATAGGGGTCACTGGGATCCCTGAGCCAGAAGGAGGGGAGATAAGCCACTGCTGATGTATTTCGAGGAAAGTCTCCCAGACAGATGTGCATGACCCTGGGCTAAGCCCTCTGAGACCAGCCTAGTCTCTGTGCACCTTAAAGTGAACACTTCAAACACCTGACCAACCATCAAGGACCGTATCACAGATGTCATCCCTAAGAAGTCGGAGGACTGACTTAGGGAAAGAGCGCAATTTCCCCCTTGTTGTGACAATCCCTGTTGAGTGCACGGCTCCAGAAATCTGGACATGTGAATTATACACAGGGCCTGCGACCGTGCCAAGTGGAATCAGTTGTGTAGGTACATGCAGAGAGGAACCGAACTCAGCCCCACCTTCAGTAAAGGACAGGTGGCAATGGAATTACCAAAAGGTAGGGCAGAGAACTGGATTACCCTGTCCTTCCACATGAACCTCTGGTACCAGTGGTATGCCGGATGAATGAGGATCTGGAAATCCACATCCTGCAGGTTGAAAGTGGTAGCACATCACACTGCTGAATGGTCTGTCAAATGTGTGCCTGTGTGTCGATAAGAATTTGGCCCTGTTGAGGGGGACAAATCCAGGATTAGTCGCTACCCTCTCAGGACCTTGGAATCACAAGCAGGAGTCTCTAAAACCCAGGGCCCCAGTCTGAGGTCTGATGTCATGCCTTCAAGAAGCTGTGTGATATCCCCATTATCAAAATGCTGTCATGCTCTTCTTAAGTTAGAAACATAAGGAAGAGGAGTGGGTCTCAGAGGAGAACGAATCTTCTGTCTGAAACAGCATGCACCCTGACCCTAGCCACCATAACCCAGTCATTGCGTCCCACTTCACTCCACTGTTGTGTGTGGGAGAGAAACCCTTCTTGTTGGGGCTGAGCGACTGGAGGGTCTAAAATATGTCCAAGTGATTAGGCCTCTGTGCAGGGGACAAAGACCCAAGAGGGAGTGCTGCTGGGTGGGAAGTGACTGCGAGGCAACCCTTTCTTCCCCCAGGTTGTTAGAGAGATGACGGCGCCCCTTCTGGCAAGCATGGAGTTGATGTGAGGGCTGGTAGTAGCATCTGCCTTAGCTGTCAGACGCGCAGCCACTCTGTCGCCGAAAGTAAATGAAATGAAATAAAAAGAAATTATGGTGCTTTGAGCCTCGCCGACCACTAAGGCCATCTCAAGGCTATCATCACGTTAATAACTACTACAAGGGTAAAAAACAAACAATTAAAACGAATCACCACTTCAAACTTTCCACTCAAAGTTTAAAAAAAACTTCCATAGTTTAAAACCTTCAAATCTGATTAAAAATGTTCACTTCTTTCAAGAAGTTCATCAGCGTCCACGGAGGGACATCATGAAACAAGGTCTTCAAAGAACCAGCCGTGTAATGTTCGTGTCTAACATCATGCAGATCCCAACAGTCAAGGAGCACATGTTACACGGTGAGAGGCTCATCACAGGGAATACATCGAGGGGCCTCTTCCCCCCTTAACAAGTAAGAATGAGTAAAAAAAAGTGTGCCCCGCATGCAGTCTGCAAAGCACAGACTCCTCCTTTCTGTTCTTCACCCCGGATGGGAGGGTCTCTTTTAGGTCTGGACGGATTTGGAACAGCTTGTTGTCCGTCTGGGTGTTCCACTCCTCTTGCCAAAGATCCTTAACAGAAGTGTTCACCTTCTGCTTCATGTCTGTGTATGGTACAAAGGATCTCGATAATTCTTTCTTTACAACGTTCTTGGCCAACTGGTCTGCCCTTGAAATGAAATGAAATTATGGTGCTTAGAGCCTCGCCGACCACTAAGGCCATCTCAAGGCTATCGCCGCGTCAATTACTGCTACAAGGCTAAAAAAAAACAACCAATTAAAACGAGTCACCACTTCAAACTTTCCACTCCAAAGTTAAAAAAAAAACTTCCATAGTTTAAAACCTTCAAATCTGGTTAAAAAGGTTCACTTCTTTTAAGAAGTCCATCAGCGCCCACGGAGGGACATCACGAAACAAAGTCTTCAAAGAAACCGCCGTGTAATGTCTGCGTCTAACATCATGCAGATCCCAACAGTCAAGGAGCACGTGTTTCACGGTGAGAGGCTCGTCACAGGGAACGCATCGAGGGGCCTCCTCCCCCTTCAACAAGTAAGAATGAGTAAAAAAAGTGTGCCCCGTACGCAGTCTGCACAGCACAGATTCCTCCTTTCTGTTCTTCACCCCCGAAGGGAGGGTCTCCCCCAGGTCCGGACGGATCTGGAAGAGCTTGTTGTCCATCTGGGTGTTCCACTTCTCTTGCCAAAGATCCTTAACGTAAGTATTGACCTTCCGCTTCCTGTCTGTATAGGGTACCAAGGATCTGGACAATTCTTTCTTTACAGCGTTCCTGGCCAGCAGGTCCGCCCTTTCGTTACCACGAATGCCAACATGTCCGGGAACCCAGGCCAACACAACCTCGTATCCTTTCTTCGTTGCGAGAGTAAAAGTTTCATAAAATTCCAGCAGTTTGGGATGAGTGATATTCCTGCAGGCGATCGCCTCCAGGGCTGATAAGGAGTCGGAAAAGATCATGAATCTCTTCTGTTTGGAAGAGAGAACCATTTTTAACCCCAGGACCAGTGCGGTCAGTTCCGCGGTGTATACCGAGCTGTCAGACAGGATGTGTTCCGTTGAGGGCCGGTCAGGAAAGGCGGGACAGAACGCAGATGCGGCGACTCCGTCCCCCTGACTTGGAACCGTCAGTGAAGATGCCTTGAAAGGTGGGGAATTTGTGGCACAGTTCCGAAAAGTAGGTTCTGTAGGCCAGAGAACTGGTGGTGTCCTTACGGTACGAGGCCAGATCGAATCGGACCTCAGGTGTTGTAAAGGTCCACGGGGGGCTGTCAGGGAACTTAGAGAAATCTGAGATGCCACTGACATCCAGATCGGCATTTTCCAAGTGCGGCTGAATGCGGAGTCCGAGAGGAGGTATGCAGTTTGGGTTGTCTGTAAATTTCTTATCGAAAGGGTTGTTGAATACAGCATCGTAAGCAGGGTTTGTAGGTTCCGAAAACAATTTCAAATAATAGTTCAGGGTCAGCTTCAGTCTGCGGTTGGAAAGAGGCGGTTCCCCCGCCTCTGCGTACAGGCTGTGCACAGGGGTGGTGCGGAAAGCACCTAAGCTGAGACGGAGCCCTTGGTGGTGTACAGGGTCCAACAGTTTCAGGTAGGACGGTCTGGCCGAGCCGTATACAACACTTCCATAATCCAGTTTGGACTGGACCAGGGCTCTGTAGAGGTGCAAGAGAGTCCTCTTATCAGCACCCCAGTTCGTGTGTGCCACAACTCGGATGATGTTCAGGGCTTTTAGGCAAGATATTTTCAGCTGTTTAATGTGGCTGAGAAAATTCAGCTTCTGATCGAAGACGACCCCTAGAAATCTGGCTTCCTTGACCGCCGGGATGGTGGATGTTCCCAGACGGATTTCAGGGTCCTGATAGAATTGGCGAAAATTATGAAAGTGGATGCATTCAGTTTTGGAGGACGAAAATGTGAAGCCATTCTCCTCTGCCCAACACTGGATTTTGTTGACGCAGAGCTGAAGCCGTCGCTGGATGCTGGCGTACGTGCTGCCGGTTGCATATAAGGCAAAATCATCCACGAACAGCGAGCTGTCCGATCCTTTCTGAACGGATTGAACGATGTCATTAATTTTGATGCTGAACAGAGCCGGCGACAGGATGCTCCCCTGCGGGACACCCAGCTCCTGCTCGTGAATGTCGGACAGGGTGGTGCCGACTCTCACCTGGAATTGTCTGTCTTGTAAAAAATTGTGGATAAACTGAGGCAGGTGTCCTCGGAAGCCGAGCTTGTGCAAGTCGGAAAGAATACCAAATTTCCACGTGGTATCGTAAGCTTTCTCCAGGTCAAAAAATATGGCCACCACATGTTGTTTGTTGACGAAAGCATTTCTTATCGTGGTTTCCAGACGAACCAGATGGTCAACGGTAGAGCGATGCTTGCAGAAACCGCACTGTTCCTTCGCCAGAAGGCCGTCGGTCTCTAGTTTCCACATCAGTCTACCGTTGACCATCTTCTCCATCAGTTTGCAGACGCAGCTGGTCAGTGCAATTGGGCGGTAGTTGGAGGGGTTCGAGGGGTCTTTTCCCGGTTTCGGCAGCGGGATTATGAGGGCTTTCCGCCAGGAGGGTGGAAAGAAGCCTGTGACCCAGATGTGGTTATAAACTTTAAGCAGGGTGTCCAGACAGGTTTGGGGGAAGGTGCTTTAGGAGTTTATAATGGACCTCGTCCATTCCTGGACAGGAATCCGTACAGGTCTGAAGGGCAGATTTAAGTTCGTTCATTGTGAAAGGAAGGTTGTAATTCTCTGTGTTGTCGGAAAAGAAGTTACATGGTGTTTTTTCTGACAGGTTTTTGGTTTTAAGAAAGCGAGCAGATTTGTTAGCAGATCTCGAGTTCTGTTCTATTGTGGAGGCAAGCAAATTGGCAACTGCTTTCTTCTCTGTGACCAGAGCGTCTGAAAGTTTAAGATGGTGGAAGGTCGGGCATGCGTTTTTGCCCTTAATTCTTTTTAAAACCCTCCACACTTTCTTCTTGGGTGTGTTGGAGGTTAAGGAAGAGCAGAAATCTCTCCAAGACTTCCTCTGGCTCTTTTTAAAAACATACCTGGCTTTCGCCCTCAGCTGTTGATGGGTTCGAACGCTATCGGACTCCGGTCTCCGAAAGACGCGTCGCTGCGCTCTCTTCCGAGACTTGCGGGCCTCCCGACATTCCGCGTTGAACCAGGGTGTTCTAGGGACCTGAGGCTTGGAGGTAGACGATGGACTGCTGCTTTGGCGCAATCTAAACGATCCGAGTCAGAGCGTCAGCAGGGTCCTTGCTTTTCATACTGTTTCTTCCTGCAGCTCCGCTCTTATCTTGGTGGTAAAAAAACTCCAGTCTGCTTTGTCGTAGTACAGGCGGTCAGGCAGAGAGTCACCTTCTCCATCTGTGGGGCGGAGGACGACAGGAAAGTGGTCACTCCCGTGCAGATCGTCGTGCACTTTCCACTCGTAGTCCAGGACCAACGATGGATCGCAGACCGACAGATCTAAACACGAGAGCTTTCCAGAGGACAGATGCAGGTAAGTGGGAGACTTGTCGTTAAGACAGCACAAGTCCATGTCAGAGAGAAGGTTTTCTAAGAGAAGACCTCGGGCTGATGTCATCTCACTTCCCCAGAGCGGGGGAGTGTCCGTTGAAGTCGCCCCAACAGTAAAAACGGACGTGGGAGCTGGTCGACCAGGTTCATGAGGTCCTGCCTCAGAACACGGACGGAAGGGGGAAGGTAGAGAGAGCAGACAGTGATGGTTTTCTCGAGCGTGACTCTGACTGCCACCGCCTGTAAAGGGGTGCTTAAAAGAACTGTACTGTATAAAAGGGACTTTCGAATAAAAAGAGCGACACCTCCCGTCAACCCCTCTTGCTTCGGTTGAGCGGGTTTAAAAACGGAGTTAAAACCAGAGAGAGATAAAACCTTGCCATCTCTTTGCAGAGTCTCCTGCAGTGCCAGCACTGAAGGTTTCAAAGCACGACAAAGCAGCTGGAGTTCCTGGAAGTTGGCATAGAATCCCCGGATATTCCAGTGGATCACTGCCATTAAAAAGGTTTTTTAAAAAAAATAAAGCAGCAGCCTATTCCATCGCTACCCCCTGCTCCTCCACTTGCGGTGGCTCAAAGTCCACCAGGATGGAGTATTTGTTTTTTGACATAAATTTTTCGGATTCCGACCGGGTCGGAATATCCACCACCTCGGCCCCTCCCGATCCCGCCGAGGCCGCAAACCCTCCCCTCCTTGAGTTTTGGAGGTACGGTGGGCTTCCGGCCACTTCCGCCAGCCCGAGGGCCAGGCAGACGAGAGGCGGGGCGAGGGGCGCCGGGGGGTGGGGTGGGGCGGGAGGCGGACAACGTGCCTCCGCCCGAGGCTTTTCTCTCCCGCCCAGCAGCCCCTGAGGACTGCCGCGCAGGATGGGAAGGGGTGGACACAGCGCCTCACCCAAGGGCCAACGGTTCCGACGAGGCGGTTAAGTCGTCCGTCTGCGTTCCTGTGGACGTCGTCTGGACCGCGACGTCCACCGTCCTGGATCTGATGACAGAGGCATACGACGCCTTAGGCGACGCGGCCTCCACCTGTTTCCTTGCCTCAAAGAAGGAAATTTTCTGTTCTGTCTTGACTTTCTGGATTTGTTTTTCTTTCTTCCAGGCGGGGCAGTCCTTCGATGAGGACGGGTGGCCACCTCCGCAGTTCGCACACAGGCTGCACTGACGCAATCGCCCTGGTGCGCCGCCTTCGAACAGGTGCCACACGCCTCTTCCCTCCCTTACATCTGTCTCTCACGTGTCCGAATTTCTGACACTTAAAGCATCTCAGAGGGGACGGTACGTACAGGCTGACATTAACTAGCAGGTATCCGACCCGAATGTCCTTGGGGACATCCGGGCAGCAGAAGGTGAGGAAGAAAGTGTTGGTCGGGACTCTGTCCGACCCCTTCCTCACCGTCACCCTGTACACATCGGTCACTCCCTGAGAGGACAGCTCGCTCTTGATCTCGGCCTCAGACACACCTTTCAACTCGGGCATCTGATGACTCCCTTTGAGCAGTTGAGACCTTTGTGAGGGGAAATCTTCACTGCCCTATCCACGAAAGTGGTCACCTTGAGAAGGAGCTGTGTCTGTCTTTTGGATTCTGTCTGTACTAAAAAACGCTCCGCTCCTCAGCCTCTTGATGGATCTGAGCGATCCTGCCAGACACTGAAAGCCCTTCTGGACAGCGAAGGGGCTGAGAGCCGACAAGGGCTTGTCGTCATCAGCGCCCTCCATCACTAGCCACGATGGCCAAAAACCCGAGGTCTCAACGACCTCCGACTCAGAGTCTGAGTCGTCCGTTCCCTGTCGTCGTCTTTTTCCGAGTTTGGGGGTGTGTGATTGTTTAGGATTCATGTTGAAAGAAAAATGTGAATTCATCCCTCCCTTACCCACCCACCATGGGGTCCAACTTAGGGGCCAGGGTCAAGGGAACACCAGCTTGACCCCTTCCAGGTTTCGGGAGGGATATACAACCAGCAGCCCAGCTCCAACGTGCTCCCCCCCGATCATGCCCAGCTCCCGGGGACAGAGAGCCGAGCACTACGGGGGTTACCTTCGTCAGCCACTAAACTGCCAGTCTTGACCCAGCCCCACGAGGGGGTAGCCGATTGACACACACGGGCCAATGTGTGCCGCCTGTCTTAGGAGAGGTCCGAGCCAAAGGGATGTGTTGAGAGCAGCGTGCTCTCCTCAATCCCCAGGATCTCATTCCCCTCCATCACAGGTCGCGCGCACGGCAAACACGGCGGGCCTAAAGAAGGCCGCAGAGAAAAAAAGAATGTGGAAAAGAAGCTTGATGGGGAGCTGAGGACAGAAAAGAGGCGGTTTAAAAGAAGAACAAAGATAGCGAAAGGGACAGTGGGTCACGTTTAGTTTGGGCCTCACTCACGACCTGTTCGGCATGGGAAGCCCCTATCAGAAGCACTGATGCCCCCCGCCGACATAAGCTCGCTCGATCACTGGCCCACTAAGCCTCCCGACCACGACAAGGTAGTGACCCTCCCCGGGAGTGGGTCAGGAGAACACCAGCCTGACCCCCTCCAGGTTTCGGAGGACCTTCCAGAAGACAGATGAAGGTACGTGGGTGACTTGCCGTTAAGACAGCACAGGTCCATATTGGAAAGAAGGTTTTCCAAAAGAAGACCTCAGGCTTGATGTCACCTCACTTCCCCAGAGCGGGGAGTGGCCACTGAAGTCGCCCAACAAGTAAAAACGGTCATGGGAGCCTGGTCAACACAGGTTCATGAGGGTCCTGCCTCAGAAACACGGACGGAAGGAGGATGACACAGAGAAACAGACAGCAATGGTTTTCTTAAGTGTGACCTCTGACTGCCACCGCCTGTAAAGGGGGTGCTTAAAGGAACTGTACTGTACAAAAGGGACTTATGTCTAAAAACAGCGACACCTCCTGTCAATCCCCTCTTGCTTTGGTTGAGGCGGGTTTAAAAATGGAGTAAAACCAGAGAGAGATAAAAACTTGCCGTCTCTTTGCAGAAGTTCTCTTGCAGCGCCAGCCACTGAAGGTTTCAAAGCACGACAAAGCAGCTGGAGTTCCTGGAGATTGGCATAAAACCCACGGATGTTCCAATGAATGACGCCATTAAAAGGTTTAAAAATAAAGCAACAGCCTTATCCATCACTACTCCCTGCTCCTCTGCTGTGGTGGCTCAAGGTCGGCCAAGACCGCATATCTATTTTTTGTATTCAAAGTCCTGTCTGATTCCGACCAAGCTGGAATATCCACGACGAGGCCGCAACCCTCCCCCTCCTTGGGTTTTGGAGGTACGGGGGGGTTTCTGGGCACTCCCACCAGCTCGAGGGGGCAGGCAGACAAGGGGCGGGACGAGTGGGGAGGGGACGGGAGGCGGACACCATGCATCCGCCCGAGCTTTCGCCCCTGCCCAGCAGCCCCTGAGGACCGCCGTACAGGATGGGAAGGGGTGGAACAGCGCCTCCACCCAAGGCCAATGGTTTTACCAAGGGTCGGTATGTCGTCCATCTGCGTCGCCTGTGGACGTTGTCCGGTATCAACAACGTCCACCATCCTGGGTCTGACGACAGAAGCGTATGACAGTCTTGCCTTAGGCAATGTAGCCTCCACTAACTTACGGGCTTCAAAGAAACAATTTTCTTCTCCGTCTTCACCTTCTGGATTTCTTTTTCTTTTTTTCCCAGGAGGGGCAGTCCTTTAGACAAAGAACGGGTGGGCCGCCTCCGCAGTTTCACACAACGGGCTGGACTGATGCACTCGCCTGGTGCAGCCACCTTTGAACAGGTGCCACACACCTCTTCCTCCTTGCAGCAGTCCGCACGTGTCCGAATTTCTGGCACTTGAAACACCGTAGAGGGGATGGCACGTTACAGAACTTACGTTCACTGCGGTATCGACTCTTATGTCCATGGGGACATTCGGGCAGCAGAAGGTGAGGAAGAATGTGTTGGTCGGGACTCTGTCTGACCCCTTCCTTACTGTCACCTCCGTAAACATCCATCACTCCCTGAGATACTCCTCTCAACTCAGGGCCATCTGATGACCCCCCTTCAACAGTTCAGTGCTTTGTGAGGGGAGATCTTCACCGCCCTATCCACAAAAGTGGCCGCCTTTAAGCAGAAGCTGTGTCAGCCTTTCAATGTCATCTCCACCAGCCTCTGATAGACTTCAGTAGCTGCCTGCCCAAACTTTGAAGCCTTTCTGGATGGCGAAGGGGCTGGAAGCTGACAAGGGCTTTGTCATCATTCAGTGCCCTTTTCACCACAAGCCACGACGGCCAATATCCAGAGGTCTCCCTGACCTCCAATTTGGAGTACAAGTCATCCCTTCCTGGCCTTCCTTTTTGCATGTTTAGGGGAGGGGGTGACTGGATAGAAGCCATGTTTTTGGATCGTTAATTCATCCCTCCTTACCCCACCCACCATGGGGTCCAACTTAGGGGCCAGGGTCAAGGGAACACCAGCTTGGACCCCTTCCAGGTTTCGGGAGGGACTTACGACCAACAGTCCTAGCTCCAACGCGTTCCCCCCCCAACACCCCCCCCCCCCTGACCCCCCCCCCCCCCAAAAAAAAAACCTTATTCAGCCTGAACAGCTACAATGGCTATGTAGGTTGTCAACTAAGACCTGGGGGACTAGCGCAGTAAACCCCTTAGAAGCACTATGATGCCCCCGCCAAATAGCTCGCTCAATCACTGGCCACTAAGCCTCCCGACCACAAGGGTAGTGGACCACCCCCCAGGAGGACTTTATCTCCTGACTAGAAACATATAGGCTGACATAGGGGAAACTGCAAGCTTCCCCCACCTGGTAGGCTGAACAGAGGTGCTATGTTCCGAGTGGGATGCCTGGGTGACCATAAGGTTACCCTGACTGACACGAGCTCAGCTCTTCCATCTGATGCGGTGGGCATCCGCAGTAGAGTTACAAATATGTAAGGTAAGGGATGCTGGGCTGAGTCCAGGAGGATAGGATCTGGGGTTCATCACTGGCCCTTCCGGCAGCCCAGAGTGTGCAAAGGGAGTACCATATATGGATAGAATGGGGGTGAACCTACCTGTGAGTGCAAACCATCCTGTGAGCCCATCCCCAAGGTTCACTGGCACACATGGACTTCAAGGAAGGGGAAAAAAAAAAAGATAAAACTTGTCCAGGCTGGCGGAAAGTTCTGACCTAGGTGTCCCAGGACTGCCCTGACATTTGTGTGCCTCCCCCAGCAGGGGAGACCAGCCGGATAGCAGGACCACCTTACACATGCATGCCTCCCCCAGCAAGAGAGACCGCCAGACAGCGGCGACACCTGACAAGCAGATGGGGTCACATACCCAGTATCCCCTCCAGTAGACAGACTACTATTACTAGGTGACCTGATCTGGTTTAGAGCACAAGAGCGTGGCCCCTCCAAGGCCATAGCTGTCCGCCCCCACTGAGAGAGGTGATTCGGCATGTAAGGGATGGAGTGAGAGCGGTGCCACCACTGAAAGCCTTTCTGTGAACAGAGAATAGAGGGCTGAACCATACCCATGTGACAGCATGTCTGGCCTATTAGATTATGAGTGAGATATAATATATATATATATATATATAATTTTTGTGTGTGTGTGTGTGTGTGTGTGTGTATACTTTTTTTTCTTTAGGCACAGTAGGGGCACATCCCTCAACAAAACCATCCTCACTTGGGATGAGTTTTTCATATCAAGCCCCCATTCTTTGGAATCAACTTCCTCAGCCTCTCCGTCACTCATCTTCACTACAATCTTTCAAATCCAGTCTGAAGACCCACCTTTTCCCCTCCTGAACAATTCTCAACAGCTCTTTCCCTTTTCCCAGTATTAACTTCTTCTTCTTTGTTTGTGGGCTGCAACTCCCACATTCACTCGTATACACGAGTGGGCTTTTACATTTTAGGCAGCCATACTCCGTTTTCAGGGGTCCAGTTATGAACTAAAATGACTATTAGTGAGTGAGTGAGTGAGTGAGTTTTGACAGTTTCAGAATCCAGAATTTGTTGGTTGTATTTCTGATTGTGTTTATTTATGATTGTGTGCCAAGACTCGTGTGTGTGTGTGTCTGTGTGTGTTGGGGGGGGGAGGGGGGGGGGATGAATAATTCTTAATAATGTTTGGTATCTTGTGTTCATTTCTTAACTTTTTGATATTCATGTATGTCTTCTATTTGTAAACGCCTAGGGCTTTTTTTTCAAGATTATGCGTAAACGCTCATGATATAATAACAATAACTTGGGGTCAGGCCCAAACTCAAATCCCCCATGGTCCCCTTTCCTAACTGTGTAAGGAATTTGAGCTATCTCGCCTCAATGTGTCTACAAAGACACATTGACCCAATCGCAAACTAGAAGAACCCGTGGGTCCTGGGACCTGAGATAGCCTCCCAAAAGAGCACTACCCAACGTCACGGGTTGCGCAATCGCTAGAATAGTTAGCGATGCTCCGCAATGGGGAAAATTTATTCCCCAAGTATTGCGGCGAGTCCGTAAGAAGGAAGGAACAAAGAAATGTCTGGAATGGTCGGTAAGACCACAGGACAGTGTAGTCAGTAGAAGAGCAAGGCGAATTTCACAAAACATGAAATAAAATGTCACAAACAGACGCAAACGAAAACATCCAGGAAAGCCGCAACAAACAACAAACAGCATGAAAATAACATTTCTAATGCATAAAAAGTTGGCAAAGACAGAGCACACTGATAATGTCACTTACCCGAAAAATGGCTGCCACTGAGAATGACTATTTACCTCCTGCCAGAAATGGGGTTTCATTGGCTAGCAGACAGCAGTCTGATGGCAAGATGCCTTATCACTGAGTTGCCATGGACATTTTGGCCAAGAAGAGCAAACAGATAGGCCTGGTTTGCATCAGTTTTGACATAGTATGGTATATGACACAAATGCCAGTTTTTGTGTGTTGTGGACCAAACTCTCCTATAGAGGACAAGGAGGACATATACACGATCATCATTCAGTACACACATATAAAACCTTTTTTTTTTTTTTTTTAAAGCACATTTGAAGCAAAAGAATGTGGAACGTCTTCACAACATGCATTACAAGCCTCCAAAACAAACACAATTCCCACCAGTAGATCAGACAACTCACAATCTGTCCAATGTCGTAGCCCAGGCAAGAAAAGTACACCTGTGTTGTACTTCTCCCAGTGGGAAATCACAAAGCAGACCATGATGCCAACCACAACGAAGTAGGTCCTATAGACACACACACCATGTTCGCCCCGCCCAAAGATTGAATACAGGCCGACTGGCAGAAAGAGAGTGGCCCAGCTGTCCAGACCATGGTCAAACAGCTCCCAAGTGGAGAGCTGGTTTTGGTACGACGTGCTTGCTTTCCATCAATACCATCTGCCCAGGGAGAAAAAGTCAGCTTCAGTTGATTTCTGGTTTATACTTGGCAATTAACATTTTCAATGATTGCAGTCATTTCTTTGTTCACTGAAGCTAAATTAAGTCTATGTTGCTGCAAATGACCTTCCAAAGAACCCTGTTGTTGCGCTTGGAGTCAGCAGCATGGAATTCTACCAGTACAGGAATGTGAGAGGGACTGAATCAAAAAAGCAATACTGTAGCTTGGGGGTGTGGTAGTGAGGGGGACTGCAAAAGCCCCTTGTGTGATGGGGGGTCTGGGGAGCAAAGCCCCCCTGACGCTGACCAAAAAAATTTCTTTACAAACCCAAATAAGTGTGCAGGAATCACCAATGTTTTATTGTTCTGCATGTGTCAATATTAACTGGGTTTGGGGTGTTTTTTATGGCACATAAACACACAAAGAAAGAACAGTGAACTGCTTGTACTGGAGATGAAGCTTTGGTACTTTGGCTATGATCCCAGATCTAAATAACATATACTGGCTGCAATCAAGTTCATCACTGCATCTTTGGCTGATGTAATTTAAAGCAATGTCAAATGTTGCAGTTTTTTGTTGCAAAGGCCAATGGCCCTTGTGTCTAGACAGAAACATAGTGTCCATATGTGTTGTGAGTGTGTGTGTGTTGGGCTGTGTCTGCAAGTGTCTGTGTGGGGGGGGGTGTCATGTGCCTGCATATAACAGTGTGTGCATGCATGTGTGAGTGTGTGTATGTGTGTGTGTGTGTGTGTGTGTTCCTAGGCAATGGGAACATCTGTACAATGTGTATGTTTCATGTGGTTCTTTTCTTTTCTTTTTTTCCCTACTTTGCAGCTCCTCCACAATCACAACCTAAATGGAAAACTCTTGGAATTATGTCTTTGGAATTTGGTACCTGTCCTGTACATGGCAGATGACTCATTACATTGACCTAAGAAATGTGATAAATACATTCACTCAGCATGTAATATATTAACATGATGCAGATTCAATGGTAGACATATTACAGGGTTTACTGAGTTTAAATTCTTGGTACTACAAGTATGATAAACATTATATGGAAACATATTTCAAACCTCATTTCACACATAGTATTGTTTTTTGAGACAAAAAAGAAAGAAACAGTCAACACTAAGGCTGACGTCTGTGTTGTAACTGCTCCTGGTATATGAATATAAAGTCAACTTTACCAAAGAGAAAATCACATGTGACTGTGTAGCTCATGCTTACTAAATTTGCATGCATGCATGTGTGCATGAAAATTAAGTGAGTGTCTATGTATGCATGTGTATAAGTATGTGCTCAAATGTTTACATAACTTATCTGTACTTACCCAGTGTATGGGACAAAGTTGCAGATGGCTCCTATAAGCCAGACCCAGTTAGGTATTGGTGAATATTCAGGGTGGTCCTGGCTGGATGCATAGAAGTGAGGGTCGTAATATGTCATGATGGCAAAATTGAACACCAGCATCAAAAAACCACTCAGAGTCAGCAAGTTGGGAGCAATCCATAATGGAATGATCTGAAAAATAGTTGCACATCCCTAGATCACTTCAACAATGATAAAGTAAAACAAGGGAAAAAGGAGGAGTTTGTATTATACTTCATGTTTGGTGATACATATACTTACCATATCAAACTGATGCAAACTAGGCTTAACGGTTTGCTCTGCTTGGCCAAATTTCGCACAGCTAACAGTGAAAGGACAACCCGTCTTGCCCAGTTCGCTCTTAGCCAATCAAACGCCTCTAAAAGCTACAAGTACTGAATCATTCCATGGCCATCGAGAAAATGCCCCGTGAGAACCATGGCAGAGACGCGGGGATGGACAGGCGGGCATGAGTGTGACATGGTAAGTATATGTATCACCAAACATGGAGTATAATACAAACTCCTCCTTTTGGTGTCATATACTGTACCATGTCAAACTGATGCAGAATTTAAAGCAAACGGAGGAGGGCAACGCCTACTGGTTCGCATGGACAGCCCTTGTAACTGAGACAGCAGTGTTAGCCATGACAAAGGAAATCCCCTTGGAACCGTCAACCCTGGTCAAACGGAAATCACTGAGGTAGAAGTTGATGAAGGGATTCTCAAACCGCAAGAAGGCTGCCTCCAAGACATGCTACAGTGAGGGAGATGAGAAGACGTCTCTGAGAAGAATGCCTGTGGCGAGACCTATCCCAATAGTATTTGAGACACCGAACAGGGCAAAGATGCCTATCCTCATCGTCTTGGGCAAGAATATCAGACAAGGTCTGACCCTCGGAGAGGGAGAAGGGACCTCGGGGTCTTGGTTCTTAGCCAGGAACTCTGAAAGGAAACGGAGGGTGATGGAACCATCTCTGTGGAAGGCCAGATCTTGTGGCATTCCACTAAGACCATGTATCTCGCTTCTACAATGACCCATGGCCAGCAACAGAAGGAAACTGGTCTTGAGGGTGAGTAAGTTGAAAGAATAGTACCCAAAGGCTCAAAGGGTTGCTTTTGAATGAAATCAACTTTTATCAAGCACCAGAAACAAGTCCCACAGGGCACTCTCCTGGGTTTCTAGCTTCCTTCAGAGAGAGCAGGAAATCCGCTTCAAAGGCAGGATCACCTAGATGTTTGATTGTGGTACAAATGGCAGACCTGTACCCTCACACAGAACTAGCAGACAGGTTGAGAACCGAGGAGCAGTGAGCCAGAAAGTTGGCCAGCTGCATGCTTGTAGGGTTTGTAGGGGAACATCCTAAGCCGTACACCACCGCAACCATTTCTTCCAAAGAAAGTCATACAAAGCCTCAGTTCCCACCCTCCTTGCTTTGGAGACTATGGAGAGGAGGTCAGAGGAGGCGCACCCTTTGATAAGCACCGCCGACACAGAGGCCGACCAAGGTGGTCGAAGACTTCAATGGTGGTGCTGACAGTTCCAACCGCACAGCAGCCACGCGTGCAGGTGGAGCACGAGGATGGAATGAGGAAACCCCGAAGGAGGCTGCCTTAGCAGATGAGGTTTGGTTTCCAGTTCCAGGGGTGGAACGTGTGTCAGAGACTGAAGGTCAGATACCAGGGCTGGGCTGGCCATTTCGGCGCAATGAGAATTAGCTGTGGGCATTCCGAACTGGCTTTCCAGATCACCTCGGACAGAATTGGAAAAAGGAAACGCGTAGGCAATCAGACTGCTCCAGTCTAGAGACAGAGCATCCACTGTCCACGCTTCCGGGTTGGCGACTGGAGAGACATATGTGGGAAGTCTCTTGCTGAACTTTGTGTCAAAGAGGTCCACCATCAGCTGAAATCACTGCTCCCACATCCCTGAAGGGTGTCCTTGTCCAGGGTCCACTCTGTGTGGATGACACTCTTGGACCTGCTGAGTGCACCTGCCAAGATGTTGGCTTTTCCTGCTATGTGTCTCACTGAAAGTGCAATGCCCTTGCTGTGGCACCAACGGAGGAGAGCCTCAGTCCGCAGGGAAGAGGTCTGTGCCGAATGCGCTTCCCCCCCTTTTGTTCACATAACATGCGACAGTTGTGTTGTCCATGAACAAGTGGATGGTCTTGCCAGTGGCCTCCCCCGTGAAGTGCAGGAGAGCCCTGCGAACTGCCTCCAGTTCCAGAACATTGATGTGGCATAGGCGCTCCTCCAGGGACCAAGTCCCTGCTGCAAGGAGTGAGTCCATGTGGGCTTCCCAGCCCAGGGAGGAGGCATCTGTGAAGAGTGCCACTTGAAGTGTAGGTGGGGCTATAGGCACCCCCTGTGTCCAAAGAGGGGTTGCTAACCACTCTGATGTCACCTTGAGGAACCACTCACCCAGACATATCTGGGTATCCCCATGGTTGGGTTCTCTGGGACTACCGTAACCTCAGTGCCCTCCAAAGAGGGCGCTTGAGAACCCTGCCAAGGGGGATGAGGGGTGCCATGGACTCCATCATGCCCAGAAGAGATGAAAGTGTCCATCATGCCCAGGAGAGATGAAGTGTCCACGCTGTTGCCCGACAGAGAGGACTATCATGGATCGCGTGTCGAATCTCATCCCTAAGAAGTCGAAGGACTGACATGGGGACAGATCGCATTTCTCCTGGTTCGTGAGGAAGCCCCTGTTGGCAGCAAAGGTCTAGAAGTCTCACTGTATGCCTCTGACACAGGGCCTGCAACTGGGCCAGATGAGCCAGTCATCCAGGCACACACAGAGATGAATGGATCCCAACCAGATGATGGACACCAATTCCCGCACCACCTTGGTAAACAGGAAAGAGGAAAGGGACAGACCAAATGGGAGGGCAGAGAACTGGAACGACTTGTCCCCTCCACAGGAAACCTCAGGTACCGACAGGACACCGGATGAACTGAGGATATGAAAATAAGATCGGTAGAGGTAGCCCAATCACCCTGTTGAATGGACTCTTGAATCTGTGCCTATGTGTCTTAAATTTGATTTTGGGGAGGAATTTGTTGAGGGGTGATAAGTCCAAGACTGGTCTCCATCCACCCGAGACCTTTGGAATCACGAACAACCGGCCATAAAAACTGGCCCGGGTCCAAGAGTTGAAATATCACCCCTATGAGGAGTAGGTGCAATATCTCTAAGACACTCTCCTGCTCGACAGAGCTGGACACATAAGGAGGAGGAGTGGGTCTTAGAGGAGGGCGGTCCTCTGCCCAAGGCAGCATGAACCCCGACTCTAGCACCAACACAATCCAGTCGTTGAGTCCCAGAGCATGCCACTGATGTGCGTGCCGGGACAGGTTTCCTACTTGGAGGGGCTGGACAACTGGAAACGCTGAATCAAAGCCCAGTTATTGGGGATGCTGCCTTCTGGCTTTGGGAATGGCTGGTCGGCTTTAACAGACATGAGGTGGTTTTTCCTCTGCCATTGATTCTGTGCATGCTGCTTCGACTTAGGTGCCCTGGTGGCTGGTCTCTTCAATGGCACCGAACCCTGACAACCCTGGGAGGTGTGGGCAAAATATGAAGCCACCTCCCTGCTTGTCTCTGCCCTGTGGCTGACGAAATGGGGTGCATACTGGCCAAAGAGGGAGTGTTGCTGTGATGGGATGGTCCGCAAGGCAGCCCTCTCCTCCAATGGAATGTTGGAGAGGTGGAGAACGGCATCACGCGAGCCAGCACAGTGCTGAAGTGAAGGCTGGTAGCTGTGTCTGCGGCCGCTGTGAGACCAGAGGCTACCCTACTGCCAAAAGTGTTTAATCTCTGGTCGGTGAAGAGGCCTGGCAGGACAGAGGAAGGCAATCCCATGTCCTGATGAACAAGACGATGTTCCGACAGCTCAATGGCCCTGTAGAGGAAAGCATCAAAAAGGTATAAGCCGTGGAAACCTCAGGGAGGCAGCAGTGGGCCAATCTGTTCCACTCTGCTTATGTTTTAAAGGATAGATTACCTGAAGAGGGGAAGGTGCTGCGCTGCAAGACCAACATCCTGTCCTGCGTGAAGGGCTCCGCTTCCATGTAGGCAGAGTGGTCTTGTGTGTACAAGGACCACACCCCGCCTTTGGAGGAGTCTTTGAGGAACTTGCCTGGGGGGGAAGGCGCCCGGGGCAGAGAGGGACTCCCTGCCTGGAGGAGGGATAAAAGGAGCAATCCTGACAGTGCAGGCTGGCTTATTAAGCCATTCCTGCACCACTTCTGGCACTGAGTCGTCTGGTGGTTCTGGAGCTTGAGTCACATTGCCTAAGGAGGGCCAAGGGTGACTATGTAGCTTGACGGAACAACTCAGCATGTGTGACCCAATTGGGGAGGGTCAGTTCCAGCTCAGCTAAGTCCGAGTTTGGTTCAGGCTGGTCCCTAGGGAGGCGTGGGCTCAGTCTGTCACCCTAGGATGGGGGTGAAGAGTGCTCATCCGTTTGATTGTCCTCCTCCGAAGACAAGAAGCTCCCACTCTTGCTCCCAGTCCATCCCCTGCTGGGTGCCATCCCAAGTGGATGTACCCGCTGAGGCGTCCTGTGAGCTGTGGTCAGCCCAGCACGATGAGCTGGGACGATCCCAAGCAGGGGACCATGGTAGCAGCTGTTAATTCCTTGACGCCTGAAGAGGACGGGGAGTGCGTGGACCTTAGGTCCAACCACGCTTGGGATGGCGGGTGTCACACGTTCTCAGTGAGGGCATCCCTGGATGCAAGTGGGACCCATGAGTGCGTGTGAGGGGACAAACCACCACTCATCTCCCTGTAGGACCAAGGGCTGGGTAGGTGGGAACTGCTGGCTCCCTGGGCCGAGTGGGGTGAGTCGGCAGGGGTCGGTCTTGACAAGGAGGTCGTTGTGACTGTGGAGGTCACTTGTGGGGTGACTGAGGCCCAATTTGTTGACTGAGTGGCAATATTGGTCGAGGAGCTCGACCTGACTGACAAGAAGTCGATCCCACTTGTCGAGGCTGTGTGGTGTCACCCCTGTGAGATGTGCTGGGTTGGAGAGGATGAGGGATTGGCCCCCTTGTTCTTCTGGCATCCCAGCATGCACCATAGGTGCGCCCCAGTACGGGTAGAATGGGGAAACAACCCAGTGGGTGCCAGCCCTCTCTATGACCGCAAACCCCAAGGGTCACTGGCACCTTGACCTCCATGAAGGAAAAACCTGGCCAAGACAGGAGGGGAAGGTCAGGTCTGACTTGGGTTTCAGTACCGCCAGAAAGACCGGCAGGCTGACCGCCCCGGAACTGGCCTGACACGCGCGGGCTCCCCCAGCAGGGGAGACCCGGGACCGGATAGTGGGAAGACCTGCAAAGCAGGTGGCCAAGTGCCCCCAAATCAGATGGCGGTGGGGGATGGGGCTCAGCAGTGGAGGGAGGAGGGGGAACAGCAATCTCTGAGTGGGGACCAGGATAACGGCAGGGCGCGGCCTCCACTTGGGAGTTCATGCCTAGCTGCGAGTCCCCACAGGCCAAGAGAGGAATTGCCACTCCCTCTTTTTCCTGCCTCATGCTGGGACACCCTTGGGAGGCGACGCTTAGGCACCTAGCAAAAATCCGATCCCCAAAAGAGAAAGGAAAGACAGGATCGACTGAGAGGTAGAGAAATAAAGTATGATTTGAGGGTGCAGAGTTTAAATCGAGTACACAAAAGGTAAGAACACAATAAATCAAGCGCATGCAGCAAAATAATGCCAAATGAACACGCTTAATAGACAAAAAAAGCGTTAAACCTGACATGATGGTGTCGAGAGCCTTGGCCAAAGGAATGATTCAGCACTTGTAGCGTTTAGAGGCGTTTGATTGGCTAAGAGCTTACCAGGTAAGACAGGTCGTCTTTTCACTGTTAGCCACACGAAATTTGGCAAGCAGAGCAAACCAATAGGCCTAATTTGCATCAGTTTTTGACATGGTACTGTATATACACACCAAAAATCCACCTTTGATAAAATATTACATATCATAGAGTTATTCAAAATAACTTATTTTGCTAATCCTTCCACATCAATTCATAGTTTTTCAAAATAAATACATTAATTTTTTCAAGAACTTTTTTTACACAAATCAGTTTGGGGGAAGGGTTTCATGAACTTTTAAAATTTCCACTTTTAATCTTTTTTTCATTTTTTAGTTCCACATAAAAAACCCCCCCTTTTTAACCCCAAAAGAACATGATAACAATGCAATACAAAAGAAAAAAATTTTACTTTGAATCATAGCCAACTTAAATAAAACAATAAAAAAAAGGGAAAACAATTCTTATAACTGTCCCCTTTTTTCTCTAAATAAAATAAATAAACCAAAACCCAGTCCGAAAAAATAATCCCTTCAAATGTTTTCATTAAATTTTTTGGGGGACTTTTCCCCTTTTAAAAGTTTTTAAAAAAAAAATAAAGCAAAAAATGCCCCAGGGAAAATTTTTTCCAAAAATTCAAAATTTAAACATTTATTTTTACGGGTCAAAGTTTCTGTCCAAAACTAAAGTGTTTTTTTTTTTTTTTTTTTTAAGGGAAAAAATCAGTGGATCGAAAAATTTCGCAAATGAGCAGGATGTCTCAGCACCTTAGAAGGTTTTTTCCCACTTTTTTTTTTTTTTGTTCTCTCTTTTTTTTTTTTTTTTTTTTTCTTTCTTTCGTTCCTTCCATCATCATTTTTCCCCTTTTTCTGTTGTCTTCCCCTTTCTTTTTCTTTTTTTTTTTTTTTTTTTTCTCCTCATCTCTTTTTCCCTTCCTCTCTTCCCCCTCTCTTTCTTCCCCAGGGTAATCTTCTTCTTCCCAAATTGTCATGCCCCAAAACATTGCCAAGGTCATGCAACATATAAATTTCCCACAAAACAGGTATTTCGTGCACAATGTAAAAAAAGGGCAGGTAGACATGATCTCATTCTCTCTCTTTTTCTCTCCTGTGGAGGCATTAGTTTTAAAACGGAACGTCTTTAAATTTTTACACATTTAAATTGACCACTTGATTTTTTTTTATGGATCCGAAAAGTTTTCGGGTTTATTTTGGGTAGGCAAAAACAAAACTTTGAAATTTTAGATCCTTTTTTAAAAGATAAAAACACAGTTTCTTACACTTACCATTTTTTAAATTTTAGAAATAACAGTTTTGCTATAAACGAATCGTTTTTTGTTTTTTTTTTTTCCTTTTTTCCCATGATCGGGGATACCCATTTTCGTTTTTACCAAACGACGCTACTTTTTTAAATTCAGGGGAAACAGTGTATTGTAACAGGAGAGAATGAACTGTTTCCCCTTTTTTCCAAAAAAGGTAAAGAAAAGTTTTGGGGAAAAAAAGAGAAAAAGGGGCTTTTCCCAATGAAATTTCAGTTTCTTGACACCATTTCCCCCGGGTTTTTTGTGTTTGAAAACCCCCATTTTGCAAGCAAAAAAATTCTTTGGGGAAATTTTGGGGGATAAATTTAAAAGGGGAAAGAAATTTCCCCGACGGGATTCTTTTGTGCTTTCAAAAAAACTTTTGAAATAGTCTTTTTTATTGAGCTATTTTTTGCGTTTCCAAAATTGTGTTGCACAAATTTCATGGTTTTTGTTGGGGAAAAAGGGGTTTTTGGGATTGTTTTTTTTAGTAACGAGGGGGAAACCCTCTTTGTTGAAAATGTTTTTTGGGGAAACCTTTTTGTGGGCATCGTTGGATAAAACGTTTCCATTTTTTCTGGTTTTGCTTTTAAGAGGGCCCTTTGAAATTAAAAAAGGGAACCCCGGGGCAGTGCCCTGTTTGCGTTCTACTTTTTCGTATGTAAATTACTTTTCCCAAAGCGCCAAAGATCCCCCCACGATAAAACCCCTTTTTTTGCTCCTTTGGGAAAGTGTAACACATTCCCTTTTGTATTTTAAAAATTTTTGTTGTTCCAAAATAGCGGTCCTTTTTTAAATTTTTTTCTATCGGTTTTGTCTTTTTTAAAAGAACGGCCAACTCCCTTTTATTACCCTCCCAAAAAAATGATTAACAAAATTTCCAGCTTTTTGATGTCTTTAGGTAAGAAAATACAAAAAAAACTGCAAAAACCTGTCCTTAAAAGGGTGACATTTTTTGTGTCCAAAATCTCCAATGCGTTTTTTGTCCTCTGGGGGTTCTAGCGCCCCAATTGACCAGGAACATTTGCTGCTGGGTTCGATGGTTTCATATTCAACCCCACCATCTTCTTGTAAAAGTCTGAGGACGCCTCTTTTCTTTTTTTTCCCAAAAAAGCTTTTTTATTTTTAAAACCCTTTTTTTTCCACAAAAACCGAACATAAGTGTTTTAAAGGGGCTGAGACTTTAAACGGGGAAAAGCCGATACTTGCGGGAAACTGTAAAGAACGGTGCCAACAAAAACGTCTTGCCAAGAAAACCCTTTTACCGCATAGTAAAGGGTTTTTTCCCGTTCCCATCGTTTAAAATCCCCATTTTTTAATTTTTTCGATTTAGTTTTCCCATTTTTCCCTTCCCATTTCCAAAATTTTCCCTTTGCCTCTGAGAAATATACCCCCAAATTTTTTCAGCCTTTTCGGGCCCTTATGGGAATGCTTTTTATTCGCCTGTTTAAATGTTTTCCCCTTTTTAAAAAAACCCAGCCACATTCCCTCTGTTTTAAACTTTTATTTAATTTCAGACCTGAGATTCTTCAAACTGAGATACAATGCCCCTTAGCTATCCGGGAAGTCCTGTTTTATTTTTTTGAGTTAATGTTGTATCATCCCGCAAACTGTTTTATTTTTGAAGGGTTTACTTTCTTTGCACCAAACCCCCTAATGGCGCAATTCAATTCCTTTAATCTCTTAATTTTTTCAAAATTTTAACGCCAGTATTTCTACTGCAAATACGAAAAGAAGGGGGCTTTTGTGGGCATCCCGTCTTATTCCTCCCTTTTGGTGGAAACCCAAACAGATAGCCATCCACCCCTTTTGAACCCCAACTTTGTGTGTTTTTCCCTTACAGTAGAAACAACATTCCTTTAAAAATTGGGCCCCAAAATTGAAAAAAATCTATGCTTCAATGAACAACTTTTTAAAATTGTTTTCCAAAAAAGGGTTTAAAAAAACTAACAACAAGAACCCCTTTTGAAATTTGTTTTAAATTTAAAGGGGTTTAGTTTGGAAAATCAAAAAAATTTTCAATGAACTGCGATTTTCTTTCCCCTTTTTGAAAAACCCACTTGGTCTTTTATTACCCAAATGTTCTGATGACATTTTGGAGTCTCGGACAAGCGGTTTTCGTGACTATCTATAATACTGGGGGTTTTTGAGGTAAAGGTTAAAAAATTTTTTTAATTATTTTGTCCAGGGGGGGGCCCTTTCCCTTTTTTTGGATAAATGTAACAATTCCTTTCTTCAAGAGAAAAAGGGAACCTTTCCTTTCCTTTATGGCTTTTTAATCCGAAAAGGAATGGCGTTTTTTTGTTTTGTCCCCCAAAAAGTTTTTTTAAAAATTCTGGGGTGAAGGCCCCTCACACCCCGGGGCCCAAAAGTCTTTGGGTTTTTAAGTTTGGGGTTTAAGCTACTGTTAAACTCTCCAGAGGGTTTTTTCTTTGTTTTACAGAGGTCTTTTTTTTTCTACTGTAAGTACTGGAAATCTTCGTTTTTCCAGGGAAAGGCATCTTATGTTTCCCTTTTTTATCTAAGGGTTTAATCTTTCTTGTAAACCCCTGTTAAAAAAATTTCTCGGGGTCTGGTTCAAATATTGTCTGTGGATTGTCTGTCGGGTTTTGGTTTTTTCCCAGAGAAAAATTACGTTCGCGGGGGTTCCCTTTGGCCCTTTCAAGGCGGGGAAAGGGATTTTGGTTTTTTTCCCCCGCCTCTAACCACTTGACCCCTTGAACGAAAACTAGGGCACCCTTGGGTTCAGTTAGTTCCCCGTATTCATTTTTTTTTTTAGTTGTTTTGGCCCTTTTATTATCAGGGTTTTTTTTTTTAAGAAAGCTTTGGGGTCCCGATTTTGGTTTAATGTTTGTTGCAGCATTTTAAATTTTTGCATGTTTTTTTGAAGCCCTATTTTTTGGGGATTTTTGAATAGTTTTATACAGTGGACTTGTATTTAACTTTTAAAAAATTTCCCCGGCTTTTTGTTTATTTTCGTTTTTTATAAATTTTTAGAAAAGTAATCAAAAAAACGTTTGTTTCCCCAGAAAACTTTTTTCGATAAACAAAAGAGCTATTAAAATTCCAGTATCCTGGGCCACTTTTAAACCCCGTTTGCGCCGAATAAATTTCTTTTAAAAAGTTTTGGGGGTCTGAGTGGGGAAATAACTCAATTAAATGTTTTTTTGCACGAGTGATTGGGGAAAAGGCGAGAAAATAAAATCAATTCCCTTGCTGGGGAAAGGATGGGCCTTTACCAAGTTATTCTTTGACGTCAGGGTGGATAGACTCCATGTTCTTCCGGTCCCGGGGAAAAATAACATTTCCCTAAGCAAAACAATTTTTTCGTGGGGAAGGGGGTTTTTTCCCCCCGAAATTTTTTTTAGATTGGGGTTATTGTTTGTTGAAAAACACCCCAGTACCCACAAAAGGGCGAAGGGGGTTTTCTTTAGCAAGGCTGCCCCCGTTGGGTTTTTGGGAAATTTTAATTTATTTTACAGTCAAGTTTTTCGCAAAGCAAATTTGCGGAAGGTTAATTTTTTTTGTATTCCGACCCCTAATTATTTGAATTTTCTCTGCCATGAATTAATTCTGCCGAATCCGCCCTTTAATTTTTAAAAGAGGGTAATGAGTCCCATTGCTTCTGTTTGTTCCTGGGACTACAGAAAATGCTTCCCACCAATGGGGGGTTTATCGATTTCGTGCATCACAAACATCTGTAACGTAATGTCCCTGCAAACAGCTATGTCCCAACTTTTTTTTTTCTGGGGAAATCAAATACAACCCTTTCTTTTTTCTTATTTTTCAGACCCCGCACATTTTAAATTTCCAAAACATATATTTTGGTTCATAACGGTTTTTAGGAAAGCATTTCTTCAAATTTCGTAGCAAAATAAACCAAAATCTATTAAACAAAAATCACAAGCCCTTTTAAAAAAACCAAGGGGGCCCGGGGGGAAAGGTCAGACCGGTGGGGGGAAAAACACGTGCTAGGGGTCGGCCCCCACCTGCATGCTGTCTGCTTTTTCTTCCTTTTCCCCCTTGGGTTTGGGCCCGGGGCCACTACAGTTTGGGCCCTTGCCCGCGGCCAAATGGCGTTGTTTAAAATTCACTCCTCTCCCTTTTTCTTTTCTTCCAGCAAGGCTCTTTTTTCGGTGTGTGCGCGCCCGGGGTTCACGGGGCTGGCTTTCTTTCTGGGCCCGGCGTGTTGGGTCCCCATCACCTCTTCGCACACTGGCACTTGCCCCCCGCTGGCAGGGCAGGCTGGATGACCGCTGCCCGGGGGCTCACATGGGTGCCCGGGGGTTTTTAACCTTTTCCCCAACTTCTTCCCCCGGCATTGAGGGGGGACCGAAGAGGGTAAATCCATTATTTTATGCCCCTGCTGCAGGCAAACCCTTTTCAAACCACCTTCCCCCCTTTACAGTTACCGCCCCATGTTCCCCCCTGCAAAGGGATTTGTTAAAAACCTTTTTTTTGGGTTTTTTCCCTTTTTTTTCTTTTTTTGGGTAAATTTCTGCAGTGGGAAAACACCAAATTTTTATGACTGGGGCCCCAGTTTTGTGACTGTACCGGGGATGTACACAACGGCGGGCCGTTTCAAACTGGGGGGCCCGTTGGGCCCCTCGGGGAATCCTAGCCAGCTCATTTCTGAGAGATGACCCGTAGATTTACCCCTATCTTTTTCAGAGCTGTTTCTATTATTTCGTTATGATACAAGCGGGATGTTATTCACCCACAGCGTTGTGGTGGGATTTTCATCCCCCTGGTCCTTGTTAACAAAAGTATTCCTATCCAGGAGAGACACTCGTGCTCCCCTAAACAGGAACCCTTCCAGTAACAAATGGTCCTCTTACTTCTTCATTTCGCGGATATATCCGCCACAGACCGCGAATCCGCTGCGCCCCTCCGAATTGTTTCTCGACCGCACGCAGCCTCCGCGGCAACACAAATGTCATACACTGTAGGTAGCGTCTCGTATGTAGGAGTGCCCTGGTAGTAATGTATACTGGTTCCACGCCCGGCGGGGCTGGCGTAGGCGCCGCCATTGTGGCTCCAACACTGGAAACTGCTTTTCTCCTGGTCTTTTTCGCTCGGTCCACACACAGATGTCGGCGAAAGGAGCACCGTATAAACACACAGTGTACTAATTCGCTTTTCTCACTTACAACCTGGAGCTAAATCCTTAGACATATCGAAGCCACTATGTTTTTGCAAAAAAAAAGCACAGAGCACAGAAGAGCGTGGCCTGCCGACATCGAGGCCAAACCGAAGTCCAACTAAAGTGTTTCTTTCATACATAATCTAAACCTTTGTTCATCTGTTTAATCTGGGTCATTTTTGTTACCTAGAACTTTAACGTTCTTTGTGGTGGCAATCACCTGACCAGCAAGCGGCAGTGTCTGCAGGTTGGGTATCTCTAAACAAAGTAAGTTTTAGTTTAGATTAGTGATTATTGATATTAGGTAAAGTTTTATTAGACTATAGGATAATAAGAAAAAGATCACTGATCATCAGAAAATCAAAAGTATATCTACACTTAATCCATCATATTTATACTGTTTCAGAGTTTCATTGATAGGAACGATCCATGGTACAGTCATAAAATATCAATATGATTACAGTTGGTGGCAATTGCATTTCTGAATGTCTTGCGTAACTTGGAAAATTACTGTGTTGGAGTTTATTGAATGATCCATGGGACAGTCATAAATGTGGTAACAGTTGGTGGCAATGCTTAATATTGAATAATGTGTTGTATAACTTGTTATGCATAACACTGTAAGGGTATTGTTGGTGACATTTACTACAAATGTCAATTTATTGAAAGTTTGTAAAATTCCATTCCAGTACTGCAATGTGTTGGTGAACACAGAAAATTGATTTGTCATTGTCTTTTAGTAATTTTAATGAAATACTTTGATCAAAAGGACATGACATTGATTCCATTACATTATGGTCAACTCATCCCTTCTCACGGAACGTTTCCATCCACTTTCAAAACTGCAATAGTCCGGCCTCTTCTGAAGAATCCAAACCTTGACGCAAACATTTTGAAAAAACTATCGACCAGTTTCCTATCTCCATTCCTGTCCAAACTCCTTGAAAAAGCTGTCCTGAAGCAGGCTCAACAATCATCTTTGTTTCAACAATCTCATCCACCCATTTCAGTCTGCCTATCTTACTGACCTCAGCACCGAAACCACTCTCCTCCACATCCTGAATAACCTACTGCTTAGCATCCGACTCAGGACTGATCTCCCTTCTCACTCTTCTCGACTTGTCAGCTGCCTTTGACACGATAGACCATTCAATCCTTCTTTCCCGTCTTCATTTTACATTTGGTATCAACGGCACTGTTCTAAACTGGTTCAAATCTTATCTCACTGATCGATTCCAGTCTGTCATTGTTGATAATTTCCAGTCTGAACCCGTTAAAATTGAACATCCCACAGGGATCTGTTTAGGCCCAGTGCTCTTCACACTGTACACTGCTCCTCTTGCTGAAATTATCAACCGCCATGTCAGTCACCATTTTTATGCTGATGACACTCAACTCCAGAAGAGTGATACACCTGAAAAACTGTTGTCGCTCTTGCAAGAAACATCTAACTGCTTCCTGGATATTCAAAATTGGATGACTCTAAATAAGTTACAATTGAACGCGGACAAAACTGAAGCAATGATCATAGGAACTAAACAAAAACTCTCTTCCATTACAACTAAATACAATCAAACTTGGCAGTACATCCATCCCTCTGTCCTGTTCAGTCAGGAACCTCAGCGTTGTCCTTGACAACACACTGTCCATGCAAACATTTATCAATCAGACATGTCAATCCTGCTACTGTCAACTGCGGCGCATCAGTTCCATCCGGAAATATCTGTCCATTGACGCAACATCTGAGACTTGTCGTTTCTCTCTTCTCTCCTCGCCTTGACTACTGTAACTCTCTATTGTCTGGTTTGCCTGCTTCATCCATTCCAGTCCCTTCAGCGCATACAAAATTCTGCTGCCCGACTCGTCCTCAGAAAGAAAAGATCTGAGCACACCACTCCCTCTTTTGCAACATCTCCACTGGCTCCCTGTCTCACACCGAATAAAGTACAAGATCAGCACTCTATGCTACAAATGTATTCACAAATCAGCCCCTTCCTATCTCTGTGGCTGCCTTCACCTCTACACTCCATCTCGCTCACTACGATCAGCTTCGGATCCACTCCACTTACATATACCCAGATTCAAACTCTCGACTGTTGGCCACCGTTCTTTCTCTGTCTCTGGACCTTGCAATTGGAATGAACTTCCTCTTTCGCTTCGTCAAGTCTCCACACTCAGCTCTTTCAAGTCTGGCCTTAAAACCCACCTCTTCCCAAAGTAGCCTCCCTTCCCTGCCTCTTCCTTGTCTTTTTAGGTTTTTTTCAGTTTTAGAGTTATGCTTGCGTGAGAATGACTGGTGCGAAAGCGCTTTGATTTGTTTATGCACAAGATTTAGCGCTATATAAGTACCATTATTATTATTATTATTATTTAATTCAATGCAAAAACTAAGAATAAAGTATATGGATCAAGAGGTGGAAAGTAGGATGTAACACGTTTTTAAAAAAGGGTTGATTTGGGCGAAGTTCCTGTCCCACATAATACCTTTGGAAATGAAACCAAAATTAAAACGATGCCGAAATTGTAAATTGGACAAGAAATGATCAGGCACGGTGATGCTTGCTCGTTAAAACAGACAAAACCATAATACTATTATGCAGCCATTATGTTAGCTAGCCCACACGAAAATGAAAAGTACGCAGTAAGAGACTAGGAAACGTACTTTGAAGATTTGGGGGATACATAATGCCATTAAGTACCATCATTATTATTATTATTATTATCATCCCTTGTTACTGGTCACCACAATCTGTGACAGTATTTTTCCACTTGTAGATTTCAAGAGAATGCTAAGACAATTCGTTTATCTAAAATTCCAGTTAATACCGTCAGCTTTCCGCTCATGTTAGTTTTTGAGAGACATATTCTTCACAAAAACAAGGTCTCTGTGCAGCTGTGACAAGTTTTTCTTACTTGAGTGGAGAAGACCATGACACAGTGCAAGACAGCCATCGCTTGCTATGCATACCAACTTCCTATCTGGAGGAACTATACAACCAACATGAGCATAAATTAGATTTTTAAACCCACGACCCTAACCCAAGCACAAATCAGTTTTAAAGGTTAAAAGTTAAACTGAAACTTTTTTTGGTTTTGTTTTTTTTATACTTCTTCCACCTCATGTCATCTGATCATGGATTTATTAGACACACACACACACACACACACACACAAACACACACACATATATATATATGTATCTTTATATATATATATATTTATATCTTTTAATCAATGTGCACAGCTCCGTCATCATTTCATTAACAATCACTTTAAAGTTTAATGCTGGACAATGTACGTATGTATAAAAGTACAGTATTTTCAGTTACAGCATCTAAACACATTGCTGTAACTGTGTAAGCAGATATGAACCTATCTCAATGAATAAAATTTTTTTTCTCTTTTTAAAAGTAGTAAATAAATACTAACCTAGGCTCTTGGAATGTCAAACTAACAAAATACCTAAATGTACAATTGTAAGAAAATCTTTTATTCTTCTCAATATCTAAACAAAAAAACAAAACAAAAAAACAACAACAACCAACCAACCCAAAGCAACCACCTTAATTAAGTAACTCAACACTGACAATTTCACACAATATTGCACTTTTTTCCCCTTTCAAATCAGTTAATAACTTCCTATAAATATACCATAATTCCTTTTCCAAATGATTCATTGACTAATAAGGTCGTAAATATTTCTGATAAAGCAGATTTAGAATAGTCTAAGATTCAGACAGGTTCCAAAAGTAGAAATCAAAATACTTTACCTTAACCACTTTATTCCAAAATGGATGACAAATGTAGTTGCTGATAGGACTTGTATCAACTGCACTGTACTGTAGAAAATACATTAAAAAAAAAAAAAAAAGCAAAATGATCAAAAGTCAATTTCATGTCATCCAAATAAAATATGACTTGAAAACAAGACAAGTGTATTTAACAGTATAACACCTTGTAAAAAGGAAATTTTCTATCTAAAATTACGTTTAAATAACATACTTACCGTGACCCAACTAGTGCAGACTCCGTCAGGGGTCTGAGATTCCTGTCCTGTGCAAACTACTATCCGCCTATGTGGAGAAAACGAAACTACGGCCATAACCTCACGGAAGTAGGTAACCTCCCCTTTGTCCCACTGGCTAGCGCCCTCTTTTGACGGCAATACACCACCATCACCAGCGCAGCGAGCACGGAGAGCAGGAAGTGGGGAGGACGGGAGGGTCTTAAATTTGGGTCACGGTAAGTATGTTATTTGAACGTAATTTTCGATAGAAAATTTCCTTTTAATTACACATACTTAACCGTGACCCCAGTAGTGCAGAATAGCGCGACAAGGTGGAGGGCTCGCCTGTTCTATTGTCTGTGTGCTGTGATGGCCTGTTGTGCAACTACCACAGAAGCGATGCCTCTTGAGCCATCATCCCGCAGGCATGCGACGTCTCTCTGGTAGAAGTCGATGAGCCATCATCCCTAAAGCGATAGGTATCCCTCAAGTAGAATTCGACGAAAGTAGAGTGTACTGTGTCACCTAAGGATATTGGTGCGGGCAAAGAAGACAGAGGTCCGCAGCTGTATTGTGGGGGAGGTCTGTGGATCACAGGTGTGCTGATAAATGTAGCACAAAGAAAATCGGGTCGGTGGGTTGAATCCACACTTTACTGAGAGCCCTTCGAATCAAAGGAAGGGAAGGAAACACGTACCCTTATAGGGTTGTCTCATTTGAGCGTGGTTGAGCGTCAATGCAAGGAGATGCGCATGTGGTTTGATCTGATGATTCCACATTGGATGTGGGCCGATAGTGGAAGTGATTTTTGTGTTTGAAGGAAACTGTGGCACGAGACAGAGGTAGGTTGCCATGTTGGGCTTGCCTTAGGCATGACAGGCAGATCTGTAGAGCTCCTCCATGCGAGCTGACAGGCGATGGGCACTGCCCCCCCCCCACCCCCCCCACTTTTTTGTCGTTGCCAAAAAAATGACAGCACTGGTATGTTGCCTATGCATAGAATGGCAGACATTTGGCAACAAAAGACTTGATGTCCCTGGTGTCTCTGGGACAGGGTTGTGTAATTGCCCAGGTAGGTACCATCACGAAGGGGCATACGGAAGGCTTGGTGGCTTCTCTACCGAAGTGTGGCATGTTGGAGCAACCTGCAGAAAGTTGTCGGCAGTCAATGGCTGGGTTGGATCAGGCTGTGGAAGTGCATTTCATGTGCCCACAGGTCACTGAGTCTCATTCTGTGGTGGAATTCCTCATGGAAGAGGGTTTCCATGGGGAAAATTTTTGCTGAAGGTTCTTTAGTGAGAAAGGGGACCGGATCCATGACAGGCCTCTGGCTGTGTGCGGTGCGCACTGGGTCTAGGATGGAGCGGGGTGGGGGCAGGGAGGTAAGTGGCTCAAGATGTGTTGTACTGGCTATTTACATCAAAGCACTGATCTGACATACGTTTTCAGTATGGCCAACTGCAAAGTGAGAGCTGTATTATCAGTGGTTTCTTAATTGCAAAGGGAAATTGTTTGCAGGTTAGTCTTCCATGAATGACTATGTCTCTCAGACTAGAAGTCAAATTGCACTGGGACTTAGTGCTGTAGCCTTGGGCCTAAGTAGCCTTTGGGATCCGTCCCAATGATGAGTCCTATGGCCCTCTTGATCGAGGGGCCAGGGATGCAACTTGGGCAAAACACTCTCTACTATAAATTGTATAATCGAATTACAGCCCGAATAGTCAGGACAGCAGTTGCCTCCTCTGCTGTTCTGATGGTGACTGTCGTACACAACTGATTATCATATATTGTTCCTAGGAGTAGGACACCAATCAGCATGGGTAAATCAGGAAACAGCTGCTGTGTGCTTGAGGGATGAAGGTGTCCACCATGCAGGTTATGTTGTAATGTAAGGAAGCCGGAAAGAGTTGACAGGGTCTTGTGGTGCAGCCGTGTGTCTGAAAGACATGGTGCTTTCTTCCAAAGTGACAACAAAGTCATCCTCTGACAGGCCCTTGACTGAAGGCTGGGGCTCCATGATGGGATAGCCTGCCTAGGCTAGAAACCCCTGGAAGTGTCTCATTGGAAAGACAGTGCTTGAGAAGGAATGCCCATCTATAACCACAGCAGTGGTTGTGTGTTGAGGCTGAAAGGATCGGGCAGGGAAGAGCAAGTGCAGAAAGTGCTTTCAAATGCCAATTGTTTGAGATGTTGATGCTGGATCTGTGTTCAAGTAAGGTGATGAGGCCAACTGATGTGCTTGAATGCGGCATCTGCCGTGCTGGTATGAGTGGGCAGAAAGGTACACCCCTGTGGCTAATGGACGGTTCGTTGTGCTTTGTGAGACGCATCCGTCCTCGTCAATATGCCTTTCTCCCAAATGTAGAGGAAAACAATTATGACCCAGGCCTTCTGCTACTAGAGAGGAGTGGAAGAGATGGGCTTAGGGTGATTGTCTCCTGCCCAGTGGGCAGTTTTGGGGTCCGCTAAAACATGGAAGGCAAAGATAGACACCCCTTCATGGGAAGGCTGGCTAGGATGTAGGGCCCATGTGGAACTGTTGTCACAACCACAGTGGTGCAAACCAAGGGTTGTTGTAGGCAAGGGGGGGAAGAAGGGATGCCTTACAAACTTGGAAGGAATGAAGGGCATGTGTGTCTGGAGTGGCACCTCTAAGTTGGACTGCCTCATCCCTCCTTGTGCATCTCCAGCCCTATGGGTGATTGTTGCAGGCAGATGAGTTGGGTTGCCTTGTCCGTCCTTGCACCAAGAGAGGGCATTCTTAGCCCTGTGGGTGGGAAAGGGGTGTGTGTAGGTTCCTAAGGACCAGCCACTACTGAAATGTGAAGGAGCATACATTCAGGCGAGAATGAGGCAGTTTTTTCTGTGAGTGCAGTCGTCCTCCGAAAGCAAGGTAGGGATGTATTTATGAAAATGAATACATATATGTGCAAAGGGATTATAAACTTCCATCAACTCAAGTGATGATGTCAGAAATATGCCAATGACAAGAGATCGAGACACAAGAAATAAGCGGCTGTATAAGCATACATGTAGTGTGCACAGATATACCCTAGTAAATGGGTAAGTGTGCATAATCATCAATGGAAAGGAATCTGTGTATGCACCTATATATAAGATGTACATACACATATGAATAAAGTGCCAGTACGTAGAGGCAGAGAGTTCTGGGCATTGTGGACAGAAGGCCGCAAATGCACGTGTGCCTATATTGCTATGTTGGGAATCTCAATGAATAGATGTCAATGAATAGAGATAGAAATATGATTGTACATGTTAATATGAAAGTCGTCTGAACCTATCCCATAAGCGCACACATGTGTATACCGAGGGATAAGTACACATCTATAAGTGAAAGCAGAAATGTGTATAAATGTAGCAAGATATCTCATAGATATATATGTATATGTGTGTATATATATATATATATATATATGTGTGTGTGTGTGTGTGTGTGTGTGTGTGTGTGTGTGTGTATCATGTTTTGGGGTTTTTTTTGGTGTGTGTATATATATATGTATATATATTTCGTGATTGTTGATTGTGATAATAAATCAAAAGGATAGACGGGGAAATATTGTGATTTATTTCCTGTGGCCAATAGCCTGAGAAACAGCAAGAAAAGTGCAGTTGGTATGCAAAGATGTGTAAAGTCCATGACTGGGCATGAGGACCCAATGAGAAACTGAAAGAAAACATCGTTGGTGGACAGCATGGGGGGCAGGAGTGACGTGCTGTGTCGGCGAAAGTAACTACAGCTTCAACCGCCTAGGTTACAAATGCGGAGTTGCCTCCCTTGGCGCCGATAATCTTCGAAAAGGATCGAGTCTTTAGAGCACATATCCCCTGGTGCGACGTGTCCTCGCTGTAGAGGGAGGAGTGTCATGCTGCGTGTGAGAGTCCATGGTTCGATGCCACCGTAACCGACACAGGTGAAAACGGCCGCAAGGGGAATAATTATAATGTCCCTTCGTGCCGTGGGCATCCCAACCCAAATCGGTCGCCATCGGACGCGAGACGGTCGGGGCATGAGCCATGACGGCGCCGTAATCCAGTGTTATGGGCGTTGTGGACGAGGGGGTGACAAGTCCGTCGGCTTGCCGTGGGATGTGCATCTCCCTGTAGCTGAAAGGCAGTCCAATTTCGCGAATAGCTGCTGCGAGAGGACCGACGTTCAGCTGTTGTGTGTTGACGGATAAAGGGATAGACAAGATCGGCCCGAGCACTGCCGAGAGGCAAGATCGAGTTATTAAGAGGCACTCCAACGTGGAAGTGCCGATATTAGTCTGTGTAACAGCAAAGTTAGGCAGTGGGGCAGAAGAATCCAGCACTGTCAAAGTTCCAATGGGGCGTGCACGTACCTGCTCTGTGGGCGAGGGGTGGTGCAAGCGCAAGGTGTGGCACCGGGAAGCAGAGTGGTGCATAATTGCTGCAGCAAGTTAGCTATGAGTTGCTGATTGTTTGGTTGAGCAGCTTGCTGAGACGCCATTAGTGGATGGGAAACAGCAGCACTCGGCGGTGTGGCAGATGGGGTCATCACCGCATAGTTTGGTGGGACCGTGCACACACCTGCACTGAAGGCAAGGAGCAGTGCCAGCGCAAGGGAAATAACTGCGGCGGTCACCGGCAAGGGTGCCGAAGCAGGGGTTGGCTCCCTTGGATCGCGTGATCCGGACAAGGAGGGGGGTGCACGCGTATGGGCAAGCGTGTCCCCTAGTGGTCCACCTTCCTCCCTACACCAAGGGAGGGCATCCCTACGCGCCTCGGTCGCCATTGGATCCGAGACGGTCGAGGCATGCCGCGTGGGGGGTCGCGTGATCCGATGTCACGGCCGCCACCACGGACGCATCACACATAGGGCCCAGTCTAACATGCGGATCCAAAACAAGCTGCTTTTTTTTTCTTTTTTTTTTTCTTGGTGTTGTTTCCCCAAAGGGATTGTGGCACATTCCATCGGTGCAACTGTGGGTATGGGTAAAGAGATAGAGGAGGTCGACTTGTACACTGCCGACTGGCAGGGCCGAGAAAACGCGGATCGTGTCGAGTGCGTTTGTGGATCGATAAAAATGACATAAAAGGCAACACTGACCTGAGTGTGTGGCAACAAACCTCTAGAAGTCACCAGAGGAGGTGTAGGAGGTGGTGGAGGTCTGGAATCGACCGGAGGGAGCGGAGGAAGTGGAGGAGGCGGCGGGTTGGCGTTGTTGAGAGGGCCAGTAGAGGGCCCAGAGTGTCAGCGAATCCATTGCGATCGTGCCTTAATTTTAGCACGATTCCCCAATCGAGCTACATAATTATGTGACCTGGTTGGAGTCATGATGGCTGCTGGAAAAAGAGGGTGCTAGCCAGCAGGACAAAGGGGAGGTTACCTACTTCCAGGAGGTTATCGGCCGTAGTTTCGTTTTCTCCGCATAGGCGGATAGTAGTTTTCACAGGACAGGAATGTCAGACCCCTGCCGGAGTCTGCACTAGTTGGGTCACGGTTAAGTATGTGTAATTAAACTGGTTGTTTATCTTTCAAAATCAAAGACATCTGATACTATGAACATATCCTGTCAAATAAAAGGCATCTGAGGACTTTATTAGAACATGAAAAAGAACATTAACTGAGTAAACATTACATATAATTTTTATTCAAATCTAAACTTATAATCTTAAAAACAACAACAAAAACTTTGATGCAGGAAGATAAATCACATTTGGATCGATGCAACTAGATACAAGATATAGGTATTTCAGTGTGATCTTGAAACAAAGCAACAGTCAGCAATCTGAGTCTACCAAGGTCAGAATCAACCTGTAGAATTTAAAAGATTAAGAAGTACAGGAAAACAAGAGGTAGTTATTTCTTTTTCAAAATCCAGCCATAATATAGCCACATTACCACTTCAGGACAGAAAGACAATGAACTCAAGACAATAGGGTAGGAAGGCCTAATTGCGAACACTGTGTAATTTGCGAACGGTTCGTGTACCGCCCTACTTCGAAGTGTGCTCACCACACACATTTTACAATTGAATGCCTGCTTTGAACTTGTTCTCATACTTTATCTTCATTTCCAAGAATCAGTCAATTATCAGCTATTTCTATTTTCGCACTCTTTCTTCTCTTTCAGCACCACTGCTAACCAAATTCACAAATGTGCTCTCACAATCCTAAAATCAATGGAAGCAAGCAAGTAGGACTTGAACTTTCGACACAGTTTAAAATAGCTGATTTGACTGGATATATAGGACTTGAACTTTGACACAGTTTAAAACAGCTGAATTGACAAGATATGTTGCATGAATTGTGCATTACCCGTGCTGGGAGAATTCAAAAAGCATGTTGGTGACAGATCAGAACATCAGTTTTGACAGGAATCTCCTAAATAGTATCATTTGCAATCAGACCATATGGTATTTTGATGCAGTGTATACATTTGCAAACAATGTTGCAAAGTTACTGAGCACTCTCAAAGGTTGTGTTTGTGTATGGTTTGGGGTGTGTTTGTTTAAATGTGTGTTTGTGTGTATATATATATTGAGACTAGTTATTGATTCGTTTTATTCAAAACCTTTATATCATAAGCTTATATCATCTTCAGTTTTGTTTTCCTTTTTGAATCACTAGTACAAAGTACACCTCCAGGAACTCAAAACACTAAAGCACCAAGTCCAACACCAACTTCACAGAAAGTATTGGTCTTTCACATCGCACTTCGTTGAGGACAACAAAGAAGAAGGCGGAAAGGTGTCAAAGAACTTCTGGGCCTATGTGAAGGCAAAACGGACAGAATCAACCAACATCCCTCCCTTGAAGGAAGATGGTCAGCTCATCATGGATGCCCAGGGTCAGGCAGCAGCTCTGTGAACAACCAGTTTCAGTCAGCATTTAGTAAGAGTTCGCCCTGCTTGCCGGAAGAATTCGAGACGCAGACCGGGCTCAGCCTAAACCCTGGTGGACAAACTTGCACTAACATCACCGTCATGGAGAAGGGCGTCAAGAAGTTCCTAAAGGACCTCAAAACCAGGACGACTCCAGGCCCCGATGGCATCAGCCCCAGAATCCTCAAGGAGCTGGCTGACGAACTCACTCCATCCCTCATGCTACTCTGGACATGGATACTACAACACTTCATAGTGTGTGTGTTGTCCAACTGGTGAACGAACTCACAATTGTGCATACTGATCATAAGCACCAAGGACTGGGTCACAAAAACACAGTTTAGGGATAGTAAAGACTGAAGGGCCACACCAAAAGCACCAACTTTGCCAGATCATGCACAGTTCACTGGGAGTAAAGAAGAACAACTCTAAAGACATGGGTAAATTGTTTGTATATTCCTGAATGTGTTGGGTGTTAATCTGAGTGCTGTGTGTGTGTGTGCTGAGTGTGTGTGTGTGTGTGTGTGTGTGTGTGTGTGTGTGTGTTTGTGTGTGTGTGTGGTGTGTATGTGAGTGCACACGAGTGTGCATGTGCGTGTACATACCATGTGTGTGTTCCAGTTTTGGGACCTAAGTGTCTGATTCAAAACATTCATCTCAAATCAGTCAATGATCATAAATGAATGACAACAAAACCTACTTGTACACTTGTAACGTTTGATATCATTACACTGCGCTCAAAATAGGTTCACAACTGAAATGCGCCGATGAGCGACAGACTGAAATTAAGCACTTTGTGAACATCAGTCATAATAGGTTTACTATCAGTGTATGTAAACGCTCGCCCAAGTTTCGCTGTTTGAACTTCGAACTTCTGCTTAAGCTGCAATCACCTGTGCTCTATCAGTCTATGTGACCAAGTTTGACACGATACATTTTGACATGGTGATCTTGATTTTCCACTGACCTACACATTGCATGAGACTCATTTTCAACAACTCATAAAGACTATTAAAATATTTATTCAGATAGCTATACCTCTGTTACCCCTTCCCCCTTCTAACCATATGCAACAACTGATCATTCGATAAGCTTATACCTTATAATTGTCGAATCCAGTCAGAATTTCTCTCGAGAGATAGGCGTTCGCAGCCATGCTGTTGCAATGGTGGTACTTCGTTTAACAACCTCTGTTTCATTGGTCGACACAATCTGGCTATTTCATTATCAGCCAATCGCTTAAATCGTCTCATTTTCTGTCGTCGGGTGATTTTGCAGAAGATTGACCTCCTCCCCAATCTTGAAAGTGGACTTTCCGTCTCTCCCAGAAAGCTAAAAAGATGGCACACAGCGGCGATAGGTTAGAAACAGTTGCATGATTTTGAGCATGCATCTTTATGTTCTTCACTGTATATATTCAACTGTGAATATTAGCTGATTACGAGAAACAGGATGGTTGGGAGTGGCTTATTAGGAATTCGGTCATGCAGAAGCCCACCAGTCCAAGCAAACTTTGTTTGTGACTGAGTGACTGAGAAAGAAAAAGTTAAATACCCAGATTTTGAAATAACTTGTTTTTCAGCAGAAGTTTGCTTATTAACTTTGTAAATCTGAGTCTTGCCGACATATCCGCACTGGAACGGTGTTCAAAAACACGAGACTTGACCCTCATGAAAATAAAACCCATTGAAAATTATGTCACGTGCGAATTTCACTTTTGAGTTTATTCCTCTCACCATAAAAGCACTTAAGAAGGGAAAAAAATGATAGCCATTGATTTCACTCCATCAGTCATGTTTCAGTGTGTGCTTGTGTGTGTATAAATTTATCTCCGTTTTGGTATGTCTTGGGATCAGTTATTTTCTTCACCTTTGTATAGTTTTACAAGAAATGCTGATGGAAACAGTTTTTCCAACATTAAATTTACACAAGAAAATATTGTTTCAGTAACAGAGTTACTGACATTAAAATGATATTGACTACATCTAAAACATGTAGTGATGTACCAAATAATGCCTTCAAATATCAAATGGACAATTCTTCAAAATTCTCTTGAAGCAAATATAATGTTGAATCTTGCCATTATATATGATATCCATGTTATTTATATGACAAAGAATGGAATGTTTTAATGTTAAGTTTTTGTCCATGTATGGACATAATGCACAATGCAGATACTACTGCATTATGATAGTATGAGTAATGTATATTGTTGAATGTGTTTTGGCCTGAACCATAATTCCTTGGAGGTAGCAGCAAGCTTCCAGTATACATGCATATTATGTGTTACTCTGTGTGTGTATGTGTGTGCACGCGCGTGTGTAAAACATGATTCCTTGATAGTGTGTGTGATGCTTGATGGATACTACAATATCACTGAATTATCAACACAAGATTATTAACACTAACAGATAAAATGATTCTCATGTCCACAGGGTTTGTACAGACAGTGAACTTTCAGACATTCTTAGTAAACTCTGGGAACTGGATGACAACAAGTGTTACCCTGGGGTGGAGTATGAAATTAATTTACAGGGTATGTCTGGTTACATATATGATACAGCAAACTATATCCCAAATTATCATACCCCATAACTATGTATACCAAGCAAGCATTATATTTGTAAAATGGACCATT
This sequence comes from Babylonia areolata, assembly GCF_041734735.1. Classification (NCBI taxonomy): domain Eukaryota; kingdom Metazoa; phylum Mollusca; class Gastropoda; order Neogastropoda; family Buccinidae; genus Babylonia; species Babylonia areolata. The sequence goes on from NC_134895.1 coordinate 29,243,503, forward strand.
GCTGAACTGGAAATCAACTGGAACAGTCGTGGAACAAGTCTGTCTAGTCATTGAGTGATCTCCATTGCTTGAATTTCAAAGTTTTTTGGCATTTTGTGAACACTCGTTTTCTTTCTTTGTTTTCCAAACTCTATGGCTACTGCTGTCAAACATATCAGCGAAGGTCTATTACCTTTCTGAGTAAAATAAGATTATCAAAAAAATTGAGCTTACATTGAATTACAGATCAGGATATCAGTCACCAGTTTTTATGTGGACTCCTTTCTCCTCCAGTCTTTGGATTGCATAGTTCTTGCTCTTTTAGACTTGTCAGCAGCCTTTGAGCTTGACTCTGTCAAGCACTCTTATCCTCTTGAACAGATTTAAAACTCCCTTTGGTATTCGTGACACTGCACAAGCATGGATCATGTCTTACCTGCCAGATCATTCACAGAAAGTGTGTGCAAATTGAAGATACTCTGGTGTATCTGCCTTGAGAAATATATGGTGTCCCGCTGGGGACTGACCTGAGTCCCGTACTTTTCGTGCTGTATACAGCTTCTGTGTCAGATGTCATCAGTCATTGTGTGTTGTCGTACAATAACTTTGCTGATGACACTCAGCTTAATCAGTTGGCCTCCATAGCTGAAATTGATGCACTGGTGACTCAGACACAGGAGTGCATTGAGGACCTTAAGGACTAGATGACTCACAATAAGGTGCAACTAAATAACAATAAGACTGAGCTTATGATAGCCTATCCAACAAAGTTTTATCAACATCCTACCTTTCCTGACTTTATTCTGATTAATAGCACACCTGTTTCACTTTCTTCTTCTGTTTGCAGTCTTGGTGTAATCCCAGACCAGTCTCTTTCCTTCCAGCAACACATTTCAAATATACCTACCTATATAGAACTTCGTAAAATCAGTTCTGTTTGCCACTCTCTCCACTGATGCAACCAAAATACTTGTATGCGCTTTTTTTCTCGCAAGATTGGATTAATGCAATTCTCTTTTGGCCTGCCTTCCCAAATACCTGTTAGACTTCAACAAATTCAGAATAATGCTACCAGACTCATTTGCAGAGCTTCTGAATTTGATCATGTTTCTCCTTTCGTTCAGTCTCTCCACTGGTTGCCTGTTTCTGATTGACTAGACTATTAGCTATCCACTTTGACTTTTTCTGCAGGCAACGGATCTGGCCTAGAGTATCTTTCTGAACTCCTCCATATCTATACTCCATCTCGCCAGCTGTGTTCTTCCTCTGATACTCAACTTCTCAGGATACCTCACATCAGGATTGAGAGCTACGGACACATATCATAATATATATCTTTCACTACACATGCTTGACTGTGACCCACTAGTGCAGACTCCGGCAGGGAGTTTGATTTCTGTCCTGTGCAAACTACAATCCGCCTGTGCAGAGAAAACGAAAGTAGTAACTGCCGATAACCTCCCGGAAGTAGGTTACCTCCCCTCTGTATCCCTGACTAGCTTCCTCTTTTTCTGGCAGCCATCTTGACTCCTGATCCTGTGCTCTTCATGCTAATTTTTTTCGTATTTCTGTCTGTCTATCGATTCTTTGACACTCATGTTTTTTATCTGATCAAGACTTGTATCAGGTCACAAACTTACTTAGCTCGTTTGGGCAATTGAGCTAAAATTATGGCGCAATCACAGTTGTAAGGGCCCTCTACCTCGGGTTCTTTCAACGACAAGTACAGGTACAGTATTTGGGCAGAAATTAAGCCTTGCAGCCTTTCCACACCTCCTCCACTCCCTCCGGTCGACTCCAGACCACTACCACCTCCTACACCTCCTCCGGTGTCATCTCTGGGTTTGTTTACCCACACTAAGGTCAGTTGTGCTGTTTCCTTATTTGACTCGATCGATTCGCATCCGCGCTCTGCGTTTTCTCGGCCCTGCCAGTCAGCAGTGCATGAATCGCCCTCCTTTGTCTCTTTCCCCATGCCCATACTTTCAATGACTGAGCATGCATTTCCAATGGGGAACCAACACGGACATATGTCCGCTGCACTGCACACTCTATCAGTATGTTTATCGTCTGTGATGGCGGCCGGACAATGTATCAGCGCCCCACACGTGGCATGCCCTGACCGCCTCGTGTCCAGTGGCAGGTGTGGTGAGTCGGGGTTCCCTCCCTCTGGGTAGGGAGGAAGGTGGACCACTAGCAGACACACTCGCCTATACGTGTGTACACCCTCCTTGCCCTGGACATCCAATTCAAGGGAGGCAATGTCCACTTCGGCACCCCTGCCAGTGACCGCCGCGGTTACCTCCCTTGCGCCTGCACCGCCCCCTTGCCCACAGAGCAGGTACGTGCACGGCCCATTGAACTTCTGCAGTGCTGGTTTCTTCTGCCCCACCGCCAAACTCTGCTGTTACCCAGACTAATATTGGCACTCACAACATTCCGTATGTTGATCCAACATGCCACACCCGCACAGATAAGCCACCAAGTATCATGTCTCTTGTAGCCTAATGTCTGCCATTCTGTGCTGGCAACAGGCCAGTGTCGCTTTTTGTAGCTACAAGAAAAGGGGGGGGGGGCGCACCCATCACCTGTCAGCTCACATGGAGGAGCTCTACAGTAGGACGTTCACACCTAAGGCAAGCCCAGTATCCTGGTGGGCTGCCTCTCTGGGGCCACATATCCCTTCAAACACTATTTCTTTCCCAACTGGCCCACAACCGATGTTGACTCGTCGGATCAGGCCATGTGCACCTTGCATTGATGTTCAGCCTCCGCCTGCCCTTGTACATTTCTCAAGGCCTTCATAATAAACTGTCCGCCCTCTAGCTCAGTTTAGAAAACCCCACAGGGTACACGTTTCCACCTCTCACTTTGATTGGAATGGTTTGACACTAGTTCATCAGTTGACTCCTTGACCACACTTGCAAGAGTAGCAAGACATCTCTGTCTGGAAGGATAATCAATGTGATTAAAGGCATGTATGCAGACTTAGGGTTGGGACTTACGCCTCCTCAGCCAGAATTCACGAACTCAGGGCATGGTCCTCATCTCTCACCTTAACCACTCAGGAAAACCCTGCTACCTTATTGATTTCTACTTGAGAGACGTCTCACACTTCAGCAAGGATGGCTCAAGAGGCATCGCCTCTGAAGTGGTCGCACAACAAGCCATCACCATGCACAGATAGTAGAACAGGTGAGCCCTCCACCTTGTCATGTCATTCTGCACTTGTGGGTCACAGTAAAGTATGTGTAGTGAAAAGGAAATTTTTTCCCTAAAATTACGTTTATCTAACATACTTACCTTGACCCACATTTATGACCCTCCCGTCCTCCCCGCTTTCTGTTCTCTCTGCGCACTGCTCTGGTTATGGTTAGGTGCCGTCAAAAGAGGAAGCTAGTCAGGGATACAGAGGGGAGGTAACCTGCTTCCAGGAGGTTATCGGCTGTAGCTACTTTAGTTTTCTCCACATAGGCGGATAGTAGTTTGCACAGAACAGGAATCAGACTCCCTGCCGGAGTCTGTACTAGTGGGTGACAGTATGTTAGATAAACGTAATTTTAGGAAAAAAAATTTCCTATATAAGATGTGGAACAAGCTTCCTGATAACCTCCATCATTCTGACTCCCTCGCCTCTTTCAGATCTGGTCTTAAAACTCACCTCTTCCCTCAGAAATAAGTTGTCAGGTCCACTTCTTTGCGTACAGTGTGCTTGACTATATGTGTATACATATGTATGTAAACACATGCATGTTTGGTCGCGTGTGCGTGTATGTGTGTATGTGCATGCTTGCATGTGGCTTTGTGTGTGTGTGTGCGACTGTTTATGTATGTGTGTGTTAATATGTGCGTATGTGTGCGTGTGTGTGGAGAGCATCTGCTATGTACATATATGTATGTCAGAATGAGTGCATGCAATGTGTGTCTGTGTAAAAATAAGTGTTTTATAAAGCAGCTAGAGAAGGTTTCTGGATAGTGTGCTATGTAACTATCCCTTATTATTATTATTATACTTCAGCAAAGTCAGTAACGCCACTTAAAAAATATGCTTTAAATATAAAAGTTACAAGGATAGATATCTCAAGAACTGAAGAAGTGGAGGAAACATCTAACATGAGACTGAACTTTATGATGAGCAGTTTACATAATGAAGGCAGATAAGCAGAGAAAAGAAAGCCCTGGTGGATGACTGCAAAATCATGACATGATTTGACATGTTTAGTATAATTTATCAGTCACTTTTAATAATACAGTGTTGTCTTGTAAAATTTACTTGCAGGCAGATTTGACAATATCTTGGTTAGACTTAGAGATAACTCATTTATGTGGCATCAATCTGCAAATTTACATCATCATGTTTCATGCAAATAAAGGACAACACTTGGAAGAAAGATGAAGTATTCTGTTATTTTTTATTCACATTTATTTATATTAATTGTAAAACTAAAAGAAAACATACACAAGATTGACATAAACTCACAAGACTGATGCCAAATAAATCAAGAGTTATATCACACCCAGAAACAGTGAAACCTGCCAGTTTAAAAGCATCCAGGTTGTTTTAATATAATCATTTTCAGAAGCTTCATATTTGTTTGAAATTCTGCCTGTCATACTTTATTTGTTTTAATGAATTTTTTTACCATGAAATATTGTGTTTCTGCTGTCTAAGTTGTGACTGATGTTGTCATAAGCATTTTCCCATTTTGGATGGTGGGAGTGATTTTCCTTTTTTTTTTTTCAATATTGAAGTATTTGTTATCCATTGCAGTACTTTAATCATACCAGTAACATATACATGATTAGAGAAAAGTCAGAGAAAGTGCTACTGCAGCATTTTAATTTTTATGATACGGCATTCTGACTGTGGAAGTGCAGAAACTGTAAAACCTGCATGTATTTTCAGTTAGAATGATGGCATAATGTGACTTCACAGGAGACATTTCATTGGTTCATGCTGTGTATTATACATATGTACCAACAGGTTTTGTGACCAGCACAAGAGATACGTCCCGTGACTTTGCCCACAAAAATTTGTTTGAATGGGTGGACGAGGAAAAGCTGTTCGACCGTGAAACCTACAGAAGTAAGAATGATTATTTGTCTGTTTGCAGAAAGTGGAACAGTTGAAAAAAACAATTTGTGTGGAGGGACAGGGAGGGGGAAACAGCTTGTTAACACTTTGGCCGCCATTGTCGCCTTTCGGCACCCACTAGGGAGACCACCAATGTCGCCAAAAGGCGACCAAAACAGGGTAGGTCATTCACAAACCTACCACTCTTATTCTGCGGAGGTTTGAAAGGCCATATTTTGTGCATGTGACTAGGGGAATCCCCTTCTATCGATTGATGCCATCTTTTCAGTACTTCTGCAAGGTTTTGAGTGAATTTATTATAGTTTTATCCACAACTTTGATCTTTTCATTTTCCAAAATGGCTGCATCGATAAGCAGACAGTGCCACTTCACAACTGAGCAAGTTATCAAGCAACTGAGACTGCAGCCAGGCCAGTAAAATGAAGATTTGGGTGAAGAATTGCTGTATGATGATGAAGTTTCATTGTCTGAGGGGGAGAGTGATAGTGGTGGTGACTGGGCACCGAGCCAAGTACCAAGTCGTGAGCGTACGGGACGTGGCCAGACAAGTGGAGCACATGTTCCTGCTAGGGCCACCACATCAGCAGCTGTGAGTGACCATGGTAGTGAAGGGGAAGAGTGTGTTGCTCAAGTCGCAGCACCTGTGTCACGTTGGAGACCAACAAGACAGCGTGGCCGTGGGTCAAGCTTGACTACACCTCAACGACCAGGAGGGAGGGGGCGTGGTAGAACAGCTGTGCCAAGTCCTGATTTGTTTCAGTGGGTGTGTTGTACCACATGGATGATCCCTACTGTCCTGCAGAATGGCTTCCAAATTTTACTAAGAAAACAGGTAAGAGCTCTGTGTGGGTGTGCTCGTACATGTATGTCACTGAGAGTGTGTGCGACTAAGATTAGGTTGCACTTATTTTTTATCTGGACAGATCAGAGGTGCACTGTTCATTCACTAGTAACACACATAGAATTATGTGTGGATTGTATCAGACAAGTGTAGGACATGAGCAAGAGCAGTATGTTTATTCACCACACAAATATTTCATGTCAGTTTTTTTTTCTTATGAAGATTATGGAGACACACTGTGTAAAACAATGCCTGTGTAAAAATCTATGTTTTTGCTATTTGTGCACTTGTTTATGAGTATAATTTCTTTTATTTGCAGTATTTATCTTTAGCTGATAATAAACCAGCTGTTATATAATTATTACTGATTGTATTTTACTTTTTTTTTGCTCATGTGTTTCAGGTGTCCTTGTCAACACTGACAACTTCCATCCAGTGGACTTCTTTATGCTTTTCTTCCCAGAATCAGCATTCTAACTCATGGCTGACCAGTCTAATTTGTATGCAGAGGAGCTACTGTCAGGCATCACTGAACTCGGTCAACATTCAAGGCTGAATGCTGCCAAAGACGTCACTGTTCCTGAGATGAAGGCATACACAGCACTTCAGATCGCGATGGGGCTGTGTTGTAAGCCTGAAATCGAGGACTACTGGTGGACATACTGGTTGCTCAACCTGCTGTTTGGAACCATAATGTGCAAGAAGCCAATCTGTCCCATTCTGTACTTTGAACTGTATCATACTGTGGAGGACTACAGGAAAGCAGCAGCAACCAAAATTAACGGTCTCCAACAGTGAACAGTTCAGAGCTGTGTATATATTTGTATACATATTTTACCTCCATTCATTTATTTTCAGACTTTAGTAGTATTTCAATTTCATCAGATAGTTGTAAAGTGTATATATAGTTCCACCACAGTAAGATATTTCAAGTGAGGACACTGTGAAACCTTCAAGTGAAGTGACAGAAATCATCATTTAATTACACATACTTAACCGTGACCCACTAGTGCAGACTCCAGCAGGGTTCTGACATTCCTGTCCTGTGCAAACTACTATCCGCCTATGCGGAGAAAACGAAAGTAGCTATGGCCGATAACCTCCCAGAAGTAGGTAACCTCCCCCCTGACTAGTGCCCTCTTTTTCCGGCAGCCATCTTGACTCCTGTTCCTGTGCTCTTCATACGGCTAAGTTTTTTTTTCGTATTTTCTGTCTGTCTGTCAGTTCTCTGGCATTCTTGTTTTTTGTCAAATTATGTCTTCAACCAGGTCACATAATTATATGGCACGATTGGGCGATCGGGCTAAGATTAAGGCGCGATCGCAGTCGATTTGCGGACACTCTGGGCCCTCTACTTCTGGCCCTGTCAACAACACCAACCCACCACCTCCTCCACTTCCTCCGCTCCCTCCGGTCGACTCCAGACCTCCACCACCTCCTGCACCTCCTGCACCTCCTCCAGGGACTTCTAGGGGTTCGTTACCCCATACTCAGGTCAGTGGTGCCATTGATGCTATTCATTTCGATCCGCAAACGGACTTGACGCGATCCGCGTTTTCTTGGCCCTGCCAGTCGGCAGTGCCCGAGTCGATCTCCTCTATCACTTTGCCCATGCCCACAGTCTCAGCAATGGAATGTGCCACAATCCCTTTGGGAAAACAACACCATACACTGGTTTTGGATCCGCATGCTAGACTGGGCCCTATGTGTGATGCTTCTGTGGCGGCAGCCGTGACATCGGATCACGCGCCCCCCACGCAGCATGCCTCTTCCATCTCGGATCCTATGGCGACCGAGGCACTTAGGGATGCCCTCTCCATGTGAAGGGAGGAAGGTGGACCACTAGGGGATACGCTCGCACTGGTGCCACACCTTGTGCCTGCACCGCCCCTTGCCCACAGAGTAGGTGCATGCACAGCCCATTGAACTTCGGCAGTGCTGGTTTCTTCTGCCCCACCGCCTAACTCTGCTGTTACCCAGACTAATATCGGCACTTCCATGTCGGAGTGCCTCTTGATAACTCGATCCTGCCACTTGGCAGTGCTCAGGCCGATCTTTTCTATCTCTTTATCTGTCACCACACAACAGCTGAACGTTGGTCCTCTCGCAGGAACTATTTGTGAGGTTGGACGGCCGTTCAGCTACAGGGCGATGCACATCCCACGGCAAGCCGACGGACTTTCCACCCCCTCGTCCACAACGCCCATAACACTGGCTTATGGCGCCGTCATGCCACATGTCTCGACCATCTCGCGTCCGATGGTTTCTCATTGGGTCCTGCTGCCCATTCATGGGCTTTACACAACTTTGCACAGCAACTGCACCTTTCTTGCTGTTTCTCAGGCTATGTGCCACTGAACTTTTGGGTTCTTCATCCCCCCACACTTGCACACAGTCTTCTGCAGGCAACCAACCAATCCTATTACCATTCTTTTCTTGTTATACACAATAACAGGAAATAAATCACAATATTTCCCTTTTGTATTCTTTTTGATTTATTATCAAAATCAACAACAACGAACCCCCCCCCCCCTCCCACCCCCCCCCCCCAAAAAAAAAAAAAAAAAAAAATCTTGCTAAATGTATACACATTTCTATTTACATTTATAGATGTATACTTATCCCTCGGCATACAAATGTGTGTGCGCTTACGGGATATGTTCATACGATTTTCATATTAACGTACAATTATATTTCTATCTCTGTTCATTGACATCTATTCATTGAGATTCCCTACATAGCAATATATGCACACTTTCATTTACGTCATTCTGTACACAATGCTCAGAACTCTCTGCGTCTACATACTGGGACATGATTCATATGTGTATGTACATCTCATACAGATTCCTTTCCATTACTGATTATGCACACTTACCCATTTACTTGGGTATATACATCTCATACAGATTCCTTTCCATTACTGACTATGCACACTTACCCATTTACTTGGGTATATCTGTGCACGCTACACATATGCTTATACAGCCACTTATTTCTTGTGACTTGATCTCTTGTCATTGGCATATTCCTGACATCATCACTTGAGTTGATGGAAGTGTATAATCCCTTTGCAGATATATGTTTTCATTTTCATAAATACATCCCTACCTTGCTTTCGGAGGACGACTGCACTCACAGACAAAACTGCCTCATTCACGCCTGAATGTGTGCTCCTTCACATATCAGTAGTGGCTGGTCCTTAGGGACCCACACACACTCCCTTCCCACCCACAGGGCTAAGGATGCCCTCTCTTGGTGCAAGGAGGAACAAAGCAACCCAACTCATTTGCCTACATGTATATACAACAATCACCCACAGGGCTAGAGATGCCGTAACCTGGTACAAGGAGGGATGAGGCAGTCCAACTTAGTGGTGCGACTTAGGACACACATGCCCTTCATTCCTTCCAAGTTTGTAAGGCATCCCTTCTTCCCTCCCTTGCCTACAAAAACCCTTGGTTTGCACCACTGTGGTTGTAACAACAGCTCCTCATGGGCCCTACATCCTAGCCAGCCCTCCCACGAAGGGGTGTCTGTCTTTGCCTTCCAAGTTTTAGCAGGCCCAAAAACTGCCCACTGGGCAGGAGACAATCACCCTAAGTCCATCTCTTCCACTCCTCACTTGCAGCAGAAGGCCTGGGTAATAATTGTTTTCCTCTATACTCAGGAGAAAGGCATATTGATGAGGACAGATGCGTCCCACAAAGCACAACGAACCATTCATTAGCCACAGGGGTGTACCTTTCTGCCCACTTATACCAGCATGGCAGATGCTGCATTCAAGCCCATTAGTTCATCCCATCACCTTGCTTGAACAGAGATCCAGCATCGACATCTCAAACAATTGGCATTGGAAAGCCCTTTCTGCACTTAGTCTTCTCTACCTGATCCTGAGACACTTCCAGGGGTTTCTAGCCTAGACAGGCTATCCCATCATGGAGCCCCAGCCTTCAGTCAAGGGCCTGTCAGAGGATGACTTTGTTGTCACTTTGGAAGCAAGCACCATGTCTTTCAGACACACGGTTGCACCACAAGACCCCGTCACATCCTTCCGGCTTCCTTACATTTCAGCAGAACCTGCATGTTGGACATCTTCATCCCTCAAGCACACAGCAGCTGTTCCCTGATTTACCCATGCTGATTGGTGTCCTCCTAGGACCAGTATATGATAATCAGTTGTGTATGGCAATGACCATCAGAACAGCAGAGGAGGCAACTGCTGTCCCAACTATCCGGGCTGGAGTTTGATTATACAACTTATAGTAGAGAGTGTTTTGCGCAAGTTGCATCCCCACTCCCTCGATCAAGAGGGGCTTAGAGCTGTCGCCATTGGGATGGATCCTAAAGGCTAGTTAGCCCCCAAGGATACAGCACTAAGTCCCAGTGCAATTTGACTTCTAGTGTGAGAGACATAGTCCTTCATGAAAGACTAAGCTGCAAACAATTTCCCTTTGCAATTAAGAAACCACTGATAATGCAGCTCTCACTTGCTGTTGGCCATACTGTAAACGTATGTCAGGTCAGTGATTTGATGTAAATGGCCAGTAGAACACATCTAGAGCCACTTTTCCCCCACCCCGCTTCATCCCAGACTTAGTGTACCCCCGAAAGTGGAGTATGGCTGCCTACATAGCGGGTTAAAAACGGTCATACACGTAAAAGCCCTCTCGCATATATGTGAGTGAATGTGGGAGTTGCAGCCCACGAATGCAGAAGAAGAAGAAGAAATCCCAGACTTAGTGCACACCACACACAGCCAGAGATAATAATAATAATAATGATAATAATAATGGATACTTATATAACACACTATCCAGAAATCTACTCTAGGTGCTTTACAAAAACGCTTTTGTTAACATAAAACATTACATCTATGTTACATATACACACCAAAATGTGACTACACACACACACACAGACATGCACGCACGCACGCGCACACACACACACACACACACACACACACACACACTGCATACATACATTTTAACATGCATGTGTATCTAACAGCTACCCTAACACATACGCACACATAGGCAGGCACAAACTTACATAAACACACGCACACACAATACACATTCATATACATGCATGTAGTTATGTACACATAAATATGTATACACACTAGTCAAGCACAGCTAACGCAAAGGAAGTGGACCTGCCACAATTGAACTTATTGCTGAGGGGAAAAGGTGAGTTTTGAGACGAGATTTAAAAGATGCGAGGGAATCAGAATGACAGAGGTTATCAGGGAGCTTGTTCCACGTCTTTGGCGATTGAAGAGAAAACGATCTGTGTCCATAGGTCTTACTTCTGACGTGAGGTATCCTGAGAAGTCGAGTATCAGAGGAAGAACGGAGCTGGCGAGACGGGGTATAGATATGGAGGAGTTCAGAAAGATACTTGGGGCCAGATCCGTTGACTGCAGAAAAGGTCAGAGTGGATAGCTTATAGTCTATTCAATCAGAAACAGGCAACCAGTGGAGAGACTGAAGGAGAGGAGAAACATGGTCAAATTTAGAAGCTCTGCAAATGAGTCTGGCAGCATTATTCTGAATCTGTCTAACAGATATTTGGGAAGGTTGGCCAAAAGAGAGTTGCAGAGATCTGTCATGGATCCGGTCCCCCTTCTCACTAAAGAACCTTTAGCGAAAATTTTCCCCATGGAAACCCTCTTCCATTAGGAATTCCACCACAGAAAGAGACTCAGTGACCTGGAGGCACATGAAGTGCACTCTCACAGCCTGATCCAACCCAGCCATTGACTGCCGAAAACTTTCTGCAGGTTGCTCCAACATGCCACACTCAGGTAGAGAAGCCATCAAGCCTTCTGTATGCCCCTTCGTGATGGTACCTACCTGGGTGATTACACAGCCTTGTCCCAGAGCCACCAGGGACCTCAAGTCTCTTGTTACCAAATGTTCGCCATTCTATGTATAGGCAACATGCCAGTGCTGTTTTTTTGGCAGCGACAAAAAAGTGGCGGGGGCAGCACCCATCACCTGTCAGGTCGCATGGAGGAGCTCTACAGATCTGGCTGTCACGCCTAAGGCAAGCCCAACATGGTGGGCTACCTCTGTCTCATTGTAAAGCATGACGGGAATATAAACATTTATTGAGAATAAAAAAGAAGCACTTTAATGATGCTTTGCTAAAACACCTCATGTCATCAGTAAAAAGTCAAAGACAGTTCTGGGACGTGGTGCATAAGATCTCTTCAAAATGAAAGCAACCATCAAACAATATTACTACCAATGCTTGGTTTGAACATTTTAAAGCACTTCTCACAAAAGATGCAAATATCAATATGTTACCACACATAGAGAACGAAGAAGAAGCTAATTTAAACCGTCCTATTTCCAAAGAAGAGGTAATGTTAGCAATTAGAAAAATTAAAATTCGTAAAGCCGCCGGGCCAGATGGAATCACTGGGGAACTATTGAAGTATGGATGTAAAACTGAATTGATTTTAGATTTCTTTGTAACGTTTTTCAACGCTCTTTTCGATAAAGGAATTTATCCCCAAAACTGGACTGAGTCTATTGTTCTGCCTCTGTATAAGAAAGGAGATGTAAATAATCCAAGTAATTACCGAGGTATCTCTATTTGTGACGCAGCTAGTAAGATATATTACACAATTATTAATCACGGACTGCAAGATTGGGTTGAGAATAATAACATTACTGGAGAATATCAAGCTGGATTCAAACGCAATTATTCTACTATAGATCATATGTTTACTTTGATGGCATTTATACAAAAACAATTTTCATTTAACCGTAAACTATATGTTGCTTTCATTGATTTTGAAAAAGCTTTTGATTCATAAATAGATGTATATTATGGCCTATTCTGTTAAAATATGGAGTGAGAGGGAAATTTTTTAAGTGTATAATGAGTATGTATGATTGTGTGAAGATTAGAGTTAGATGTGGGGGGAGGATGACTGACTATATACAGTGCACAAGTGGTGTAAAACAAGGTGACGTTTGTAGTCCTGTTTTGTTTTCTGTCTTTATTAATGAATTGACCCATGAAGTTGTGAATAATGGTAGACATGGTGCACAATTCTCTACTGATCTTTTACAGTTATTCATTCTGCTTTTGGCAGATGATGTTGTTTTAATGTCTGAAACAGTAATTGGTCTTCAAACACAACTTAATAGTCTACATAGAGCAGCTACAGCTCTGCAGTTAAATGTGAATATGTCCAAAAGTAACATCATTGTATTTAGAAAGGGTGGGTATTTGGGAGCGAGAGAACATTGGGTCTATGAAGGAGTAGCTATGCCTGTTGTGAATATATATAAATATTTAGGTCTTTATTTTTCAACAAGACTGAGTTTTACTGTCGCTTGTAAAGATCTTGCAAGCAGAGGAAAGCGTGCAGCATTGTGCATTATGCAAAAGTTATCTAGTTTAGGTAATCAATCTTTTGAAGTGTTTATTAGATTATTTGACTCTCAAGTTCAACCTATTACTCAATATGGTGCAGAAATATGGGGTCTCGATAATGCTGCAATGTATTGTGAGAAAGTCCATTTGTTTATGTTAAAGAAATTTCTGAAAGTATCAATAAAAACTCCAAATGATTTGATATATGGTGAAACAAATAGGTATCCAATACATCTGAACTCAGCTGTGAGGTGCATCAGGTACTGGCTGAAATTAACACGATTCGATGAATCCAGATTACCCAAAAAAGCTTATAATATGTTGTGTGATTTGGATGTAAGGGGCAAGATTAATTGGGTAACAAAAGTGAGAGTTAAACTCTGTGAAATAGGTATGGGATTTGTTTGGCTTAATCAAGGGGTGGGGGATATCTCAGGATTTATTTGTAGTCTCCGCGCCAGACTAATTGATTGTAGGTGGCAAGAATGGAATGCTCATGTGCAAGAAGGTGATAGATTTCATGTGTATTATCAGATCAACTCTTTACATTGTGTCCCAACGTATTTATCCATGAATTTGGCAAAACATTTAAAATATGTCATGACAAGATTTAGGTTTGGGCTTTCAGATATTGCAATTCATCATTTTCGATACACACAGCATTGTGATCATGATCTTATTTGTCCATTGTGCACAAATGTAGAAGAAAACGAATTACATTTCATGTTTTGTTGTCCAAAGTTATGTGAACAAAGGTATAATTTCATACCCCAGAAATATTACTCTCAGCCTTCTATGTTTAAACTAGTTTTGCTTATGACGTCACGTCGTAAAGAAGAAGTCAGACAGTTTGCAACTTATCTATACAAAGCATTCAAAATCCAGTCATTTAGTTGTTCCTGATTATCAGTCTAGGTATTGTTTTGTCTTATTGTATCAAATACTGTATGTCATTATGTTTTTGAAATAAGTTTACACACCACCCCTTCATAAGGGGCTAAGGCCTTTTTTGAATAAACCATCCGAATCCGAATCCAAATCTCTCTGCGTCTCGCTGTCTGTCTGTCTGTCTGTCTCTCTCTCTGTCTCAGTCTTTCTCTCTCTGTCTATATCTGTGTGCAAGAAAAAAACGGTGTTAAAGGCAAACTCTATTATGCGTTAAGAGGTATTTATGATAATGTATTAGCATGTGTACGTGATAGCTATTGCTGTTCTGATTATTTTGACTACCCACGAGGGGTTAAACAAGATTGTTTGTTAAGCCCTCAGTTGTTTTCCTTTTTTATTAATGAATTGGCTATCGATTTGTCCAACTTGTTCCTGGCGCTATAGAAGTATTTTTGTTATTTGCCAATGATGTTATTTTATTGTCTGATTCAGTTGTTGAACTACAAAATCAACTGAACTGTTTAAAAAGGGAATCAGACAGATCGTGCTTGACAGTTAACATTGAAAAGACAAACATAGTGGTATTTAGAAAGGGGGGGCACTTGTCCAGCAGGGAAAGGTGGTTCTATGGGGAGGAAGATGTTAAAGTAATAAACTCTTATAAATATTTAGGAATGATCTTTACAACAAAAATGAGTATCAGTGCTGCTTTGTCTGAGACCTGTAGAAAGGGCAGGAAAGGTGTTATAGAAATAATGATGTCTCTTAGAAAACTTGGAGCTATAGATCCGAGCATGTTTTGGAAGCTGTTCGATTCACAAATTGAACCAGTTTTGACATATGCAGCTGAAGTGTGGGGTATGGAAGATGAATGTAAACAAATTGAAGTCATTCATACATTTGCCTTGAAAAGATTTTTGAATGTCCCCCTGCATGCATCAAACAAGCAGCTTTATGGTGAAACTGGAAGATACCCACTGCACATCAGAACATCAGTGAAATGTATTAGATATTGGCTGAAATTAGTTTCGCTTCCTATGTCCAGACTGTGTAGGCAGGCATATGAAATGCTTTTGTTTCAACATGAATGTGGCCATTATAATTGGATATCGAAGGTTAAAAATATCCTATCAAAAAATGGCTTTGGGATTGTATGGCGAAGCCAGGGCATCGGATGTGAGTCTAGTTTTATCTTAGAATTTAAAGATAGACTTATTTCATGTAGCAAGCAAAATTGGCATTCGGAGATAGTAATGACAAATACCGATGGTATAATTCTTTCAAAAGTGTTTTTCAGGCAGAAAAGTATTTGTCATTTGTCACAAATAAGTGGCACAGAGATAACCTTATGAATATCAGTTTTCGTCTCAGAGTTAGTGGTCTAAAAAGTTGTAAAAGATGGTTCTTAGTTGATAACGAAAATCTGTCAGATGTTAATTGTCCATCATGTGGAGACGGATTAGAAGATGAAGTTCTTTTTTGTTTTTGTTTCGTTGTACTACTTATACAGTTAGTGACATTAGGAAAAACTGTTCAAAACTAGACTCGTTCACCGGTGTTCCTGATCAAAACAGTGTGGTAAACATTCTTTCATGTAACAACGTATTTTTTCAAAAAGAATTAGCGGGATTCATTGCAAAAGCAATGCAAATAAGAAAAAAGAAAATGGAAATTATTAATTGTGACAGAATTTAACGTTCTAGGAATTCGTCTCAAGATTATCCTCTGTCCGCGCGCGAGTGTGTGTGCGTGTGTGTGTGATTTTGGGTGAGGAGGATGGGTGGGTATGTGGGATGTGTGAGTGAGGTGTGTGTGACAATCTCGGGTGGGGAGAGGGGGGGGGGGGTTCAGACAGGGATGGTTGTGACTTGGCGCTAGAGTGAGCATGCGTGAATGAATTTGTTTCTGTCTGAAAGCGTGTGTGCGCGTCGGTGTTTATAGTTCAAATGACTATCACGGGAAAGGAAGTTCGCGGATTATACCCTACGACAGTGTAAGAGTTTGGTTGTTCTAAAGAAGGAAGCTTTGTTCTTCAGTTAATTTCTTCCTGGTAGACAACAACATTTATTCATAGACTAAAACGACATAGAGCACCAGGTCGAGAGACAGAGTGAGACGAGAAGAACTATCCCGACACGACACAGTGAAGGTGTGCGAACATACTCTTCAAACCTTCAATCATACAGAGAAGGAGCAAGATATGAATTTGTTAAACACAGACACAGGCAGTAATTAAATATTTAGCATCTCATTTATTCATAGTTACTACACAAATAAATTTATTGAAATCAAACATTTCTAAATTAAACAACATCCTCTAAGCATTTCCATAGCAGACATCCTAGGCATCGCTAACTTCAGAATACTACTCCCTAGAATATGGAGGCTATGTTAAAGATCCATACCTGCTGTGCAAAGAAGAGTCGTGTCTAGCTCTCCCCGGGCTAGCAGTCCCAACACACGTTTGTGTGTCGGGCGCCGGCGCCGGGAGAGAGCCGGTCAGAGCGAGCTGAGGGTGTTGGTCGTAAGAGAGACTTGGTGTGAGAGTCACCTGGTGTACGAGCCCCGGTAGTGAGAGAGACAGAGGGGCTTGTTGGTAGGTGCCTATATAGTGGGGTTGGGGAAAAATATTGACTAATATCTAGCGTAAACCGCGGCGTGTTGGCCCTTCTCTTGGAGAAGCCGTTGCCACCAAAACATTGTGACTGTAACTTGTCAGCTAAGTAAACTTTCCATCTTCGTGGGATCTCCGAACAGTGTACCAGAACTTGACTTTGTGATTCTTTGGTCAACCGACCATGTAATGAGGACCCTGCTGTAGTTTGCTTAACCTTTGGGTTTGATATGTTTGTGTTGTGACGTATACTGCCCGGCATTTACAGTATGACATTAATTGGTCAATTGTGGTAAACCAGGATGTGATTCTTTGGTCAACCGACCATGGACTGTGGACCTGCTGTAGTTTGCTTAACCTCTGAGTTTGACATGTTTGTATTGGGACTTATACTGCCCGGCATTTACAGTATGACATTTATTGGTCAATTGTGGTAAACCAGGATGTGATTCTTGCCAAAACCAGCCTTTTTAATTTTAGTAATTAAAACAGGTTTGACGTTACTAATGGTGTACACCTTAAAATACCTATTTTGCCTCTTGTGATATGCACCCGCTCCCCTTAAAAAATGTCCTCATTTTTCTATTTTTTATATTTAAATAAATATTAGTTGGTAATAAAATGTGTGACCACAATATTCTTGCACAAGGATGACAGGCGATAGGAATATTTGGGAATGGGAATGTTAAAGGATTCGTTGATTAGGGGAGGTAACTGATCATGCAATCAAGGGAGAGGCAGCATTGCATTTGTCAACGAATGTGGGTTGAAGATTGTCAATGTGTCGCACAGAATGTGTAATGCCATAATTGTCACAGTGAAACACAAACACTCAACACTGAAGCACTTGGCTGCTGCGACGACCTGCACTTGTTGAACACTTTTCTTACTGTAGTTCAGCAAGTGTAACAGTTTGTGGGAAGGCACACAGGATGAATGTTCAAAGATCACAGCCAGTTGTTTAAGGCGGAAATGTGACTGCGATCAGCATGGTCAGGATGCAGAGTTCAATGTGCTAAACACACATCATGTTCAGAAGTCTCTGTGTGAAGTGTAGAAGTGCAGGATCAGCCTGCAACAGCAAGAGTGAAAGGCTGCCACGTGTAGAACCGGGGACCTCTTGGAGCAGTCTGTGTCAGAGGTGACTGCACTGACGAGGACACCGTCAGGAACACCACAGCCAGACCGTGTAGGATGATGGCTGACAGAGAGTGGCAGCTCCAGGAACGGAGGGAGCGTTGACATTGGGCGATGTAGTAGATCCAAGCCCGTAGGTATCGACGTGCACATTTTGTAAATGTGCGAGACGATGCTTTTTCCGTGAAACAGAGTTCGGTATTGACTCGTGCAATGCATTATCTCTGGGGAGAGGTGGGTAGGGGGCATGAAAAAGAAAGGCGGGGACAGAAAATGCTAGTGCAATCGCTTGTCATCCGTGTAGAGGGACGTAGTTAGCTTTGACAAAGAACTGTTCATTTCTACTGATAATGGTAATCAATATGATAATTCATAATCATGTGATATAGAAGCTGGGTTTGCAATCAGTGGAAACTTGATAAAGATAGGAAACAATCACACATGATCCTACATAATCCAAACTGAATAGCATAAAACCTGAAAATGCAAACAAACAAAAGTCCGTACAGTGACATACGATCAAAACCAAACCTAGAAAGAAAATCAAACAGGAATGCAAATTGGATGCATGAAAATATGAAGACGTACATGAATACATAAAACGTAATACATGAAGAGAAGAAAAAAAAAAACCCACAATAATATCATTCCATAATTTCCACAAAAAACCCAAAACCAAGCCTGATAGTGCATACGCAATACCCGGAACGGTAAGCGCAATATAAATTGTGTAAATGTGCAAGACAACAAAGAATGAAATCCTTACATAATGCAGATGCATTACTTGATAATTGGAAGGAAAACAACTATGTCCCATATTGTTGGTTGCAAAAAAAAAAATGGTTTGAAATAAATCCAGGGAAGGACAAGACAGGTACGAGATTGCAAGGTGTGCATTGCTCATTGCAACGTGCATTCAGTTAGAACTGTTATTGAGAATTAATATTTGCTACCAGGAAGCGAAATGGTAAGACTCAAAAGAAAGGCCACTGAAGCGCACGAATAAGGTTGTCACATAGCTGTAATAGTAATAACCACACACGCACACCGTCATTTATCATGCATAAATCTAGGAAGAAGAAGATACATTTCTTGATCAGTGATCAAGATGCTTTTTTTTTTTTTTTTTTTTTTTTTTTAGAGAAAAGTTACACACACGTACAAATCATTTGGGAGAAAACCTGTAGTACTTCTGTGGCGTTTCTTTGGAAGAAGTGGGGAAAGGGGAAGTATATAATTTGCAAACTCGTACATATCTTTCTGAACTGGACACGTGACAGTGTTGTCATAAAAGCACAATGACTAATAAAAACAAAAATCCAAGACTTCATGACAGTGTATTGCAAAGACATTGAAAGAAAATGTTGCACACACGCAAAAGTTAGACGTCAGCGTGTTAGTATTGGTAGGTAAATGTGTCAGTCACACGGATAATAACAAAATATATGAATCGGAGATGACCACATGGAACACGCACATTGCTGTGAACAGATGACAAGAGTATAGTCAAGTATGACATATAAAATGAAACGTATGATGAAAATGAAGGAAAATAATGATGACATTTATGACTAAGAGACCATGGGTTGGAATGAAAATGAAGTGGAATGTGAAGAGAGGAAATCAATGGATTCAAACATAAGTTGGACAGTTGACACAAATGAAAACACAGGTATGTTGATCATGAAAGAGATGATCGCTTGCGCTGTACTGATAGCTTACCAACAAAGAAAACACATAGTAACCGGAAGTATGTATGACAGACCTCCCGAAACCTGGAGGGGGTCAGGCTGGTGTTCTCTTGACCCTCTCCCGGGAGGGTCACTACCTTGTTGTGGTCGGGAGGCTTAGTGGCCAGTGATCGAGCGAGCTATGTCGACGGGGGCATCAGTGCTTCTTGGGGTTTTGCTGCTCTGGTCCCAGGTCTTAATTGACAGCCTACATAGCCATCATAGCTGTTAGGGCTGAATAAGTGGTGGTTTTTGTACTGATGCCCCTGATAGGGCTTCCCATGCCGAACAGGTCGTGAGTGAGGCCCAAACTAAACGTGACCCACTGTCCCTTTCGCTATTCTCTATTATTCTTTTTACCGCCTCTTTTCTGTCCTCAGCTCCCCATCAAGCCTTCTTTTCTACATTCTTTTTTCTCTGCGGCCTTCTCCAGGCCCGCCGTGTTTGCCGTGCGGCGTGACCTGTGATGGAGGGGAATGAGATCCTGGGGATTGAAAGAGCACGCTGCTCTCAAAACATCCCTTTGGCTCGGACCTCTCCTAAGACAGGTGGCACACATTGGCCCGTGTGTTTCAA
Organism: Babylonia areolata; assembly: GCF_041734735.1. Taxonomy (NCBI): domain Eukaryota; kingdom Metazoa; phylum Mollusca; class Gastropoda; order Neogastropoda; family Buccinidae; genus Babylonia; species Babylonia areolata. Next base: position 29,263,761 of record NC_134895.1, read on the forward strand.
TCAGCTACCCCTTCGTGGGGCTGGGTCAAGACTGGCAGTTTAGAGGCTAACGAAGATAACCCCCATAGTGCTCGGTTCTTTGTCCCCGGGAGCTGGGCATGATCGGGTGGGGAACACGTTGGAGCTAGGCTGTTGGTCGTATATCCCTCCTGAAACCTGGAAGGGGTCAAGCTGGTGTTCCCTTGACCCTGGCCCCTAAGTTGGACCCCATGGTGGGTGGGTAAGGGAGGGATGAATATACAATTATCAAACATGAATTCTAAACAAATACACCCCCCTAAACTCGGAAAAAGGAGGAGACCGGGAACAGACGACTCAGACTCAGATTCGGAGGTCGTTGAGACCTCTGGATTTTGGCCGTCGTGGCTTGTGATGGAGGGCGCTGATGACGACAAGCCCTTGTCGGCTCTCAGCCCCTTCGCTATCCAGAAGGGCTTCCAGTGTCTGGCAGGATCGCTGAAATCCATCAAGAGGCTGAGGAGCGGAGCGTTTTTAGTGGAGACAGAATCTAAAAGGCAGACACAACTTCTGCTCAAGGCAACCACTTTTGTGGATAGGGCGGTGAGGGTTTCCCCTCACAAAGGTCTCAACTGCTCAAAGGGGGTTATCAGATGCCCGGAGTTGAGAGGAGTGTCTGAAGCAGAAATCAAGAGCAAGTTGTCTCATTACATACACTTTTTTCTTTCTAAACATGTATTAATACATTATTTCCGCACACAACAGAGAGAGGTTAAATTTACAGCCCACCTCTCCTCATAAGATTTGTGTGCGTGCTCGCATGGGGTTTCTCCAGCTCTGTGTACTGCTGTGCTCGCTGTTGCTTATTGTAGCCTTGGTGTGTCCCGCTACCACCGTACCCTCCATCGTTGACTGTCGTTTCCCCCTCCCCCTCCTTGCCATTACTCCTCCCGCGCAGCCCGACCCTATGTTCCCTACTCTCTCGTGGTGGACAAAAACTTGCCGACTCCTTGTGCTGGAGAGAACTGTGCCGTATATTCCGCGGTGCGTCAGTGTTTGAAGTTTAAACTTTCCCAATGGACGTATATGCGTGGGGGTGTATGTTGTGGCGATTGTGCAGGGTATGACTTCAATGGATTGTGCAAATAATATTGCCATGCATATGGTCATTTTGTAGGTTGTTTTTTTTGTGTTTTTTTGTTATTGTTTTTCCCACATGCATGCATCATGAGCACGTGCGTGCGACATACTCCCACTTACGCACACGCTATGTTAATACAAACATGACACAAAAATAGGCTCCCCCCCACATGCATGCATCATGAGCATGTGCGTGTAACATGCTCCCAACTGAGCACACGTTATGTTAACACAAACAAGACACAAACACAGGTTGGTTTTTTATTTTTATTATTTTTTATTTTTATTTTTTTTTTTAAATTGTTTTTCCCACATGCATGCATCATGAGCACGTGCGTGCGACATACTCCCACTTATGCACACGCTATGTTAATACAAACATGACACAAAAATAGGCTCCCCCCCACATGCATGCATCATGAGCATGTGCGTGTAACATGCTCCCAACTGCGCACACGTTATTGTTAACACAAACAGGACACAAACACAGGTTGTTTTTTGGGTTTTTTGTTGTTGTTGTTTGTTTTGTTTTTTTCTCCAGTGATGCACGTCGCCTCGCCGCAGGAGCCCACTCACTTGACCAAGACTTACCTGTTTGTCTAAATGTGTGCTTTTCTCTTGATGTACTTTGTTTTTATTTTAATTTGTCCCGTCATGGATGATATAAATGATTGTCACTCAGTGATGGGTACTTATAAAGGAGTGTATTTTTCTTTATTTGAAAGCCTTTGCTCAGTTGTACTATGTACCATGCAAATAGAATGAGTGGATGCCCTTTAGACTCCACTAGAAAATATAGTATAAGCCATTAATTACTTGATATAATAGCCACAATAATAATAAAATAAAATGGAAAATATAAGCATTGTTTCCATGAACGGTCAAGGACTGGGTAACGTTAAAAAGAGGAGAGATGTTTTTCACTTTCTTAGACAAAAGAAACACTCCATTTATCTCCTTCAAGATACACATTTCGACCCAAATATTGAATCGTATGTTAGATCTGAATGGGGTTACACTTGTCACTTTGCATCTCATAATTCACAATCCAGAGGTGTTGCTGTTATGTTCAATAACAATTTTGAATTTAAAATTAAAAAGGTGTACAAGGATCCTAATGGAAACTGCATAATTATTTCCTTTACAACAGTAGAAAAGGATTTCTTAATTGTAAACATTTATGGCCCAAACAAAGATTCCCCAGAATTTTATGATGAACTGGAAAAAAATATTACACAGTTTGGATACCCAAACCTGATTATTGGAGGTGACTGGAATCTAGTTCTTGACCCACATAAAGATTATTCTAATTATAAACACATAAATAACCCTAAAGCTAGAGACAAAGTAGAAGATATTATGACAAACTTAGATATGTATGATGTTTGGCGAGATTTAAACCCTGATAGTACACGTTTTACATGGCGTAGACCATCCCCTTTTCAACAGAGCCGTTTGGACTTCTTCCTTATATCTGAATGTTTGATACAGTATGTGCATGAAGCAGACATCCAATATGGCTATAGGACAGACCATTCAATGATAGTTCTTAAACTTTCATTTGGTGAAAAAATTAAACGAAAATCTTTTTGGAAATTCAACAATTCTTTACTGAAAGATATAGATTATGTAAATGAAATTAAAGAAGAAATCAAACAAGTTATTAGAGAATATGCAGTTCCATTATACAATTATGAAGAATTAAGAAACATTCTAATGTCCGAAATACAGTGTGTAATATCAGACCAATTATTGTTAGATGTTCTATTAATGAAGATTAGATCAAAAACAATCTCATATGCCACAATGAAAAAACGTAAAACAGAGGAGGAAGAACAACAGTTAGAAATAGAAATACAGAACTTAGAAAGCAGGAATGTCAGAACATGTCAAGAAAATGATAGAATAGAAGAGAATAAGTTAAAGCTTGTAGATATTAGAAAAAAGAAGATGGAAGGAGTACTCATGCGTTCAAGGGCCAGATGGATAGCAGAAGGAGAAAAAGTATCAAAATACTTTTGTAATCTTGAAAAAAGGCACTTTGTAAATAAGAGTATGAAGAAACTAGTTACAGACAAAGGAGAAGAAATCCATGAACATAATGTAATATTAAAGGAGGTTCACGATTTCTATAAACATTTATATAAAAAGAGACTTATTCAAACATGTGAAATAGCAGATATTGTTAAGGAAATGCCTAAACTTAGTAATATAGAAATAGAAAACCTTGAGGGTGAAATTACTTATGAAGAAGCTACCCAGGCACTTAAACGCATGCAGAACAATAAGAGTCCAGGTACTGACGGCTTTTCTGCCGAATTTTTTTAATTCTTTTGGAAGGATCTTGGATACTTAATTGTCAGGTCACTAAATGAAGGTTTGAAGAAAGGTGAACTGTCACAAACACAGAAAGAAGGCATAATAATTTGTATACCAAAGGGTGACAAACCAAGAGAATTTATTAAGAACTGGAGACCGATATCTTTATTAAATGTTGTTTATAAAATTGGATCTTCTTGCTTAGCAAATAGAGTTAAGTCTGTGCTGTCCTCTTTAATTAGTGATGACCAAACAGGATTTATGTCTAACAGATTTATTGGTGACAATATTAGATTAATATATGATATGATTCATTATTTAAATTCAAAGCAGTTGCCTGGTTTATTGATTTGTATAGATTTTGAAAAAGCGTTTGATACTGTTGACTTCACTTTCATGATGAAAGTGTTAAAAGCATTTGGATTTGGTCCAGTCTTCTGTAGATGGATAAGTACCTTTTATCAAAATATTAAATCAGCAGTAGTAGTAAACGGAACGGCGTCTTCTTGGTTTCCAGTAGAGAGAGGATGTCGTCAAGGTGATCCCATTTCACCCTACTTATTTCTTCTATGTGTTGAAATCCTTGGCATAATGATAAGAGAAAATAAACTGATTAAAGGTATTAATATTAATAATACAGATCATAAAATTGCACAGTTTGCAGATGACACCCAACTGATGACCAAAGGAGATAGAATATCGTTTGAGGAGATCATAAGGACAACTGACTCGTTTAGTAGTTTTTCAGGATTATATATGAATGCAGGTAAAACTCAAGCAATATGGCTGGGTAGCAGAAAACAATGTCAAATTAGATATCTACCTCATTTAAAAATGGTATGGAACCCACCAAAATTTAAAATCTTAGGAGTGTGGTTTACTGTTGATTTAGAAGAATGTGAGGAATTAAACTATAAAGACAAAATGTCTGAAATTAGAATGTTATTTAGAATATGGATAAAAAGACCGATTACCCCTTTAGGAAGGATAGCTGTTCTCAAGTCACTGATTTTATCAAAAATAACCCAGTTATGGATGTTTCTACCAAATCCACCTGATGAATATATTGATGAGCTGCAGAAGGCATGTTTCAAGTTTATTTGGAACAAAAAACAGGATCGAATAAGTAGAAAAACAGTAATTAAAAGTACAATATTAGGAGGATTAGGAATGTTTGACATCAAACAATTTATTAAAGGTCTTAAACTGAGCTGGATACGTAAATTAAAGTTTTCAAACCATAAATGGACAATAATAATAAAAGAAAGCAATCCAGTTATCAAAGATATTGATAGATATGGACCCTGTCTACCAACACCTAATGATAAGAATAAGTTCTGGATCCATGTTTTCCAAGCCTACAAAGAATTTTGTCAGAAGGTCCCACTATTAAGTAGTAAAGAAGTTTTAGCAGAACCAATCTTTCTGAACCAAAATATTAAAATTGGAAGTAAGATTTTATCATACAGAAATTGGATGGAAAAGGGGGTCTGGAATATTTCTCATCTAGTGCACGGGGACAGTAGTTTCCTTTCCTATGAAGATTTTAGTCAAAAGCATGGAAATATAACAAATTTCCTTACTTTAAATGGTTGCATAAGGTCAGTTAGAAATTATATAAAAAACCTAAACATTAAAATTGATAATAACACTGCTTTGCAGATGAGAAAATCATTACAAATGATATATTCAGTGAAAAAAGGAACAAAAGTTTATTATGATACTCTAGTTAAAAACAATACGACCCCTAAATGCTGTAAGAAATGGAACGATTTGTTGCAACTGAACATTAATTGGAAACAGACATTTCACAAAATACACAAAATAAGTGATGTTAACTTAAAATGGTTTCAAATAAGATTAGTTCATAGGATTATTGCAACAAACAAATCACTGAAACAGATGAATATCTCTCATAATGATAAATGTAGCTTCTGTGGATCACATCCAGAAACCATTGAACACCTTTTTTGGAGATGTGAGATTGTGCAGAGATTTTGGACTGCTTTCCAAACTGATATTAATAACAAATGCAATAATGTATACAATGCCCAATTATGTGAAGAATTAGTTTTATTTGGAAACTCACACACATTTGCTACAGATGACATTTTAGATTTTATTATTTTACTTGCCAAAAACTTTCTGTACAAATGCAAATTCAATAAACAACCACCACAACTCAATGCATTTAAAACACAGCTTAGATACAGATACAAAATCGAAGAACATGCATCTTATATACTAATGAACCATCATGCTTTCCGTACAAAGTGGAACAGTTACCTTCCAATTATGGAAACTGTTACTTAATCATAATTTCACATGTTCCATAGTTACCATTCTATATAACAGTCCTTACTTTGTACTAACATGTCTTTATTTATTTCTCAATATGTATTATTTGTTTTGTTTTTTTAACTTTTATAGTTGCTGTTGTCTTTACAATGTGACCAATCACAAGTTTTCTTTTCCAATAATGCAGAAGTAGTATACTCATGATCATTATTATTATGACATTATAATGTCACCACTCGCTTTCGCCTTACCCTAGATACCATTACTATAATAGTTGATACATTTGATGCTGTTGCTATGTCACAACTGGTCTAGGCTATTTACTATTAATGTCATCTTAAATCACCATGATTACTACAATCATTAAGATGTAAGCATTGATTGATTGAATGATTGGACAAATCTTCCTTTCTTCTTTTTATTTTTTTTAAATTATTTTTTTGTTTTTTGTTTTTGTGTGTGTGTTTGTTTGTTTATTTGTTTGTTGTTGTTGTTATTGCTGTTGATGTTGTTACAGATTTGTTTTGCCTTGCTATAGCCTGTTTTGTTTTATTTTGTCTTATCTATCTCTCTGTAGTGGAAGATGCTACTGTTCGTTGTATACGGTTTGGTTCATACTATTCTCTGTATTGTATACATGTTTTTGGAAAATTAAAAAAAAAGTTTAAAAAAAAAAAAAAAAAAAAGAGCAAGTTGTCCTCTCAGGGAGTGACCGACGTGTACAGGGTGACGCTGAAGAAGGGGTCGGACAGAGTCCCGACCAACACATTCTTCCTCACCTTCTGCTGCCCAAATGTGCCCAAGGACATTCGAGTCGGATACCTGATGGTGAGTGTAAGCCTGTACGTGCCGTCCCCTCTAAGATGTTTCAAATGCCAGAAATTTGGACACGTGAGAGACCGATGCAAGGAGGAAGAGGCGTGTGGAACCTGTTCAAAGGCGGCGCACCAGGGCGAATGCGTCAGTCCAGCCCGTTGTGCAAACTGCGGAGGTGGCCACCCGTCCTCATCAAAAGACTGCCCCGCCTGGAGAACGGAAAAGGAAATCCAGAAGGTGAAGACAGAAAAGAAGATATCATTCTTTGAGGCAAGGAAACAGGTGGAGGCCGCGTCGCCTAAGGCGTCTTACGCCTCTGTCGTTAGGCCCAAGATGGTGGACGTCGCGGTCCACACGACGTCCACAGGGACGCAGACGGACGACGTACCTACCTCGTTAGAACCGCTGGCCTTGGGTGGAGGCGCCGTGTCCACCCCTTCCCATCCTGTGCGGCAGTCCTCAGGGGCTGCTGGGCGGGAGCGGAAAGCCTCAGGCGGAGGCACGTTGTCCGCCTCCCGCCCCACCCCACCCCCCGGCCCCCCTTGCCCCGCCTCTCGTCTGCCTGGCCCTCAGGCTGGCAGAAGTGGCCAGAAACCCCCCGTACCTCCAAAACTCAAGGAGGGGAGGGTTGCAGCCTCGGCGGGATCGGGAAGGGCCAAGATGGTGGATATTCCGACTTGGTCGGAATCAGAAAAATTCAATTCTAAAAATAAGTACTCCATCCTGGCCGACCTTGAGCCACCGCAAGCAGAGGAGCAGGGGGTAGCGATGGAATAGGCTGCTGCTTTATTTTTATTTTTATTTTTTTTAACCTTTTTAATGGCAGTGATCCACTGGAACATCCGGGGGTTTTTCACCAATATACAGGAACTTCAGCTGCTTTGTTGTGCTTTGAAACCTTCAGTGCTGGCGCTGCAGGAGACTCTGCAAAGAGATGGCAAGGTTTTATCTCTCTCTGGTTTTAACTCCGTTTTTAAACCCGCTCAGCCGAAGCAAGAGGGATTGACGGGAGGTGTCGCTCTTTTTATACGCAAGTCCCTTTTATGCAGTACAGTTCCTTTAAGCACCCCTTTACAGGCGGTGGCAGTCAGAGTCACACTTGAGAAAACCATCACTGTCTGCTCTCTGTACCTTCCTCCTGCCGTCCGTGTTCTGAGGCAGGACTTCATGAACCTGGTTGACCAGCTCCCACGACCGTTTTTACTGTTGGGCGACTTCAATGGACACTCCCCGCTCTGGGGAAGTGAGATGACATCAGCCCGAGGTCTTCTCTTGGAAAACCTTCTTTCCGATATGGACTTGTGCTGTCTTAACGACAAGTCTCCCACTTACCTTCATCTGTCCTCTGGAAAGCTCTCGTGTTTAGATCTGTCGGTCTGCGATCCATCGTTGGTCCTGGACTACGAGTGGAAAGTGCACGACGATCTGCACGGGAGTGACCACTTTCCTGTCGTCCTCCGCCCCACAGATGGAGAAGGTGACTCTCTGCCTGACCGCCTGAACTATGACAAAGCAGACTGGGGAATTTGTACCATGAAGATAAGAGCAGAGCTGCAGGAAGAAACAGTATTGAAAAGCAAGGACCCTGCTGACACTCTGACTCGGATCGTTTTAGATTGCGCCAAACCAGCAGTCCCATCGTCTACCTCCAAGCCTCAGGTGCCAAGAACGCCCTGGTTCAACGCGGAATGTTGGGAGGCCCGTAAGTCTCGGAAGAGAGCGCAGCGACGCGTCTTTCGGAGACCGGAGACCGATAGCGTTCGAACCCATCAACAGCTGAGGCCGAAAGCCAGGTATGTTTTTAAAAAGAGCCAGAGAAAGTCATGGAGAGATTTTTGCTCTTCCTTAACCTCCAACACACCCAAGAAGAAAGTGTGGAGGGTTTTTAAAAAGGGCAAAAACGTATGCCCAACCTTTCATCATCTTAAACTTTCAGACGCTCTGGTCACAGAGAAGAAAGCAGTTGCCAATTTGCTTGCCTCCACAATTGAACAGAACTCGAGATCTGCTAACAAATCTGCTCAGTTTCTTAAAACCAAAAACCTGTCAGAAAAAACACCCTGTAACTTCTCTTCCGACAACACAGAGAATTACAACCTTCCTTTCACAATGAATTAACTTAAATCTGCCCTTCAGACCTGTACGGATTCCTGTCCAGGAATGGACGAGGTCCATTATAAACTCTTAAAGCATCTTCCCCAAACCTGTCTGGACACCCTGCTCAAAGTTTATAACCACATCTGGATCACAGGCTTTTTTCCACCCTCCTGGTGGAAAGCCCTCATAATCCTGCTGCCGAAACCGGGAAAAGACCCCTCGAACCCCTCCAACTACCGCCCAATAGCACTGACCAGCTGCATCTGCAAACTGATGGAGAAGATGGTCAACGGTAGACTGATGTAGAAACTAGAGACCGACGGCCTTCTGGCGAAAGAACAGTGCGGTTTCCACAAGCATCGCTCTACCGTTGACCATCTGGTTCATCTGGAAACCACTGTAAGAAATGCCTTTGTAAACAAACAGCATGTGGTGGCCATATTTTTTTACTTGGAGAAAGCTTACGATACCACGTGGAAATTTGGAATCCTCTCGGACCTGCACAAGCTCGGCTTCCGAGGACACCTGCCCCAGTTCATCCACAATTTTTTGCAAGACAGACAATTCCAGGTGAGGGTCGGCACCACCCTGTCTGACATTCACGAGCAGGAGCTGGGTGTCCCGCTGGGAAAATCCACCATCCCGGCGGTCAGGGAAGCCAAATTTTTAGGGGTCGTCTTTGATCAGAAGCTGAACTTCCTCAGCCATATTAAACAGCTGAAAATATCTTGCCAAAAAGCCCTGAACATCATTCGAGTTGTAGCACACACGGACTGGGGTGCTGATAAGAGAACTCTCTTGCACCTCTACAGAGCACTGGTCCGGTCCAAACTGGATTACGGAAGTGTAGTATACGGCTCGGCCAGACCGTCTTACCTGAAACTTCTGGACCCTGTACACCACCAAGGTCTCCGTCTCAGCTTAGTTGCATTCCGCACCACCCCTGTGCACAGCCTGTATGCAGAGGCGGGGGAACCACCTCTCTCCAACTGCAGAATGGAGCTGACCCTAAACTATTACTTGAAACTGTTTTCTGAACCAACAAACCCTGCTTACGACGTTGTATTTAACAACCCCTTCAACAAGAAATTTAAAGACAACCCAAACTGCATCCCTCCTCTTGGACTCCGCATTCAGCCGCACATAGAAACTGCTGATCTGAATGTCAGTGGCATCTCAGACTTCTCCAAGTTCCCCAACAGCCCTCCATGGACCTTTAGAACACCTGAGGTCCGATTCGATCTGGCCTCGTACCGTAAAGACTCCACCAGTTCACTGGCCTACAGAACTTACTTTTCAGAACTCTGCCACAAATTTCCCACTTTCCAAAGAATCTTCACTGACGGTTCCAAGTCAGAGGACGGAGTCACTGCATCTGCGTTCTGTCCCACCTTTCCTGACCGGCCCTCAACGGAACACATCCTGTCTGACAGCTCAATGTACACTGCGGAACTCATCGCACTGGTTCTGGCGGTAAAAATGGTTCTCATTTCAAAACAAAAGAGATTCATGATCTTTTTCGACTCCTTGTCAGCCCTGGAGGCGATTGCCTGCAGGAATCTGACTCATCCCAAACTGCTGGAATTCTACGAAGCTTTTACTCTCGTAACGAAGAAAGGATACGAGGTTGTGTTGGCCTGGGTTCCTTGACATGTTGGCATTCGTGGTAACGAAAGGGCAGACCAGCTGGCCAAGAACGCTGTAAAGAAAGAATTATCGAGATCCTTTGTACCATACACAGACATGAAGCAGAAGGTGAACACTTATGTTAAGGATCTTTGGCAAGAGGAGTGGAACACCCAGACGGACAACAAGCTATTCCAGATCCGTCCAGACCTAAAAGAGACCCTCCCTTCAGGGGTAAAGAACAGAAAGGAGGAGTCTGTGCTGTGCAGACTGCATGCGGGGCACACTTTTTTTTTTTTTACTAATTCTTACTTGTTAAAGGGGGAAGAGGCCCCTCGATGTATTCCCTGTGATGAGCCTCTCACCGTGAAACACATGCTCCTTGACTGTTGGGATCTGCATGACGTTAGACACAGACATTACACGGCGGTTTCTTTGAAGACCTTGTTTCGTGATGTCCCTCCGTGGGCGCTGATGGATTTCTTGAAAGAAGTGAACATTTTTAATCAGATTTGAAGGTTTTAAACTATGGAATTTTTTAAACTTTGAGTGAAATTTTGAAGTGGTGACTCGTTTTAATTATTTGTTTTTTACCCTTGTAGTAGGTATTAATGTGGCGATATCCTTGAGATGGCCTTAGTGGTCGGCGAGGCTCTAAGCACCATAATTCCTCCCGAAACCTGGAGGGGGTCAGGCTGGTGTTCTCCTGACCCACTCCCGGGAGGGTCACTACCTTGTCGTGGTCGGGAGGCTTAGTGGCCAGTGATCGAGCGAGCTATGTCGGCGGGGGCATCAGTGCTTCTTGGGGTTTGGTGCTCTGATCCCAGGTCTTAATTGACAGCCTACATAGCCATCGTAGCTGTCAGGGCTGAATAAGTGGTGGTTTTGTACTGATGCCCCTGATAGGGCTTCCCATGCCGAACAGGTCGTGAGTGAGGCCCAAACTAAACGTGACCCACTGTCCCTTTCGCTCTATTCTTCTTTTTACTGCCTCTTTTCTGTCCTCAGCTCCCCATCAAGCCTTCTTTTCCACATTCTTTTTTTTTCTCTGCGGCCTTCTTTAGGCCCGCCGTGTTTGCCGTGCGGCGCGACCTGTGATGGAGGGGAATGAGATCCTGGGGATTGAGAGAGCACGCTGCTCTCAACACATCCCTTTGGCTCGGACCTCTCCTAAGACAGGCGGCACACATTGGCCCGTGTGTGTCAATCGGCTACCCCTTCGTGGGGCTGGGTCAAGACTGGCAGTTTAGAGGCTGACGAAGGTAACCCCCGTAGTGCTCGGTTCTCTGTCCCCGGGAGCTGGGCATGACTTGGGGGGAACACGTTGGAGCTAGACTGTTGGTCGTATATCCCTCCCGAAACCTGGAAGGGGTCAAGCTGGTGTTCCCTTGACCCTGGCCCCTAAGTTGGACCCCATGGTGGGTGGGTAAGGGAGGGATGAATTCAATTTTTTTCAACATGACTTCCAAAAAACTACACCCCCGTGGCTCGGGTAAAAGAAGAAGACAGGGAACGGATGACTCAGACTCCGATTCGGAGGTCGTTGAGACCTCTGGATTTTGGCCATCGTGGCTGGTGATGGAGGGCGCTGATGACGACAAGCCGTTGTCGGCTCTCAGCCCCTTCGCTATCCAGAAGGGCTTTCAGTGCCTGGCAGGATCGCTGAAGTCCATCAAGAGGCTGAGAAGCGGAGCATTTTTAGTTCAGACGGAATCCAAAAGGCAGACACAGCTCCTTCTCAAGGCGACCACTTTCGTGGATAGGGCGGTGAAGGTTTCCCCTCACAAAGGCCTCAACTGCTCAAAGGGGGTCATCAGATGCCCGGAGTTGAAAGGTGTGTCTGAGGCCGAGATCAAGAGCGAGCTGTCCTCTCAGGGAGTGACCGAAGTGTACAGGGTGACGGTGAGGAAGGGGTCGGACAGAGTCCCGACCAACACTTTCTTCCTCACCTTCTGCTGCCCGGATGTCCCCAAGGACATTCAGGTCGGATACCTCATGGTCAGCGTAAGCTTGTATGTGCCGTCCCCCCTGAGATGCTTTAAATGTCAGAAATTCAGACAAGTCAGGGACCGATGTAAGGAGGAAGAGGCGTGTGGCACCTGTTCGAAGGCGGAGCACCAGAATTGCGTCAGTGCAGCCCTGTGTGCGAACTGCGGAGGTGGCCACCCGTCCTCATCGAAAGACTGCCCCGTCTGGAAAAAAGAGAAACAAATCCAGAAAGTCAAGACAGAAAAAAAAATTTCCTTCTTTGAGGCAAGGAAACAGGTGGAGGCCGCGTCGCCTAAGGTGTCGTATGCCTCTGTCGTCAGACCCAGGATGGTGGACGTCGCGGTCCAGACGACGTCCACAGGAACGCAGACGGACGACTTAACCGCCTCGTCGGAACCGTTGGCCTTGGGTGGAGACGCCGTGTCCACCCCTTCCCATCCTGTGCGGCAGTCCTCAGGGGCTGCTGGGCGGGAGAGAAAAGCCTCGGGCGGAGGCACGTTGTCGTCCTCCCGCCCCACCCCACCCCCCGGCAGCCCTCGCCCCGCCTCTCGTCTGCCTGGCCCTCGGGCTGGCGGAAGTGGCCCGAAACCCCCCCTACCTCCAAAACTCAAGGAGGGGAGGGTTGCGGCCTCGGCGGGATCGGGAGGGGCCGAGGTGGTGGATATTCCGACTCGGTCAGAATCCGAAAAATTTATTTCAAAAAACAAATATTCCATCCTGGCGGACCTTGAGCCACCACAAGCACAGGAGCAGGGGGTAGCGATGGAATAGGCTGCTGCTTTATTATTTTAACCTTTTTTAATGGCAGTGATCCACTGGAACATCCGGGGGTTCCACGCCAATTTTCAGGAACTCCAGCTGCTTTGTCGTGCTTTGAAACCCTCAGTGCTGGCGCTGCAGGAGACTCTGCAAAGAGATGGCAAGGTTTTATCTCTCTCTGGTTTTAACTCCGTTTTTAAACCCGCTCAACCGAAGCAAGAGGGATTGACGGGAGGTGTCGCTCTTTTTATTCGCAAGTCCCTTTTATACAGTACAGTTCTTTTAAGCACCCCTTTACAGGCGGTGGCAGTCAGAGTCACGCTTGAGAAAACCATCACTGTCTGCTCTCTCTATCTTCCTCCTTCCGTCCGCGTTCTGAGGCAGGACCTCATGAACCTGGTCGACCAGCTCCCACGTCCGTTTTTACTGTTGGGCGACTTCAATGGACACTCCCCGCTCTGGGGAAGTGAGATGACATCAGCCCGAGGTCTTCTCTTGGAAAACCTTCTTTCAGACATGGACTTGTGCTGTCTTAACGACAAGTCTCCCACTTACCTGCATCTGTCCTCTGGAAAGCTCTCGTGTCTAGATCTGTCGGTCTGCGATCCATCGTTGGTCCTGGACTACGAGTGGAAAGTGCACGACGATCTGCACGGGAGTGACCACTTTCCTGTCGTCCTCCGCCCCACAGATGGAGAAGGTGACTCTCTGCCTGACCGCCTGTATTACGACAAAGCAGACTGGAGTTTTTTTACCACCAAGATAAGAGCCAGAGGAAGTCATGGAGAGATTTTTGCTCTTCCTTAACCTCCAACACACCCAAGAAGAAAGTGTGGAGGGTTTTAAAAAGAATTAAGGGCAAAAACGTATGCCCGACCTTTCACCATCTTAAACTTTCAGACGCTCTGGTCACAGAGAAGAAAGCAGTTGCCAATTTGCTTGCCTCCACAATAGAACAGAACTCGAGATCTGCTAACAAATCTGCTCGCTTTCTTAAAACCAAAAACCTGTCAGAAAAAACACCCTGTAACTTCTTTTCCGACAACACAGAGAATTACAACCTCCCTTTCACAAAGAACGAACTTAAATCTGCCCTTCAGACCTGTACGGATTCCTGTCCAGGAATAGACGAGGTCCATTATAAACTCCTAAAGCACCTTCCCCAAACCTGTCTGGACACCCTGCTTAAAGTTTATAACCACATCTGGGTCACAGGCTTCTTTCCACCCTCCTGGCGGAAAGCCCTCATAATCCCGCTGCCGAAACCGGGAAAAGACCCCTCGAACCCCTCCAACTACCGCCCAATAGCACTGACCAGCTGCGTCTGCAAACTGATGGAGAAGATGGTCAACGGTAGACTGATGTGGAAACTAGAGACCGACGGCCTTCTGGCGAAAGAACAGTGCGGTTTCCACAAGCATCGCTCTACCGTTGACCATCTGGTTCGTCTGGAAACCACTGTAAGAAATGCTTTCGTGAACAAACAACATGTGGTGGCCGTATTTTTTGATTTGGAGAAAGCTTACGATACCACTTGGAAGTTTGGTATTCTCTCTGACTTGCACAAGCTCGGCTTCCGAGGACACCTGCCTCAGTTCATCCACAATTTTTTACAAGACAGACAATTCCAGGTGAGAGTCGGCACCACCCTGTCCGACATTCACGAGCAGGAGCTGGGTGTCCCGCAAGGGAGCATCCTGTCGCCGGCTCTTTTCAGCATCAAAATTAATGACATCGTTCAATCCGTTCACAGGGGATCGGACAGCTCGCTGTTCGTGGATGATTTTGCCTTATATGCAACCGGCAGCACGTACGCCAGCATCCAGCGACGGCTTCAGCTCTGCGTCAACAAGATCCAGTGTTGGGCAGAGGAGAATGGCTTCACGTTTTCGTCCTCCAAAACTGAATGCATCCATTTTCATAATTTTCGCCAGTTCTATCCGGACCCTGAAATCCGTCTGGGAACATCCACCATCCCGGCGGTCAAGGAAGCCAGATTTCTAGGGGTCGTCTTCGATCAGAAGCTGAACTTCCTCAGCCACATTAAACAGCTGAAAATATCTTGCCAAAAAGCCCTTAACATCATCCGAGTTGTGGCACACACGAACTGGGGTGCTGATAAGAGAACTCTCTTGCACCTCTACAGATCCCTGGTCCGGTCCAAACTAGATTATGGAAGTGTGGTATACGGCTCGGCCAGACCGTCCTATCTGAAACTGTTGGACCCTGTACACCACCAAGGGCTCCGTCTCAGCTTAGGTGCTTTCCGCACCACCCCTGTGCACAGCCTGAACGCAGAGGCGGGGGAACCGCCTCTTTCCAACCGCAGACTGAAGCTGACCCTGAACTATTATCTGAAATTGTTCTCGGAACCTACAAACCCTGCTTAGGACGCTGTATTCAACAACCCTTTCGATAAGAAATTTACAGACAACCCAAACTGCATACCTCCTCTCGGACTCTGCATTCAGCCGCACTTAGAAAAGGCCGATTTGGATGTCGGTGGCATCTCGGATTTCTCTAAGTTCCCTGACAGCCCTCCGTGGACCTTTACAACACCTGAGGTCCGATTCGATCTGGCCTCGTACCGTAAGGACACCACCAGTTCTCTGGCCTACAGAACCTACTTTTCGGAACTGTGCCACAAATTCCCCACTTTTCAAAGCATCTTCACTGACGGTTCCAAGTCAGAGGACGGAGTCGCCGCATCTGCGTTCTGTCCCGCCTTTCCTGACCGGCCCTCAACGGAACACATCCTGTCTGACAGCTCGGTGTACACCGCGGAACTGACCGCACTGGTTCTGGGGTTAAAAATGGTTCTCTCTTCGAAACAGAAGAGATTCATGATCTTTTCCGACTCCTTGTCAGCCCTGGAGGCGATCGCCTGCAGGAATATCACTCATCCCAAACTGCTGGAATTTTATGAAACTTTTACTCTCGCAACGAAGAAAGGATACGAGGTTGTGTTGGCCTGGGTTCCCGGACATGTTGGCATTTGTGGTAACGAAAGGGCGGACCTGCTGGCCAGGAACGCTGTAAAGAAAGAATTGTCCAGATCCTTGGTATCCTATACAGACATGAAGCGGAAGGTCAACACTTACGTTAAGGATCTTTGGCAAGAGGAGTGGAACACCCAGACGGACAACAAGCTCTTCCAGATCCGTCCGGACCTAAAAGAGACCCTCCCTTCGGGGGTGAAGAACAGAAAGGAGGAGTCTGTGCTGTGCAGACTGCGTATGGGGCACACTTTTTTTTACTCATTCTTACTTGTTGAAGGGGGAGGAGGCCCCTCGATGCATTCCCTGTGACGAGCCTCTCACCGTGAAACACGTGCTCCTTGACTGTTGGGATCTGCATGACGTTAGACGCAGACATTACACGGCGGTTTCTTTGAAGACTTTGTTTCGTGATGTCCCTCCGTGGGCGCTGATGGACTTCTTAAAAGAAGTGAACCTTTTTAACCAGATTTGAAGGTTTTAAACTGTGGAAGTTTTTTTTTTTTAACTTTGGAGTGGAAAGTTTGAAGTGGTGACTCGTTTTAATTGGTTGTTTTTTTATCCTTGTAGTAGTTATTGACGCGGCGATAGCCTTGAGATGGCCTTAGTGGTCGGCGAGGCTCTAAGCACCATAATTTCATTTCATTTCAAGCACCATAATTTCATTTCATTTCGGTGACAGTTTTACTGGACGTTTTAACTGTGATTTCATGTCTTAAAAGTTAAATTTGTCTTTATTTTCCTTTCATATGATTGATATCTCCATAGCGGTAAGGGAAGTGTGTACAGGTTATTTGTTTATTTTCATTTCATCTGTGTCTTCCCTTCGGGGGTGAAGAACAGAAAGGAGGAATCTGTGCTGTGCAGACTGCGTACGGGGCACACTTTTTTTACTCATTCTTACTTGTTGAAGGGGGAGGAGGCCCCTCGATGCGTTCCCTGTGACGAGCCTCTCACCGTGAAACACGTGCTCCTTGACTGTTGGGATCTGCATGACGTTAGACGCAGACATTACACGGCGGTTTCTTTGAAGACTTTGTTTCGTGATGTCCCTCCGTGGGCGCTGATGGACTTCTTAAAAGAAGTGAACCTTTTTAACCAGATTTGAAGGTTTTAAACTATGGAAGTTTTTTTTAAACTTTGGAGTGGAAAGTTTGAAGTGGTGACTCGTTTTAATTGGTTGTTTTTTTTAGCCTTGTAGTAGTAATTGACGCGGCGATAGCCTTGAGATGGCCTTAGTGGTCGGCGAGGCTCTAAGCACCATAATTTCATTTCATTTCATCTGTGTCTTAAAATGTTATGATCTTTTTCTTACTGAATATTTTCCTTTTATATGATTTAGAATTTTCACTTAATTTTAAAAGGTAATTTTTTCTTACTTGAATGTTTTCTTTTTACATGATGATTTATAATTATGTGCTTTTTGATCAAGGAAGGGTGCGCCAGTTGTTCATTCATTTTTCGATGTGATATTTGTTGATGAGCATTTGTCTTTTAAAATGTTATAATTATCTTACTGAATACTTTCATTTTTATGATGATTGAAATGTACACACACGCACGTGCGCGCACACACACACACACACACACACACAAGCACACACGCGCGCACTAACACAGATGTTTTACTCTGACTTGAAATGTAATATCTTACCTAAAATGTTTTACTGTCTGCATGATAACTGATGTGTGCGTGGTGATCAGGGAAGGGTGGGTCAGTTACTTTGATATTTGCTGGAGGGCATTTTGAGTGAACCAAAAGACGTGCGCATTAGCCGAGTGGTTAAAGCGTTAGACTTTCAATCTGATGGTCCCCGGTTCGAATCTCGGTGACGGCTCCTGGTGGGTAAAGGGTGGAGATTTTTCCTATCTCCCAGGTCAACATATGTGCAGACCTGCCAGTGCCTGAACCCCCTTCATTTGTATCCGCAAGCAGGAAAATCCTGCAGTCCATGTCAGCGTTCGGTGGGTTATGGAAACAAGAACATACCCAGCATGCACTCCCTCAAAAGCAGAGTATGGCTGCCTATATGACAGGAAAAAAACGGTCATACACGTGAAAAAAAAAAAAAAAAAAAAGCCTATTCTTGTACATGCGAGTAAATGTGGGAGTTGCAGCCCACGAACACAGAAGAAGAAGAAGAGTGAACCAAAAGAAAATTTTCTGTTTTGGTTGAAGCAGACAACAAAGTATTTTGAACTGAAATGAATTGAATTGAATTTTGCTTGTTCATTGGTTCATAAGTGGCTTGGCTTTCAGTTAGTATGCTTTTTTTCTCTCTCTTTGTATTGTATTAGTGAGACTAGAGCCAGTTGGAGTTTGCATTGTATATATAATACTTTTTCATCTAGTAGACATATTTATTATTTTGAAAATTTGTAATTTTTTTGGTAATGATTTTGTAATCTTAATCATGACTGATAAGATTTTTCTTTAGTCAATGATAGAAACGGAACAAATGAACTGATAGTAGCATAAAAATGAACAAATAAACAGATAATGATAAAAGTAATAAAAATGATAATAATGACATGAATGATTATGTATGTATGATACATACGATAATTTTGTTTCATTAAATGTATTCATCCATATTCAATACTCAGCTTTCCATGCCCTGCTTGACAACTATGAAATGGATGTGATGGAGGACGAGGAAGTAACATGGGAGGAGCGCAAGGAGAACTGGGACTTCCTGCGTGCCATCATGAAAACAGAGGTGATGAAAGAGGCACATGCATTCCTCATCTCCAAGGGACAGGCCCCATCCGAGGAAGATGACTTTACGAGGATGCTTCATGACATCTGGTTCAGGCTGTTCCGACGAAAGGGAGGCAGGTGCATGTCCAAACAACTGCTTCAACAGTATAGCCATGAAGCAATTTTCGCAGTGTTAGACAGCATAGGATGATGTGACCATCATGAATTGTATTAGAGAGTTTTACATAGAACTTATTGACTTGCTTTGCCTTTGGACAAATTCTGAATGAACTTTAACAAAGATGTTAATGAACAATGAAAGCAATATATATGATTTCATTGATTTCCAAACAACAAAGATTTATTCAGAATGCAAAACTTGAATAAATGAAAGAAGACATTTTTATTTCATTTAAAAAAATTCCTTCTCAAAGCTAACAAAGACTACACTAAACAAATGTATACTGTAAACAAAATATGTCTCTTAACTTTTCAACAGGTCTCTAGTAGCTTCTCAGTTCATATAATCACTCAGTCTACTATGTCATCAAGATCATAGACTTATTAACCTTCGCCTTATTAACCTTCGCCATAATTAATATGAATTTTTGCACGCCCTACCAACTGGGGATAAATTGACCCATGCTTTTAAAGAAGAACCCTTGCATGGCGTACAATAACTCTGTGTACATATTTGGGCAAAATGTACCCACGTCTTTTAGCCTTTGCCCAACAGTGACTGCGAATGCGGCACAGTTGGCTGCTATCAGCGTTTATGACTGCCAACATAAACTTGGTGGTTGGCTGGTGTGTCTTGTTTTCCGTTATGCGTCCAGCTTCCATTTTGAGTTTGGTGAGAAAGACCAAGGACATGGATTGTGCGCATACACGTGTGTGTTTGGTGCATGTGTACATGTGTGAATATATAAGTTTGTGCTACATACTTCATGCCGCTGTGTTTGTGTTAGTGTGAATAGGTTAGCACGTCATATGCATACAACTGATACACGCACCTTTATGTAGTGAGAGAGCGAGGGAGGGAGGGAGGAGAGAAAGAGAGCAGGACTTGGGACGATTTGTTGTTTGGGCTTTGTTCCTTTACAAGTGATTGAACATAGTAATCTGCCTTTTGGTAACCCGTGCCTTTCGATATCCAGACATACACTACATTACAGAGACTTACGGAAACGCCTATCAGCGGCAAACATAAAGAATAACAGATATTTACATGAGTGGAAATGACTATACGCCAACCTTTTGCTGATAGAAACACAATGACCAACTTTTGTCTCTTTATTTGTGTGACGTAAATTGAAATTACCTCAGCTAGTGCTGCTGCACTGGGCATAACAGTTCATGGAGAGTTATTTTACTTTATTTAGATCTGGGATCATTAGTCAGATTGCCAAAGGTACAACCGCACGCACAGTCACGAAGCTGAATTGAATGCTCAGGCGTGGGCATACACACACGCACACACATTCACACATGTACTTGCATGGAAAAGAATTCGCATGCATGTACACACACATACACACACTGGCACACACACACACACACACACAAACAACTGTAGCACGTGCGTGAATGCACACATGCCCAAACACACTGCGTGTAGATGGATCAACTCTGTGGCCTTATTTTTTCATTCCAGAAAATAATGAATAGTGTCCGAGAATGGTATAGAAGCCCCATGAACACAAGGATTATTTCATAACAAAGTTGAGTCGTCTAAAACTAAACCTGTAGTAGGGTCTCAGGTCGTGCAAAACAACAGTTATGCGGCAGCATGAATCGATCGAAGTGTTGGCTTGCTTATATCCTCGCGGTTCTTCAGTTGCCAGCTATATGACACCTCCCCCCCCCCCCCCTCCCTTCTTCCCCTTAGCCCTCCTCATCTTGGCCGATCCCGTTCCACGCTGCACATTCTGGCAAACACAAACCACAACATATCTTTATCATCTCCTGCCAGCAAGGCAGACCTTGCCGTGCATCAGCTTTCACCAGACTGTGGGCCAAACTTTACACAGTGTGTACACCGTGCAAGTTTCTTCTTTAAAACCATGGGGTAATTTTGACCCAGTACACACACATAAATTTCATATTTTTGCTTGATTGAATCTACTTTTACTTTACGAATTTTTGAATGAATATCTAGGTACATTTTTACCCAGTGTGTACGGCAAAGGACAATGTGTGAGTTCATAAAAGTGATTAACTAAGCACAGTAATGTGGTGTTGCAGCTTAGAACATGATGCGTTATAGTATTTATGACACATGCAGATGCAGGGATGAATGAGCTTGATCTTTGCTAACATGCACACATATTCATAAGCTCACAGGCACCAACAGACATTCATGAACTCATGAACATCATGCAGAAGGCAACACGAAACACTTGTCTTTCTCTTTCTCTTGGAACATGGCCCATCTGAGGATCAGCTTCATCCTAAGATCTGTGTACGACCTACTTCCCTCGAATACAAACTTGGTGAAATGGGGGTGCCCACTCTGCCATGGCAAACAAACAGTGGAACATGTCCTCAGCTCATGCAAAGCGGAGTTGAGCCAAGGACGGTACACATGGAGACACAACCAAGTGCTAAAAGAAATTGCACACATGGTGAGCACTGTCCAAGGAGCACCAACCCCACCAAAAGTTCCAGTAGAGTTCCGCTCTGCAGAAGGCAATAAAGTCTGGCCAAGAACAGCTGTAACATACAAAGCATGGAAACACGGGCTGCTTGATGGTGGGAATGCACAGTTTACCTACCAGAGGGGAAGAAACACCCGGAAATCATCAGCAAAAGCGGCATTAGACCTGACATAGTACTCCACTCCAAGGCAACGAAACAAGCGATTCTGATTGAGCTCACTGTGCCATACGAAAGCAGAATGGAGGAAGCCCACATCTACAAGACTGAGAAGTATGCTAGTCTAGCCAGCAGCCTGAGAGAATATGGCTTCCAAGCCAAAGTCCTCGCCATAGAGATTGGTGCAAGAGGGATTGTGAGCGCATCTGCTTACAGCCTCATGAAACAGCTGTTGATTTCTGGCAGAGAGAGGACGCGGGTTCTCGAGGCAATGGCTGAAGCAGCAAAAAAGAGTTCCAGCTGGCTCTGGTCCAGGAGGAATGAAAGTAAACTTCATAAGGATTGAATTTCCCTACTCAAACTAAGCGTACAATGGCTCAGTGGTTAAAACGTCTGCCAAAACAAGGTGACTCAATCCTGAAGTGGCGACCATCCTGGAGGTGCTGGTTCGAACCTGTTGAGGACCAGGAAAATTTTAAAAGAAGAACAAAAAAGGCGGCAATACAAGGGCATCCAGGAGTCATGACCTGGGTGCGGCCCAGCCCCCTTTGAGTGTTAGGAGTAAAGGGCTGAAACACTTGACTGAGGGGGGCTTCATCTCTGAAGACCTTGTACTGTCCAGCTCTCCCTAGAGTTTCTTATCATTATCACTCCTTATTTCTGTGCGTCTCCACCCCTAAATATCTTTTCTCTCTCTAACTGTCTTAGAAAATGAAAGTCGCCATTCAATAGCATTATTCACGTAATTTAATTGCTTGATTTCAGAGGCCAAAACTCCTGCAGCTTTGAACACGTATTTGTTGGGGAGGGGCGAGGTGATGAGTTCATTGGACTGCACAACTGGATTCAGTTTTACCTTCAGGAGAAAGCTGGCAATATTGACTACCATGGATTTTTCCGCCGTGAGACTGTAAGGGTTTTAGTCTTGTTTTTCATAAGAATAATTATTATGCTGTTTTTTTTCTAACTTATTTTTCAGTGTGTGTGGCTAAATTAGGCCTAGATATTTAACTCTGTGATGATCAGTGTTGGAAAATAGATTTCACTGTTTTTGATCATTGTGCATACAATCAGATAGAACCGTGTGTTTTCTGTGCAGGTTCGTGATGATGAGATCATCCGGCTGATTGCTGTACAGTTTGACTGGTGTGGAACCAAGAGCAAGCCTATGTGCAGCTGCTTCATTGGCTCCAGTCCTGAGTTTGAAATTGCTGCCTACACAATCTGCCTCCTCCTGGATCGTGATGGCCGCACCGATTGTCAGATCGGAGAGTACGAAGTGGAGCTGACAGTGCACAGTTTTGGCCGACAGCGCAAGCTGGGATCAGCTTTCATGTCAGCATCCCAGCTGAGATAGTGTGGGTTTAAGGAGAAGACCACTTTGTCCCTACATGCTCCATACTACATCAAGGACAGGGGCTTAAACATTGCATATTTTCTTCTAAGTGGCTGTGTTTCAGGAATTTTGTTTTCAGACATTGAATTTTATGTTTTTAACAAGACCACAAGGAGTATTAATATCATAAACATGAATTCATTTGCATGTTTGATATTTTGAAACAATCTGTGAAATGAAATATGATTCTTTTGAAACTTTTAGTATGTATGGTATATATTCTGGCTTGTAAAGGATAGCATGGAAGAGGAATCACTTGTATGAATTGCATATCTGGATTTATTGTACTAAGCTAATTCTTTGTCAGCTTACCCTGAGTGATTTGACAATTTTTGAAGTTGTCGATACTAAGATGTTTACATATGATTTCGTTGTATTGTTTAAAGCTACTTCATTGCTAATAAACACTCTCTCTCGCTCGCCCCCTTCTACATCTTCTTTGTCTGCTAGTTTATATTTTTCCTTGCTTTATCTAGAAAATAAGGTCTTTTAAAGCTTGTGTAAACTTAAAGAATATCTCTATCATTTTTAATAGCTTATTTTTCAGTATGTGAGGAAGTGTGCCTTAGTCTTTATATGTATATGTTTTTTCAGATCAAGTTCTTTTTTACAGCCTGTCCATGCTTTGAAAGTCTTATAGAACTTTTTAGATCTGGAGAATACATATTTACCCTAGATGTTTCTTGCCTTCACCCAGGTGTGTGACATGGATGTGCTTAACATGCACAGTCTAAAGATACAAAAGATTGATTTTGGTTAATAGCACCTAATGACTTTCTTTTGAGTGTAAAACTTTCAATGTATTTTTTTTCTTGTTAAAATTTTTTTAAAAAGAGCAACTATATGCTCAGATATTATAATTCTGCTGTTCTTTTTTTCGGTTATGTTACTGTTGCTTTTCACTGACATTGAATATTGGATTCTTTTTAAGTTTACATGGAATGGATGAAACAAGGGTCCATCAGACATGGTCAAGCAAAATTTGGTTTATTTGTTTGTATAGATTTATTACATAGATAAAGTTAAACTACTCAATAATATATTTTTTTAAACAATGAAAAGAAACCACAAAGTAAAAGACCAGGTGTCATACATTTTTAACAATAAGGTGCATGGAAAAGTTCCTGGAAATGTGAAAGTGCACAGAAAGAAACAAGTATACTTATCACTATTGAGGAGAAAGGTAGCAGAATGGTTAAGACACTTACCTGCCAATATAGAGAGTCTGTGAAGGTGTGTGTGCAGTGACTTCCTTTGGCCAGAACATAATTGTTTCGTAAATTTTTATGTCAAAGATGAAGGTCACATCAGTATGTCTCTTTGCTTGTTTTTTTCTTATGTTTTTTATTTCTTTATTCATTTGCCTTTTTTGGCATAAGTGCATATCACAAGTGAGTCTTGAGGGCCTTGCCTCTCTCGTTAGTGTATCCTTGTCGCCCAGAGGATCTAAATGAATATTCCTATTCTCACTTGCTTCAACCTCCCTTCCCTGCAGTTTAAGCTCTTTCCTCTTGAATACCTGATCCTCTTCCCTCTCTTGACGCTTCAGCTCTAACTCTTCCTCATCTCTCCTTTTCCTGAGCCTCAACTCCTCCTCTTTCTCCAGATGCCTCAGTTCTAATTCCTCCTTTCTGAGTCTAAGCTCTTCCTCTTCCTTGCACTGGAGCATAAGTTCCTCCCTCTCTCCCTTCACAGAATCAATTAAGAATCTGGAGAGGGCCTTCCCAGCTAATCCTAATTTAGTCGCGATCGCAGCATACTTCTCATAAACTGGCTGTTTTGCTGCTACCTCACCCTTCACCTCCTCCTCGCTCACCTTTGATTTATCCAGCTCATCTCTAACCCAAAGTGTAAAATCTTCGGTCTGCTCTAGAGACCTCACAGGAGTGCCTGGCGTACCTTGCCTCACCGGCTGTTTACGCCGTGGCATGATTCAAGTGTTAAACCTAACTAAACTAATGCTATCAATTATCAATTGAATCAGCAACACATCCGGAAACAACACGTCAAATCACTGACGCGTTAACCATAGAGCACTCAAAGCCAACAACAACGATTACTATCTGTTGACAATGCGTCTAAACATGCATACCTTGAACCTTTTTGCACATAGACCACCATCAGCTGCCTGAAACACTTGCAAATGGAGCAATATCACCATAGATTAAACATGTTAAACACCTCACTACTGTTCTAATGCACAACACAAGACACCCTACCCACCTGTCCCCCTAACCCAGCTAAACAGATCCCAACACAACTACCTAATAATGTACCCCGCATCTCCACCATTTGTCAAACGCGTGCTAAAGTGGACCTCTTCTCCGATATGAGGACACACACCGACAGGTAAACCTGCCTGCCTACTCATCCGTCGGTCCGACGGGAGACTCCATTATATTATATATATATATATATGTGTGTGTGTGTGTGCTTAGATATTAGTGTGTGGGTAGTGTGTGTGTGTTAGCGTGTGCGCGCGCGCGGCGTATATGTGTGTGTGCATATGTGTGTGTAATAGCATTGTGCGTGTGTGTGTGTGTGTGTGCGCCGGCTCGTGCGCGCGGTGCGAACGCACACTGATGAGGCTGTATGAATAGGAATGTGCCCTCGTGTGTGAGTGACAAATGAAAAGAAAGATGTTATTGCACCAAGGCACAACGATAGATACGTGTTTTGTATGAAACCATCACATGCAAGCTGTGGCGGTGGACGATGGTGCTGTCTTCAGACGTGCGAGCCAAGGGCCTGGGACAGGAGCCGTCTGTTGAACAGCTGGGTGTTATTCTGTTATCAGCGTTATTAGCTCGGACTTCGCCTCGAGTCGATCTGTTCACCTTGATTTTCTTTTGATGCCTGTGTTGACTGTCTACCTATCACTCTGTCTTCAATGCTGCTGAATCAGTGAAAAAAAAAAAGGATTTTTTTTTTGCTTCCCTGAGAATATAGATACCATTATTCAAATAATTTTCATGATTTCATCCTTCAGTCATTCAGTCTGTCTCTTATCCACTTGTCCTTTCGATCTCCAGGCTCTTAATACAATATTCAACAGACCATCTCTCCGATGTCTCTTTCTCCGTCTTTCTGCCTGTCTCTTGTATCCGCAGACTGTGCGGGCACTCTTCTGTGTGTGTCAATGTGCCAGTGTGCGTGCGCGCGTGCGCGTGCGTTCGACCTGTCCATATATTTATTAATTCCGTGCAAACACACGCAGACACACACATACGCGCACACAAACTCTCCATCTCTCTCCCTCTCTCCCATGCACGTGCGCGAGCACACACAGAGAGTGTGTATACACACACTCACTCAGTCTCTCTCTTCTTCTCTATTTTTCTGTCTGTCTGTCTATCTAGCTCACACACGCACACACAAGCGTAAACCACCTACTCTCAACCACACACGAACTCGTACACACGGCCACACCCGCACATACACACACACACACACACACTTATACGCAAACATATACGTTGTGCGGCATCCCGCAGACAATAAATACCTTTTTCGGTGAACAACAACAACACACACACACACACACATAAGCGGCCAACCACCGCTCCTCTCTCAGGCCGTTCTCTGCTTTGTCTTGGATAACTGGAACGCCCTTGTTTGGTGCTTGTCAGATCTTTCACAAGCTTGAACGCTTTTTGTTGTTGTTGTACAGGCTGTCTTCAGTGACACTGCTTCTTGATCCATTCCCAATCTGCTCTTTTCATGCTTTTCTTGATCTCCTGGTTGAGAGCTCTGTTCTACTCCATATCTACCCCATTTTTCCTCTTCTTCTGCTCCCTTCTTTTCACGGTCACATGTCCAGGACATCTGGCATGACCCAGGGCTTCTTTGCTGGTCGATGTTTGGAAAGACTCTTATTAATTTGTCGATGTCGAACATGATTCTTTTGTGGCCCTGTTTTTTGATAATCTTCAGGTGGAGGTTGAATGTCATCACCACAAGGTCATAATCACTCCCAGCATCAGCTCCTGGGAAAGTTCTTGTCTTGGCAGTGCTCACACTTGACTGGAAATGCTTTCTAATAATTGTGTAGTCTATTTGGCTGTGGTGCTCTTCGTCTGGGTGGTGACAAGTCCACCTTCTGGATGCTTTGTGCAGGCCGTTCGTGCTGGCCATAACAATGTCGTTAACCGTTGTATCTGGCAAATTCCAGGAGCCTAAGGCCTCTGTTGTTTGACTCGGCATTGCAGGACAGTCCGCAAGTGCCTTTCCAGTTGTTGTAAGCATCGTCTCCTAATTTGGCGTTCCAGTCCCCTTGCACAATGACGATGTCTTTCTTGAGGGTTTGGTCCAAAACTTCTTGCACTTCTTTGTGTAAATCTTTCACAGCCTTGTCGTCATAATCGCGTGTTGGTGCCTGACCACTACTATTAACCACTGGAAACTACTAACCACTACTGACCATTGACCACTAACCACCGCTGACTACAACTGACCGCTGACCACTATTGGCCATTAGTCACTGCTGACCACTATTGACCACTGACCACCACTGATCGCTAACCACCACTGGCCACTACTGACCACCAATGTCCATTGCTGACCACTGACCATTTCTTACCACTACTGACCACCAATGTCCATTGCTGACCACTGCTGCCCACCTCTGGCCACTGATCATGACTGACCTGGGAGAATATAAACCTGGGGGAATATAGTCATTGGGAAACATAGACATGCTTTCGAGCTTACTTAACATGCTAATACATAAAATAACCTCCCTCCTCCCACACGCCCCACAAAGCAAAACAATGTGTTAGTTAAAGTTCTGAACTGTCTGCGAAGAAAATAAGGACGACAAATCATAGGCAACTAAGTAAACGCTGAGATGTCGTAAAAATCAACTGAAATATCGCCAATCCACTGATCAGTCATCGACCGGCGATATTTTGACTGTTCTCTGACATGCTGAATAGCAACAATTCAGCAGTTAACTGAGGAGGTGACAATGCAGCGGGTAACACCCTCCTTGCATTTAATATTGTCGCCGGCGACATTATGTGCAGGAGAGCGACAACAATATATGCAGTGGGGGTTTGCACATATTGTCGCCGGCGACAGCATATGCCGCAATATCTCTTTGCCTCGCCGTGTCTGCTCTGTCCGTTTGTGTGTGTTTGAGTGCCTGTTTGTCTGTTTATGTCTCCGTGTGTGGCTCTGTCTGTGTGTCTGTTTTCTTGTTTAAAGCCAGCATATATACTTCAGTAAGCCAGTGTTTTTTCAACCAGTCGTATTTTGTACCTCAGCTGGGTTTCTGCTTATGAATACCGTATATACTTTTACATTTAGGCATGCACTGAGGTATACTTGCGTGCACACATCTTCGCGTGTGTGTGTGTGTGTGTTTATCTCCGTATGTACGTGTGAGTGTGTGTGTTCGCCACACATTCGTGGGGTGGGGGAGGGGGTTTGGGGGGCGTGCGAGTGGGTTCCTGTGTATGCGCGCACGTGTAGGTATGAGTTTATTCAATAATCTATAGCCGGGGTAGCAAATGGTAATGCTTACTCTGGTGGGGGTTGTAAATAATAAGTCAAGTGCTGCTTTCGTTATTTCAAACCTTAAGTAACAGTTACTTCATCTGGAAAAGTTCTAAAAGGTTCTTCTTCACTGCTGAACTCACAACAATTCTGATGGTGTTAAAATGTGTAATGTCGTTTCCGAAAACCGTTTTTCAGATTTTATTTTGTGTTGATAGTAAATCAGTTTTTCACGTTGCGGCACATATTGTCACCATGCACATAATTATTGTCGCCGGCGATGTATGCCAGAAGAAACACAACAAAAAAAATCAACTGCACCGGTGACACTGCATGCAGGCTATAACATATTGCGGCATATAATGTCGCTGGGAATCACCAAAACAGTTGTGCTGGTGGTGGTGATGTGATCGTGCGCGCATGCGTGTGTGAGTATATGCGTGCGCGTATTACAAGGTGTGTGTGAGTACGCATGTGTTTACATTGAATGTGTGTGTGAGTGAGTGGGTGCTTGTGTGCGTGTTCTTAAATGACGTCTCCTCGTCGGCCCCTTCACATCTGCATCTGGGGCGGGGCGGCTCCAAGATGGGGCCATAAATGGGCCATAAAGTGGATCATAAAAGTTTGGAAGCTTGTTTCAGGCAGCGGGATCAAGGCATAGTGCGGCGGCTTTGCCGAAGGTTGGGGGGGGGGGGGGGGGAGTGGTGAGAGTAAATTTTTCGGGTTGATGATAACACAGTGCGTGTGTGTGTGTGTGTGTGTGCGTGCGTGCGCGCGTGTGAAAATAAGCAATAAAGACGAAACGAAAATATAAAAAATGCAACGAGCAGTAATTCACACACACAACTGATTAATTTCCTTCTTTATTTCATGTATTACAAATCATTTAACATGAATTACCTGTGCTAAACCTTACAGCGGCAAAACGCTGTGTGTGTGTGTGTGTGTGTGAGAGAACAGTCAATAAAAAGAATTGAAAACATTAACAATCCATGCAATTAATTACTTCCCCCCCCCCACCCCCCTGTTTTTATGTTGCTAATCATATTACATTGTATTGCTTATCAATGCTTAATCATACCG
This sequence comes from Babylonia areolata, assembly GCF_041734735.1. NCBI lineage: Eukaryota > Metazoa > Mollusca > Gastropoda > Neogastropoda > Buccinidae > Babylonia > Babylonia areolata. The sequence goes on from NC_134895.1 coordinate 29,293,249, forward strand.
ATTCAAATCTTTGCTGATTACTGAGTCAAGTTCGCTACTGTTATCATTAATATTTCGTTCTAAAGATGTTATATTGTAATCTAATTTTTCTTAAACAATATTTCATGAATTATACTTATCACACACACACACACACTCACTCACATGCGTGAAGTTACTTTTCCCTAGCCCTCTTTCCCCCCGATTTTTGTCAAATAACACTTACGGCTAAAAGACGCTTAACTGAAGAAGAAAAAAACAACAGCAGCAGCAACAACAACCACGCACATACACGCACGCACACACACGTACGGGGGAGTATCGACACGTGGGAGTATAGATACGGGGGAGTATCGACACGCTCCCAACCAGGGGTAGTGTATTGTGGCTTGGGGATGCCACAACTCAACCATAACCTGACACACTATAACAATGTGATTTTACCATAGCCCGTGTCCCCAAGTTCTTGAATTAGCTGATGTGAATCACAGCCACACACATTACGCGCAAAGATTGGTAGTTCTTGATCTGGTTTAATTCTTAACTTACTGGCTTGTATGCAATACCATCACTTCTAACAAGTTTGATATTGAAGCTTGACATTACATACTTTGTTTTTGTTGTATTTGCTGATTTTCTTTCTTTGTGAGATTTTGTATCATACATCAGTCTATTAAAGTCTTTGATGTATGTGTTGTGCAGGTTACCTTCCTCACCTTCAATCACTAGTAGCTTAATTCTTTCCATTTCCTTTGGTTGTTTACTCAACCTCACTCGCTTGATAGCTTTATTTTTTTCTAATCGGAAAAGACTGATCGCAATATTGTTGAGCTTCTCTACTTTCTTTTTATGATCAACTTGCGTGGGGAAACTTATCCCTGTGAAATCAAACCCATCTCGATCATCTGGTAGATACCTTGATGGTTGATGTGGATGATTCGCTGCGGGGTATCTGTGTGTTTTGAGACATCTTAATCATTTATCATCTCTGTTTTGAATATTGATCACAGCTTTCATATTCCGAATACACGTATCTGTTAACCCACAGATTGATGATTCTAACGATTGTCCAGCCAGACCCTCATTTGTATAGGCTTCTATTGTAGCAATAATTTGATCAATTTGTTTTTGTATGCTAAGGTCTTCTTTTACATAAACAATGGATGGTTAGTATGATCGTATTGGAACCTCTTTGGTTTCTTCGAGCTCTCCTGGTTTTACTTTCATCTCAACCCTAAGCACCAGATGTTTGGTGAGCGGGATTATATTCCTGCGTATTGTTTCAATTTGATTTTTTTTTTTATGAATGTTAGGGTGTCAGTATCTGTTGGTATGCTTTAATGTTATAGAAACCACATTACCAAACTCTTCTGTATTTACTTTCAATAGATGTTGCCGTTGTTCTTGTATTGCAGTAATTAATCCATATTTTCTCATTAGTGAGTATCTAACTACACCCAACTGAGAGGCCATAGATTTCAACTCCCTCACTGTCTAAACCGAGAAGACCAACAAGTTGCCGGTTTGTTGCTCGTGAACTGTATACGAGTTGACACTCATCAGCAAGTTGCTTGTAATATGCATTCGTATATTTTGCTATTTTAATATACTTTATAAATATTTTTCTTGAGCTGGAAATCAAGGTGGTAAAAATATTTCCATTTAAGGAAATAAAAGCACATAAGTATAATTTACTCAAAATGTGCAAAGGTAAAAACATTTGTGAATACCCCCAAGTTAAAACCTCCTCCACATGCGGTAAAACCTGTGATGGATTGTACTGTCGTGATTATATCAAATGTCATAGAAAAAATATGTCTTTCCTTGTTGTTTGTAAAGGGTGTGGTCTTTATTGCTGCAGTGAAAAAATGTGTAAAGCGTGTCTTGAAAAAAGTAAACGAGATTTTATTCTGGGGGGAAAATCTTATGACTTGTTTGATGGACCTATACCATGGGATCATGAAATTATAGGTTTCAGAAATGATTAAACATCAATTTTTTTCAGATCCCCATATATAAAGACATTCACTGTGGATGCTGTTCTAAAAGATGGGATGATCAAATTAACAAATTTTGAGATTTTCTATATGTCGGGGAGTCCGATAGTACCATCTATATATATGTGCAGCTTCCATTTATATACATTGTAATTTTGGGGGTCTGTAGCCAGAACCCCTATCCCCATGTAGAGTGTGTGTGCCCGAGCTATCATGTATATGTGCATAATAGGCGCACATGTGTGTGGGGGGTCAGTATGTGTATATATGTGTGGGGGTCGGTAGCCATTTTGAGGTCAAAGGTCAAAGTGGCCCAGAATACCCACCTCTATTACTATTTCCTTCATGTTCATAATATGTTTCAGTTTATATATGTTGACTATACTCTTGTCATCTGTCTGTTCAAAGCAGTGTGTGTGTTCTTTGTAGTCATCTCCACTTAATGTTTTTATCATCCGTGTTACATGAAACATTATACTAACATTACCAACGTCTAACTTTTGTGTGAGTGCAAAATTTTTTTTTTCGCAGTGTCTTTGCAACCACTTTCATTACGTCACAAATCTTTGTTTTTATTTGTCATTTTTCTTCCACGACAACACGGTTACTGTGTCCGAGTTCAGAAAGATAGGTACGAGTTTGCAAATTATATCCTTCCTCATTCCCCACCACTTCCAAAGAAACGCCACAGAAGTGTTACGGTTTTCCCCCAAATGACTTGGTACATGTGTGTAACTTTTCTCCATGAAAACAAATGCATCTAGACCACTGTTCAGGAAATATCTTCTCCCCGGTCTGATGTATGATAAATGATGGTGTACGTGTGTGGTTATTATTACTACTGTGCGCTTAAGTGGCCTTAATTCTCAATAACGGTGTAACTGAATGCACGTTGCAATGAGCAGTGCACACTTTGCAGTCTCGTACCTGTCTTATCCTTCCCTGGATTCATTTTTTTTGCAACCAGTTATAAAGGACACAATTGTTTTCCTTCCAATCATCAAGTGATGCATCTGCATTATACAAGGATTTCATTCTTTGTTGTCTTGCACATTTACACATTTTATTTTGTGCTTATTGTTCCAGGTATTGTGTATGAAATATTTGGTTTTTGGGTTTTACAGAATTTATGGAATTATTGTTTTGCTGATTTTTCTCCTTATGTATTACGTTTTATGTAATCATGTACGTCTTCATTTTTTATGCATCCAGTTTACATTCCTATTTGATTTTTTTTCTCGGTTTGGTTTAGCGTATATCACTGTACGGACTTTTGTTTGTTTGCATTTTCAGGTTTTGTTTTATCAAAAGCTGTCATTTATTAATGGAGCACACTATCCCCGATCGTTTTGAATAAAGCTTTTTTTTTCAAATTATTTTATCAAAAGCTGTCATTTATTAAGATTTATTATTAACATTTGCTGTCTTGTAAGTCTACAGTCTTTCCTGAACCTGAAAATATCTTAAATGTTTATGCAGATGCAATAGTTTTTGAGTTTCTGTCATTTTAGCAATGCTACCATCAAAACTGCAGGATTGGACATACAGAAAGCAAGCGTTTTCCTCAGAATTTGTGACACTGGCATTCAGCCAATGACATTAACAGCCATCTAAAAAAATTCTACTGTCTTCTGCTTTCTATATAAATCATATGTGAAGAGTTTGGACTATGAGAATGCATTAGTGGCAATTCTACAAGGGTTCCAAAATGCCATTTTGTGAGATTGGCTAAAATCGTGGATTTTTTTTAAAACTCAAAAACGATTTGAGATATTGCTTTGAAATTTGGTGTGGCTTCTTACTTTATTGCACTCTTTCATTCTTGCAAATATGAGGCTTCTGCTATGATTTTGAAAATTTGGCCGGACCTACCTACATTTATGATACCACTCAATTTTCCTTTTGAAATAATTTCCTTTGCACGAGCCAAAATAAAATTTTCTTATTTGCTGGTTGGAGTTTTTTTGTTCTTGTTTTTTGTTCCTGTACAGCTTTACCCACGTGGAAAGAATATTTAAAATCAAGCTCCTCTGGTCACACCGACACACTGAGGAGAGGGCTGGCTGACAATGTTTTCAAAAGGCCGCATCAGCTTTCGCATCCTAGTGGATCGTCCCTTTTTCAAGGCATCAAAAGACATGTACATGCCTTGGGTCTCAGCAGCAAGCTTGCCCATGTCCGTCTGCACACAGAAAAGAGAAGTTGTCTCAAAGGGAAAAAGATATGAACGTGTGAACCAAGACCAAAAAGACAACTGATATTTGTTTAGATGATTAAAATACTGTTTTTAATGACTCAATAATTTAAATGGCACATATTTATTCTTTTCATGAAAGAATTACCCCACTGTGAAAACAGTCTATATGATCACCTGTCTTGGTTGTCGTGGGTGTGTGTGTGTGTGGTGTGGGTCTTGAGGCCTTGTTGCTCTTGGTCAACATGGAAATCATAATGTGGACCTTTTCAAACGAATAACCTCTAATAATCCAAGCTCAAATGTAAAATAAACACAAAAACCGTGGCAACAACTATGATTATCGTTTTTGGCAAAGTTATGTAGAAAAAGCTATAATTCATGCAAAATACATACATGCCTGTATGAACATGAAAACTTTCCTGTCATTATGAAAACAACCGCCAAAGTGCTGTAAGTAAATGAAAAGAGCAGATAGGGGCCATTTCTTTGTATTTTTATGTACTTTTGTGTTAACATTATAAATCACCATGAGAAGAGTTTCTTCATTTTAAGGATGCTTAGTATATATCTTTATTATCATCATCATTAAAAACGTATGCATACTGTGGCGATAGAGATCTCGTTTCTGTTGCAGCCTCGACAAATGACCTGGCCATCCCAACTCGCTGACAACACACGAGCAAAGTCCAGGTCTGTTGACACATGAATCAGGGAGATGGCCTGACCCGAAAGTTGATTCTGGAGCTGTGTCACGTTCTGTGCCCTGGGGGTCTGTAAGTGTAAAAAATTTTTTTTTTCGGTAGTGTTTGTATACACACAGATAGGCAAGTGTGTGTGTGTGTGTGTGTGTTTGTGATGTATACAATACATTGGTATGCATGCATGCCATATCTCCTTCACCCATAACACGTCCATACACACAACACAGACAGAAATACAATCACATGTTCACACTTGCCCAAGCACATTCAACCCATTACATAATTGGATTTCTTACTGACAGTACACTCTCCATTCATACCGGTATATACCACATATAGGTGCCCGAGTCAATACAAAATACAAAACCAAAAGTAAATGCGTTGATAAAGAAATAAAATGTAACACAACTAAATTTTATTTCACAGGGATATGAAATAAGCAGTTAACATGCTTTTTACCAGCAAACATTGAATAAAAGTGTTGCAATAAAAATAAACAATGACATGAAGAGAATGAAAGAGTACTGACTAGAACAGCACAATAAAAAAGAAGTCCATAAACTATGTATTATAATTATGCTTTAACACTGGCTTACACTGGGCCCAGTGAAGAGCACAACAAAACGCCTTGCACTGGCACGGAAGGGGTAATTGGCAGCTATCTCCAAGATGTCGCTGACCCTTGGAGGATGGTTGTTATCTCCCCTCTCATTCTCTTTTGCTTTCAGTTTGGAGGCATCCAGCTTCTTATGCAGCTTCTTGGACGTTACGAACAGCCTGTCATACAGTAGATGTTTGAGGATGGGGAAGGATGAGGGGCGGAGGAACTGATTTTTAGCATTGTTGTCTAACACACACACACACACACGTACACACACACACTCACTCTCTGTCACCTTCCTTGAACCATTTCACTTTTTACACACATACACATGCATGCACACACACATACACACTCTCTCTTTCTCAGTCTTACATACACACTCTCTCTGCATGCTAAATAACTATTTTATACATGCCATCCTCCATCTCTCTCTCTCTCCCTCTTCCTTCATTTTACCTTCCTCACCCTTCTTTTTTTCTTCCCAACTCATCAACATTAGTCTTCTATTTTGATATGTATGTTTCCTTTATATATATCTGTGTATATATAGAGTATACTCATAATATTTTTGGCTTTATCATTAAGTATTGTGTAGTGTAAACCCTGTTCAGAGTGGGGACTGGGTGTGAAAAAAATCACCCAAGTCTTTATAATTATCATCAGAAATAGAGAATTTTGTCTTGTCATGTTACCCCCCCCCCCACACACACACACACACGCACACCCCCAATATCTAAAATGTCTCCCCCTCACTCTGTCGTCCTTAGTCTGCCTTTCTTCATCGTTTCTCACCCACTCACTAAATCTCTATACCACCAACTCTGCTGCGGCCACCAACAGCCAAAAATCATAGATCAAAGATAGGCATACAAATCAACAAAATTAACAGAAGAACGAGCACACATGTACACACACACACACACACACACGCGCGCGCGCGCGCAAACACAACACACATGAAAAACAACATAAACTGTCTCCCTCACTCTTCATTGAAGAGATAGACATGCTTGTGTGCACGCGCACCCCTCCCCTCCTCCCCCTCCCCCCAGAACATTCAACTGTCTGTCTCACTCTCCATCAAAGAGATGGGCATGCACGTGATTCTTGTATCCATGCACGAGCCCAAAGCGCGAGCCCTTGTTCAGATGGCCGGCGAGGTTGCCGATGACGTTGACCATTTCTTCAGGGGAGCGGTCACTGCTGCTCATTGCTGGACACATCACTAAGTCCACTGTGTGTCTGCTGCCTCTGGACTGGCGACCTGTACTGCAGCTATCTGCAGGGGGAATTATATAGCATAGCATAGCATAGAATATCTCATATCGCATCAAATCACATCACATATGACATGACAAATGAAATGACGTGCATTTGCACAAACTACATTGCACTGTTTGATGTAAAGTAACATTATGACATGACATGGCAACATATCACATGTTGTATCATATTGTGTTGTGACAGGTCGTGTCATTCCACTTAACCAGTAGAGTGCCTATAAGACGTCAGCTGACGTCCTACAAAAAGTATTGCCATAGTGCCTATAAGACGTCCACTGACGTCCTGCATATGTTCCGATTTTTCCTTCATTGGAGTTTGGTTCAGTTCACATAAACAGACGTTGAACAGTTAGTTGTGTCTGGATTGTAAAAATACTATTCAAATGAACTTATATCAGGTAGAAGACCTCTTTCTGCTCAATAACAATTTGCTAACTGACCATGTGATACACGCATGGAAAAAGGGGTTGCATCATGTGCAAACAAATGCATTGAAAACTGTGTCCAGAAAAGCACAGTCAGTCAGCAGATTTACACAATTCTGAAAGCTCTGCTTGTAATCATGGGCAGATTTCACAATGGAGAAGGATCTCTCTTATCTGATGATTGGTTTGAAAACAAAGGTGATTGACAACAGTTATGAAACTAACAGCCCATTTTATGGTAATTCAGTCTGTCCAATCAGACAACGTTTTTGAACAACTGGCTATGACAGAATCCGTGCAGCCAGTGTTGGAAGGAGGGAAGGAGAGGGAGAGGAGTGATGTAAGACAATCGGTTGAATGCCAGCCAGAGGTCATCAAGGGGGCATGGCTTTTGGGAAGAGTGAACTCCTATTTCAAAGCAGACAGAAGGCAATCAACAACCGCCAATGCCCCACGATTTTCACGAAACGCAGTGCTGAACCTGCACTGGCCGTGTAACACGTGCTTTTTGTTTCTAACGCTTTTTTTTTTTTCGCTGACTCGGCGGGATGACTTGTTTGAAGAGGTGGCAAGCAGGATTCACAGCAGACAATTTAATTGGCCCACGTGCAACTTTAAAGGAGTGAACGTCATCAAAGAACTTCACCCTCTCACTTGCAATCGCTCTTTGCTGTCAAAAAGCTTGCCAGTTCAGTTTCTGGGACTGTGATTGACATTTTACGTTGACTTTTCTCACTTTTGTCATTATTGGGACAGTGACTTACTTACATGTCTGCAAGCCCTGCGATTTGTTTTCATAAACTTATAGCCTGTTTTAATTTATTCTACAGGTATAAAGTGACAATAGGCTTGCTATTTCTAGCTGTATTTTGTTTCTTTTCTTTATGGATGTCTTGTAGAGGTGGAAACAGACTTTTTGTTGCACAAAAATTATGATCTTGACTTTACATGCGTGAACAGTTACCTACAATCAACCTAATTGGGATAAAAAGCCCAGAATCATATCTACACTCTTTCCTTCACAAAACTGTATACTTTCTTCCTGTATCGCCCATAGCTTTTGTGCTAGATTTTTTTTGTGATTTATTACCTCCGAATCCTCAAAATTCCCTGGCAAGGGGAGAGCACTTTTTTTTTTTTTTAAACAAAATTCTCTGGCACTTAACTGGTTAATGTTATGTCATAAACTGAAAAACTGATTTCTTTCTCTTCTGTTCCACCACAAGTTAGCAGTTTGGTCTTATCTGATCAGGTCTGGTTTGGTTTGGTCTTATATATATATCTATATATATATCTCTATATATATGATAGGATATGATATGGCATATATGATATGATATATATATAAACAAAATTCTCTGGCACTGAACTGGTTAATGTTATGTCATAAACCGAAAAACTGATTTCTTTCTCTTCTGTTCCACCACAAGTTAGCAGTTTAGTCTTATCTGATCAGGTCTGGTTTGGTTTGGTCTTATATATATATCTATATATATATATATATCTATATATATGATAGGATATGATATGGCATATATGATATGATATATATATATATAATCATGCATGAATCCTCCCCAGAAAGTTAATTCCCAATATTGCAGAAGCCCAACCCCAGAGAACTAGTGCGGGTTTACAGCAAAGCAGTGTACGACCGACATCAGATTCATCCTGAGGCAGCTCCAGGAGAAATGCTGCAAATAGAAAGGGGGTCAGCACATTACCTTTGATGATTTGACATGGTGAGCAGGATAATCCTGGAGAAGCTAGGCTGTCCACAGAAATTCCTCACCATGGTTATGCAGCTGCATAGGGGTCAGCTTGGCCATATCAGATATAGCAATGACCCCTACCCCTTCCAAATCTCCAATGGAGTGTACATTGGACTGGAGGTAACGTGTACTCCTAGGAAGCATGAGAATATGAGTGCACTGGTTCGAATCAAACACTCGCCAGTATTACCTCCCCCTCCACCAGACCTTGAGTGGTGGTCTGGACGTTAGTCTTTTGGAAGAGACAATAAACTGAGGCCCTGTGTGCAGCATGTACTTAGCGTACATAAATGAACCCACAGCAATAAAAAGGTTGTCCCTGACAAAATTCTATGGGGAAAAATCTACTTTGATAGGAAAACAAATACATGTGCAGGCAAAAAAAACAAAAACACAAACAACAACAACCTCCCCCCCCCAACCCCCCCCAAAAAAAAAGAAAGAAAAAGAAAAAAACAACAACAAAAAAACAAAGAAAGAAAGAAAAAGGTGGCACTCTCAGTGCAGCAAAGCGCTTTCCAAAGGAATAGCAGCCTGAATTTCATATAGAGAAATCTGTTGAGATAAAAGAGTAATGGTGGTGTGTCCATCGAGATTGATGATGACCATCGTTGTCATCCAGCTGGGGAATGGGGGGAGGGTGGTGGTGGGGTGGGGGGGAGCATGCTCATGAATCTATCTGTGAATGCGCAGATGGCTGAATAGTCCAATCTGCACACGAAATGTTAGCTGACAGTTGGGGCAGACAAAGACAGGCATATCATGTCTGGGAGCTTGTTTGTCCGTGACTTTCTGGCCTGCCTCTTCTGAACAGCTGCAGCAGTCCTGTTGGCCTCACACAGCTTGGCGCCTTTGTGCACAGCAGCGCGCCATTTGTCACAGTCCACTGCAGATTCCTCCCAGGAGTCAGGGTTGATATCAAACACTTTCAGAGAGACTTTCAGAGTATCTCTGAAGCGCTTCTTCTGACCTCCGTGTGATCTCTTCCCTTGTTGCAGCTCGCCACAGAAGAGCCTTTTGGGCAGCCGATGGTCTGGCATGCGCGCCACGTGTCCAGCCCAGCAAAGCTGGGACTGCATCAGGATGGTGAAGATGCTGGGAAGGGTGGCTTTTGCAAGCACCTCTGTGTCTGGGGTCCTGTCTTGCCACTTGATGTTCAGTCGCTTCCTGAGGCATGTTGTGTGGAAGTGGTTCAGCTTCTTGGCATGTCGTTGGTACACTGTCCAAGTTTCACAGGCGTACAGTAGTGTGGGGAGAACTACTGCTCTGTAGACCTTTAGCTTGGTCTCAAGACTAATGCCTCTTCTGTTCCAGACATTTGCATTGAGTCTACCAAAAGTTGCGCTTGCTCTTGCAATCCTGACGTTCACTTCATCGTCGATGGTCGCATTTCGCGACAATGTGCTGCCAAGGTATGTGAACCACTCCACCACACTGAGTCTCTGGCCGTTGACTGTGATGTTGGGCTCAATGTAGGGTTTCCCTGGGGCTGGCTGATGGAGAACTTCAGTTTTCCTCGTGCTGATGGTAAGGCCAAAGTTCCTGCTGGCAGTGGCAAACTTGTCGACGCTGAGTTGCATGTCAGCTTCAGATCCAGCGTTAAGGGCACAATCATCAGCAAACAAAAAGTCTCTAATGATGTCTGTCATGACCTTCGTTTTTGCTTGAAGCCTTCTGAGGTTAAACAGCTTGCCATCTGTTCGGTATTTTAGGCCGATTCCAACATCGCCATCTCTGAAGGCATCAGTAAGCATTGCAGAGAACATGAGGCTGAACAGCGTTGGAGCCAGACGCAGCCTTGCTTGACACCATTTGTGACAGGGAAAGGAGCAGATGTTTCGCCATTGTCCTGGACTCGAGCCTGCATGCCTTCATGGAATTGGCTGACCAAGGAAATAAATTTCCGAAGGCATCCATACTTGGCCATGATCTTCCACAGTCCCTGTCTACTCACGGTGTCGAAGGCCTTAGTGAGGTCGACATAGGTGGAGAACAGATCAGCATTTTGCTCCTGACATTTCTCTTGCAGCTGCCTTGCAGCAAACACCATGTCGGTGGTTCCGCGCTCTTCCCGGAATCCACATTGACTCTCAGGCAAATGACCTTGGTCAAGGTGTGCTGTGAGGCGGTTTAGTAGGATCCTGGCAAGTATCTTGCCTGCAATGGAGAGCAAGGAAATGCCCCGATGGTTATCACAGGCTTGCTGGTTCCCCTTTCGCTTGTACAAGTGAATGACAGATGCATCTTTGAAATCCTGGGGGATCGTCTCTTCTTTCCACATGAGTGAGTACAGCTGATGGAGCTTCTCAGTCAGCACAGTGCCTCCATCCTTGTAGACCTCCGCTGGTATGGAGTCTGAACCAGGTGCTTTGCCACTGGATAGCAGACGGATTGCTTTCTGGGTCTCAAGAAGTGTTGGCGGATCGTCCAGTGCTTCGTTGATGGGGACTTGTGGGAGACAGTCTATGGCTTCATCATTTATGGAGGAAGGGCGATTTAAGACACTGTTCAAGTGCTCAGCCCAGCGTTCGAGAATTTTCTCCTCCTCGGTGATCAAGGTATTCCCATCTGCACTGAGGAGGGGGGATGATCCTGAGGATGTGGGGCCGTAGACTTCTTTTAAGGCATCATAGAACCTCTTCATATCGTGCCTGTCAGCATATCCCTGGATCTCATCAGCTTTGTCACTCAGCCACTTATCCTGCATCTGGCGTAACTTTTGCTGAACAGTCCTGCGGATGACATTGTACGCATCCTTTTTTGATGTGGACTTTGGGTTGCTCAGGTAGGCTTGATGCAGACGGCGTTTCTCATCCAGAAGTTGCTTGATTTCAACACAGTTTTCATCAAACCAGTCTGTGCTTTCTGGTCATGGGTCCGAGGGTCTCTGAACTTGTACTATAGATCAGCTCACGCAGGGTCCTCCAGTCAGACTCCACATTCTGAGTCCAGAGAGGCGGATTCCAGACGATCTTCCAGCAGCTCCACAAAGGACTGTTTGATGGTGATGTTTTTCAGCTTAGCGATGTTGAGCCGTTTTGGAGCCTTCTGGCCTTGGGGGCGTCTCTTGGGCTGGATTCGAATATTCAGCTTCGAGACTACAAGGCGATGGTCTGTCCAACACTCGGCGCCGCACATGGTCTTTGTTACATGTACACCTTGCCCATCCCTTTTCCTGACGATGACGTAATCAATGAGATGCCAATGCTTTGAGCGAGGGTGCATCCATGACGTCCTGTTACGGGTAGGGAGGCAGAAAACTGTGTTGGTTATCAGCAGTTCATGCTCTGCACAGGTCTGAAGCAAAAGCAATCCATTTGGGTTGCAGTGGCCCACACCGTGCTTTCCAATCACTCCATCCCAGGAGATGTAGTCAGAGCCAACTCTAGCATTGAAGTCCCCAAGAATGATGAGCTTGTCTGCTTTAGGGATAGCAGCAATGACAGAGTGAAGGTCCTCGTAGAACTTCGCCTTCACTTCATCCGGGTTGGTCATGGTTGGGGCGTAGGCACTGACAATGGTGAGGTGCTTCTGCCCAGATGCCAGTGGGAGTTTCATGGTCATAACCCTTTGGGATTCCAGCTAGCTTGCTGACAAGTGCTGTTTTTACTGCAAAACCAACGCCAGCCGCACGTCGCTCTTCGCTTACTCGTCCACTCCAGAAGGTGTAACCAGATCCCCGTTCACAGAGCTCGCCTTCGCCTGCAAGCCGAGTCTCACTCAAGGCTGCGATGTCAATGTTGTATCTGGCGAGTTCCGATGCAACTAGTGCCGTTCTCCTTTGGCGTCTGTCCGCGTTATCTCTGTCAAGGAGAGTCCTTATGTTCCAAGCACAAATGGTGAGAGGAACGATCCTTGTTTTTTTCTTTTCTTTCTCTTTGTTTCGACTGCTGATGTAGGGTCCCTGCCAGCCGTGGTATGCTGGCCAGGGTGATATGGAGCAGGCAATTTTTAGGGCACCTTTTCTAGCCCCTTCCTCATGCCAGGGAGGTGAGCAGTGCATTCCTAAAAAGGGCTGCTCAGACGCTCAGACGGCTGCCGAGCTCCATTGCTGCTCCTGTCGATGAAGAACGACCCTATGGCCTGAGCCGCCTGCGTGCAGGTCTGCGGCTGCGACTGCCAGTGTACCCACACCTGTCGTTTCGTCGCTCGCCTGTCGCCACAGGACTTGGGGGTGATGAAATGATGAAGGAAGAAAGGTCATTAAGGATGACTGATGACTTGTGCGATGAGTTTGTTTAAAGTGAAGAGGAGTTACGCAACGTCGACCTCACTCTCTCGTCCAGGTCCACCAATTTCCAGTGGCAAGACTAAGTCGAGACGACTGGAGGATGAGCACGGATGCAGTGGATGACCAAGATATCCTTTCGGTGTCTCATCTTGCTCTCTGCACTCCACAGTGCGTTGCTGTAACCGCCTTCCTCTCCGTTGAACCGATAGGTTTCTTCCGCAGATTCTGCCAGATCCAGACTTCGCATGCATGGGTAGACACACCCCGGGGGCCAACTGCGTGTGGCATGCACACAGCACGGTAGAGCTAGATGGCCGTCGGTGGCTCTCCTGAGCCGACGCCCTTTCATGGATCTCGTTTTTAATTACATAAGGGTGTCTAGCCACCCGCTTCACCAGTCCCGGAAGGGAGCGGTGGGAGTGCCAGTTTAGTCGCCGGCAACCCGACCCTGAACAGGTTGTACTGGATTACAGGTTACCAGTAGCAGATCTAATGACCTGACCTGACCTGAATACAGTACAATACAAAGCCGCATTCTAGCCCTGACGCTCTTCTCCATCTTCTTCAGCATGATGCTAGAACACGCCACTCGGGATCTAGATGTCGCTTTCACACTGAGAGAAACCTCTTCAACCTACGTCGATTGCAACACACTGGAGAGAGTTATTCGAGTTTTCATTTGCTGGTGCTGCTGCTCTAGTAGCACACACTGAAAGGGCAGTATGGTGTATCATTTCCTGATTCAGTTGCAGAGGCTGCTGATCTTTTTGGTCTGTAAGTCAACCTGAAGGAAACTGAAGTTCCTCACCATCCCGCCCCCCTCAAGGAGCAGAACCCACCAACCATCACCACAAAGCAGACAAAACTGAATGGCCTCCAGCAGTCCTGCTACCTTGGAAGTATCATCTCAACTGTTGCTAGAATTGACAAGGAAGTGCCGAACAGACTGGCCAAATCCAACAGTGGCTTTGGATGGCTCCACAAGAGGTTGCAGAACAACAACCACATCAAAGCAGAGACAAAGATCAGCGTCTATAGTCGTGACGTTGACCACACTCCTCTACGGCTCTGAATCGTGGGTCACCTACCGCAGTCACATCCGCCCATTGGACAGATTTCACCAACACTGCGTCTGCATCATCTTGATGATCCATTTGAATGACTCCATCACTAATATTGAGGTTCTCAGGAAAGAAAAGGTTACCAGAATCGAGGCCATACTGCTGAAGACCCAGGGCACGTCTCCAGAATGGAAGACCACTGCCTACCCAAGATCATTCTATATGGTACACTGACATCTGGTCACCGCAACAGAAGAACACCCAGGAAGCGGTCAACGACACGCTGAAGAAGGCTCTCACAACCTGCGACAGCCCCTGGCCAAAAATGGACCACTAAAGCCGCTGACCGAAGTGCCTTACGCCACACCATCAACCAAGCCACCAGCACCTTCGAAGCAAGCCGTCATGTTAGCATGGAGAAGAGGACAAATCGGAAAAACAGGACCCAAAAAGGACTTAACTGATACGACCTTCACATATATCTTCGACTCCAAAGTAATCGACAACATTATATTACTGTATGGTGAACTGTTGTCTGGCTACCATTACACAGGGACACCTTGTTAATTGCTGTACCCAACTGGGCAAGACAATCGATTTATGTTATGGGAACATTCCTAATGCATACAAATATGTTCCTCTAGCATGATCATGATGTTTATTTCATCCCAGCCTGCAGACCAAAGATAAAGACACAAGCTGGCTGCGAAAAAGAGTGCAAGTATGAACACCAGAGAATGTGGATGAACTGAGAGGATGTTTTGATTGTACTGATTGGAGTGTATTGACAGACCCATGTGAGACTGTTCATGAAGCAGGTGATGTTATATCAGTATATGTGAAGTCATGATAATTCCAACAAAAGCAATTAAAATCTTTCCTTACAACAAACCATAGATCTCAAAGTCTGTCAAAAACCCTTTAAACAAGAAAAAGGCTGCGTTTCAGCCAGGGAACAAGAAGGATAATACACTAGTTTGGAAGAAGCTTATAGGGGAAATTCAAATAAAAAGCAGAGCAGCAGTTTCAGACAGGAAGAATGGCAGATGCATGGGGGGTTTAAAACTGTCACTGGGTAAACTATAAGGAAAACAGACGCTTGTGAAAATGAAAAGGGATGAACAGGTTGATTCAAACAAATTTAACGATTTCTACTGTCGCTTTGAAAAGAATGATCTGGTAGGGGAACTCGATAGTGTTCTCACAGTTGCAGGAAAAGATAGAAACGCAGGTCAGGTCTTTGAGATCGATGCAAAAGTTGTTAAATCTTTGTTTTTAAAACAGAACGTCAAAAAGGCAATATGCCGATCTGCCGAAGATTACTGAAAATATGTGCCTCTCACGGAAAGGTGTGACGTGTTCTGTATAATTTTCAACTGGTCTCTCTGGAAAAAAAAAAAAAAAAAAATCTATTTGTCCTATCCCAGAAGAAAAAAGTGCCCAGTCAAAATAAATGATTACCGTTCATTTGAACTGACTTCAATAGCAATGAAATGCTTTTAAATAAAATGTTCTCAGCCATCTATTTTCTCTTACTAAACAGCACGTTGACCCTCTTCAGTTTGCTTACAAAGCACACAGAAGTATTGATGATGGGATTTTAAGTCTCATTCACAATGCTTTCCTTCATTCTAATAACACTGGATCTTTTGTTCGTCAGGAATATTGATTCTATTCTTAAGAAATGCCAATCTGGAATATTTTGTTTGCAGAAACTAATAAATACTTAGGCCATCCCCGTCTTCTAGAAAGTGGAGTGATGGCCTAGAGGTAACGCGTCCGCCTAGGAAGCGAGGGAATCTGAGTGCCCTGATTCGAATCACGGCTCAGCTGCCGATATTTTCTCCCCCTCCACTAGACCCTGAGTGGTGGTCTGGACGCTAGTCATTCGGATGAGACAATAAACCGAGGTCCCGTGTGCAGCATGCGCTTAGAGCATGTAAAAGAACCCACGGCAACAAAAGGGTTGTTCCTGGCAAAATTCTGGGGAAAAATCCACTTTGATAGGAAAAACAAATAAAACTGCATGCAGGAAAAAAATACAAAAAATGGGTGGCGCTGTAGTGTAGCGACGCGCTCTCCCTGGAGACAGCAGCCCGAATTTCACACAGAGAAATCTGTTGTGATGAAAAGAAATACAAAAAATTACAAAATATTGGTATCAATTTCAAGATTATCCAAAGCAGCTACTGATGTTGCATCGAGTCTGTGCTCACAGTGTCAGACTGTGCTGGTATGGAAGTTTGGGAGTGAGGAAAGTGCATTTTGAATGATTTCATGAGTGTGTGCAGTAAAGCTGTGGGAATCAAACAAGTTCGAATGCAAAAGCTGCATGAAAAATGTGTGGTCTGAAAACAAGGTAGATAGCAACGTACAACACCCACACTCTAGTAAAGTACTATGAGTTGCTGCCATCAGGACGGCGCTTCAGGACTTGTAAATTGAAATCCTGAGCTTTGAAGACTTTTATTCCACGTTCAATTCACCTATTAAATACTTGACAACTATGTGTGTGTGTGTGTGCGCGCGCGCGCGTGCATGTGTGGGTGCGTGCATGCATGTGTTGGGTGTGTGTGTTAGTGCGTGCATATGTGCGCGTTTCCCCCTGTGGGATGCCGGGGGTCTTTCAGTACAAACTGCATCCCTGCCTTCTGGAAATTTTGTGCTAGAAAATTCCTCTTTTCTATTGCTATCTTTTTTCTGCATTTTTTTCTTCCTTCACTGTCTCATTTTTCTGCCTTCCCAGTCCAATTCCCTTTATTTGAGCAAGTCCTGACACTTTTTTCTTCTGTTTTCCGTACTCTATGATGCACTAACTGTACATTCTGCAGTGTTATTTGCTTATATGGCCTTTATATATATATTTTTGTTTGTTTTGTTTGGCTTTGAAATTTTATTTTTTGTTTTTGCCCTTTTTTAATTTTTCATTTAATTTAATTTCATTTTCTTTTAACGATTTTTTGTCATCTGGGGATGGTAGATTAAGCGGAAGGGCTGACGTCCTCAGCACGGCCTGATCTTATTTGTCCTAAGGAGCTAAATGGTTAAGATAGTATGTCATGACCTGTGTTTTGTAGGTTTATCTTGATTTTTTCATGTATGTGACAGTTTGTGTTTAACGCGGTTGGACATTAATTTTGTGTAGTTGGACAGTCCTGATATGGCCCTGTGCGTATTTCAAACTCGTGCATGTTTAAAACGACAACTGAAAAAACAAAACGAAACAAAACACAAAACCCCAAAAAACCACACAAACAAACATGGCCGATTGTTTTCCATCAGGTTTAAATAAAACTTTCTATTTCTCTCTATATCTCTCTCAAACACACACACACACACGGCACACAAGTGACACACTGTGACACAGACACTGAGTGACAATCACACATACACAGAAAAACACAGACAGACAAAACACACACACACACATACACACACACACGAGAACAAAGAGATAGGCATAGACAGACAGAGCAATGCGTACCACAGGCATTGCGATAGGTCTGTGTGTCTGCCTTGACCTGTCGGCCTTTGTTGGCACACAGGCGCACGTAGGTAGACACCACCGGACAGGCCTTGGTGGGGTCATGGGTCAACTTCTGGCACGTGCGTCGCACACACAAGTCCTGTACAACCGGTTTATAAACTGGTTTACCCATTTCTTTGCAGCTGATTTTTTGCTTTACGAAAACATGTAGCCTAAACGATCGAACAGACTGCTCTTGAAATTAAATATATCATCAGACTAATGTTCGCTTACCTCACTCTCCAAGCTCCATTCCTTCCTCCATTCCTTCCTAACACAGTTCAAATTTTAACCTAACATCATGGAATGCTGAGAATTCATTGTCGAAACGTATGGAGCAAGAGCCGATTACCCATGCCCCCTGAAAGATCTGTGCCCCCCCATGCCATCACCCCCCCCCCTCCTTCCCCTTCCTGTATATATTTCTCACTTTATCAGCTGACTGAGCTTTCAGAATTGTCTATGCATCCATTTATGCTGATGAGTATTACGAATCACAGGAAACTCGTGCTGAGTAAACGACGATGATTTGGGTCTTGGTTCGGTCAAGTTTAACCGTTTGACAAAATGCCCTCAAGATCATGTTGATCCAAACAGTCATCTGACTGTAGTATGTTTAAACTGTTTTCTCCACGGGAATACAATTGTTGCCAAGGAGTTTGTTTGCTGTAGAGGTCCAGTGGTCGTCAGTCAAGGTGGCCAGAATCATACTGGTAAAGGCCGTCTTCAGGGCCACCTGGCTGCCAGTCCTCATGCTCTGTCGACAACCTTCACATCCAATGATGGCACTATGCAAGCAAAGGGAGCAACAGCAGTCGCGAGCCGCCACCTGCCCTCCCGTGGCCATCTTCTGGCGCGAGTTTGCGAACCTTTCACAGACCATGGGAGAATGGCGACCCGGACTCGTCCACTCCAAGTGCAGCAGCAGACATACAGAAGTGAGGCATGCCAATGAGGAAGTAAATCAGACGCTGTTCCAGACTGTCAACTCGACCAAGATCGATTCTACCCAGTGAGAGGGCGCCACCTCAGAATCACGGTTTGAATGTCACGTGCACGCTAGTTATCTGGGTTGATATAAACAGTTCCTGTCTAACTTGTTTGGGCTTTACAGCTCATTTGGTTGATGCGAGTTTTTGTACGCATAACTGAATTCAGTTAAACCCTTTAATGGGATGAAACAGTATAAAGTATATCGCAGTTCATTATGTGTCTGCTGCCTGTGTTGTTTCCTGGCTACCATGGAAATGATTTATACTGCTGGTTTACAACAGACATTCCTTGATGGCCCATTACTGATACCAGATTGGTGCCGTTGCTCGGTGAGGATAGTTACAAGCTCTGCATGTGTCAGCCCCAAGCAAGGGGATTGCGCACCGTGGATTATAAACACAGACATTCCTTCATAGCTCTGCAGTTGCACCATACAAGTCTGGCAGAAGATGTAATGGCTGGCCCCAGCTCGCTCTATGTGGATGGTTTCGAGCCTTTGCACATGTCATCCCCTACTAAGGTGGTTTGTGCATCACTGATTTTGATGATCACTTCAGTGGAACACGCATCAAACAGGCCATAAAGTAACTGCTGTCCACATCTCCATACGGGAGGTGTATAACTCACAGCTGGTGCACGATACAGCTGACAAGCCAATAAGCAGCCATTGTCCACACACTCATTTTAGAATGTACAACTGGTTCCATTGGCTGGTGGAATCCCTGCATTTTCAAAGGTATACTAATTTGCCATTTGTAATGAGCTCCATGTGATGTGTACAGAATCTACTGCCTTATATTTTAGAAGCAAAATGTATATCTGATATAATTTTTTGGGACGCAGCACCGTGATAAGCTAACAGGTTTCGATTGCCTCCTGATAGTGCAAGGGCACTGACTGTGTGAAGGCATGGCACAGTATTCAGTTAATACCCCATCCCCTCACACTCAAAAGGCATCCTGTCCATTCTCCTATGATGTAGGAGAATAAGTGGTGACGATGATGACAAAGGACAGTAAGTAACGACGACGACAACGAAGGCAAGTTGGTGATGACTACAACGAGACTGGAAATGACGAACTGACAACGAAGACAAGGACAAACATATAATTCCTAGTAGACTTGAAGAAGGGCCAGAGAACGCAGGTGATGGAAGGCAGAGGAAGGCGGTGGTAGCCAACCGACGCCATAACCATGAAGTCTAAGGCGGGCAGTGGGAGCCAAGGGAAGACAGTGAAGTCAGTGGATGGCTACAGAAGTAGGAACACTGAAAAGCTTTTGATCGTCTGTTATCCACAGTTTGGATTCACTTTTAGCACCCTCAATTAAACAACCGATATAGGTATATGAGCACCTAGCCAAGAATTTATTATGAAAAACACAAACAATATAGGTATATGAACACCTAGCCAAGAATTTATTATGAAAAAACACAAACAATATAGGTATATGAGCATCTAGCCAAGAATTCATTACGAAAAAACAAACATCTTACAAGAGTTCAGGATAACTCCCCTTCCCAAACACAAGACTAGAACATTACAATTTTAAATAGTTAACTTATTACAGAATAAGTTGACATATAAAAAATGTATTATGCTGAATCTGTTAGTTTCAAAGGCTGACAATGAAGCCACACCCAAGAAACAGAGACATGATGGAAAAGGATATATGGGCTAGTCCCAATATCCTAACTTATGAATCACATTTAATGCGACCACACACACACACACACACATATATGTATATATAAAGCAAATAAACTGATTGGGTTCATAAGGAAAACTTCAATAAATCCCAATTATGATGAATAAAATCCCTCAATACACAAATAATCAGGTAATCACATTCTCATAAAACTTATGTTTAAAATATGTACACACATAAAACAGCAAAACAAATATATTATACTTATTTTAACTACCCTTCACCCCCCCCCCCCCCCCCCCTTCTCTCTCTCTTATTCACAGACATGGGCACAAGACGAACAGACAAAACACACGGCTAGAACTGTCGCAACAGTCTCCTCTTACCTTCTAGACGAGGTACTACCACCCAAAGGCTGGAATAACACCAAGACACAGAGCGATGAAGAACCAAAGCCACTCGGAGGAAAAAGATCCTCAGTAACGCAGAATCGGGCAACAGCCCTGAAGAGCTCCAAAACAGGCACGATTGCCAACTTTGACAGTCGCGGGTGAAAAGCCATGACTCCTGTAGCTGTCACTGACCAGCTAAGAAGAGGCTGATCTCAGTTCAGTGACAGCCTGAACTGAGACTGAGACACGAGATCCACGTGGAATCAGCATAATCCACACCGCTCTCCAGTTGACTGGGATGGGTGAACAAGGAGGGGCAAGGCACACACACCTTGGTTTGTTATGAGATGTTACAGATGTTTATACCCTTTAACCCCTTCACTGCCATAATATAACAGCTTTTTTGTACTGCTGTGTGCAAGGGTAAATTTTTGCTTTTTTCGGTAGGTTCACTAATCTGTTCACTGCTCATTCATTCACTTAGATATCCAAATGATTTTTTGCATGTTTTTTTTCTGATACCCTTGGCTATGCTGTGATACCAAAATAATTTGTGTTTGTGGGTACTTAGGGAAAAATTGATAAAATAATCATTCATTTCTAAGAAATAACATTTTCGGAGCATAAACATATACACAGCAGCACATAAAACCACATAAAAAACTGCATAGATTGTTTTTTGTGTTTACTGAATATCAGAACAAGCATCTGGTACACACATTACAGCCAGTAATTGTTCTTCTGAGATGTAATCCATGCATAACTGGGGGTACTGACAATCCAGCAGAAAGGGACATAATTTCACTTTTTTCAGTGGCTTTACTAATCTGATCACTACTGACTTATTTCTTGAAATATCTCTTTGAAACTTTGCTTGTTTTTTTCCCCTCATATCCTGAGCTATTATATGATGCCATAATAATTTGATTTTATATGCAATTAGTAGGAGCAAGATTGATATAATGAACATGCTTAAAAAAAAAGGGGGGGGGGATGTAAACACATACGTTGCAGCATATAAAACCACAAAAAATACTGCAGAAACTGAAGTTAGTGTTCATGGAACATCAGAGCAAACATCTGGTACTCACATTACAGCCAGTAAGAGTTTTTCTGAGGTGTAATCCATGCATAACTGGGGGTACCCACAATCCAGTACAAAGGGACAGAATTTTACTTTTTTCAGTGGGTTCACTAATCTGTTCACTACTAACATATTTGTTGAAATATTTCTCTGAAAGTTTGCATGTTTCTTTCTTATACTCTGGGCTATGATGAGATATCAACATAACTTGATTTTGTGGGTATTTAGCAAGTCAAAATTGATAAAAGTTTCTTTTTTTTCCAAATCAAAACCCACTTTCAGAGCATAAACACATACACTGCAACACAAAAAAAACATAGATGTACTGTAAAAACTGGTGTTAGTGTTCATGGAACATCAGAGCAAACATCTGGAACTCACATTACTGCCACTAAGTGTTCTTCCGAGCTGTAATCCTTGAATAACAAGGGGTATCACAATCTAGGTATAAAACTATATGAAACATGAATCACACCTCATTCGTTGATTGTTTGCAGATACTGTAGGGCTTCTGGAGATCGTATTGTTTTATTTTCTGTTGAATATGAAGATCTACATCAAAAAGAAAATGGGGAAAAAACACACAACCAAAATAAAACCCGACACTGAAACCACAGTTTGAAGAAAGATTAAAAAAAAAAAGAAAAAGAAAAAAAAAAGTACATCCATGTTCACTGCCAATACACAAATTTTGTGTGGTAATCCTTGAAGCACTGTGGGTAGCAAAGTGCAGGCTTGGATGGACAGTCAGGACAGTGATTACAGGTTTCCTGCCGGACATCCAGTTTCTTCCTGCAGATTCACAGCACAGGTAGATTTTTAGACCCAACCTGGCACACTTCATTGGTATGTACTGACGAAAGATCAGTCGGTCTTTCCACAGCAGCAGGCTCTCGTCAAAAACACCGCTTGTTGTGGCTCATACACCTCCTGTGCTGGCATGGTGGAGTTGTCATGGAAGTGGAGGAACTGCAGGATATATCTGAAACATTATTGAATAACAGTTGATCAGCTGCACACACACACACACACACACACACACACACACACACACAAAACAACAAAAAACACACACAAATACATACCCAAACTACACACACACACACACACACTGTATACATACATGCACTTGTTGCAAGTGTACACACACACACATACACTGTATACATACATGCACTTGTTGCAAGTGTGTACACACACACACACACACACACACACTACACACTGTACACATGATACATGCACTTCTTGCTTGTCGCATGTATACACAAACACACACACACACACACAAACAACAACAACAAAAAACACACACACACACAAATACATACCCAAACCACACACACACACACACACACTGTACACACATACACACACACACTGTACACATGATACATGCACTTATTGCCTGTTGCATGTATACACAAACACACACACACAGAGTCACACACACACACACACACACACACACAGAATGACACACACACACAACAACAACAACAAAAAACCACACACACACACACACAATTACATACCCAAACTACACACACACACACACACACACACTCAACACATGAAACATGCACTTGTCGCATGTGTACACACACACACTCACTCACTGTACACATGATATATGCGCTTGTTGCTTGTTGCATGCTTGTACACATGATATATGCACTTGTTGCTTGTTGCATGTGCGCGCGCGCACACACACACACACACAATGACACAAACACAAAAACAAACATTCACAGTCTCTCTCTCTCTCTCTCTCTCTCTCTCTCACACACACACACCAGCAACATCTTACTATACATACTTGTATCACTAAGAGAGAGAGAGGGTGAGGGGGGGAGAGGGAGAGAGAATGAACAAATAAAAAGAAGAGAGGGAGGGAGAAGGAACAAACAAAAGAATAAGAAAAAAAAACTGACCTGGAATCTGTTTCTGGTCATGACTGAGCTGGCGTCCATTCTTGAACCAGGTGTGAACCTGGTGTGACTGACCATGCCCTCTGCCCTTCCCCTTCACAACTGCCCCTTGTCTTCTGCCTCTTCCTCTTCCTTGACCCCTTCCTCAACCTCTCACAACAGGAGGGGGTGCAGTACTTGTACTGGGTACTGGTTCCACCTCCATTTCAATGATGTCTGACTCTACTTCAGTCACTGGACCAGTGGACGATTCAGACTCGTAATCTGAGTCTTCGTCATCAACACCAGTTTCTGACAAAAGCGGCTGGTTTTGGTTTCTGTCAGTTTCCTCCTCGTCACTACCAACGGATTCTTCATCATCGAAGTCTTCCTCACCACTGTCTGCATCATTTAAAATTTCCTGCAAAACTTCTAATGCAGAATATTGCCTATGAACAGGTCGCCTTGTCGAAGTACGCTGTTGATCCGCCATCTTGGATATATAATTGGGTCCAAGCATCAACAAAGGCAATATCACTTAGTCATGGTCAGTTGCTGAGTGGTCAATGGGAAAGAACCGTTGTTTAGAGTCCCTACAGAAGTCTGGGCCAGTTTTCAGCATTGTCTCCCATTTAGACTGCTCATATTTCGATGACGAAACTAGTACGAGATACTCTCGTATACAAGCGTACAAACCTTCTGAAATCGGTATGAGAGTGTCTCGTTACTGGCAGGGAGGGGGTTAGGGGGTGCACGGGAGGGGTAGTACCTCTAGAGGGGGGGCTTGTCACGCTCTTCCGGGAGTGGTTCGTCCTCTGTTGGTCCCCACCGGCACCCAGCTCTCACTTATGGGTCCTAGAAGCTGCTAGCATGCGGCAGTGCCCAACCCCCGGGCAATGACTTTGACAGGCTGGCTAAACTAGGTGAGGGTAGCCGATGGGTCTCAAACCCTCGGTGAGTTAGGGCTTGTGTAGCCGGGTTGGCTACGATCTTCGTTGGGCCAGCTTAGCAGACGATTTTTGTGACTCGCCGAAGGTTACCAAGGAAGCTGTAAATCGGTCACAAGTTATCTCCCTTTACAGGGAACCATATGATGATTTTCATCAATTTGTTAAATTATAAACACTTCCTTATAGATGAGATTATAGTTTTGTGTTATGGAACTTCAGAACGATCATACTTCTCAACTGTAATGATATCATTTGGCCAGAAAGCCTATAACTTTTTTAAACTAATATTTATGTGAATGAGTTTTGGCGCGATCTTCGAAATCCACTCAGTTGAAACATATAAAATACCTTCGTTTTCTATAAATCGATATAGTTGCCGTGGAATTTAGAATGTGCATTAAAATGTAAAGGATTAAGCCTTCTTCTCGTGTACTGCTTTCCGTGTACACCTAAGTTATAGGCATGCGATGGTACGAAATGTCTGACGGCATTTCGGCGCCACAAAACTATCTCTTCTTCAAGCCATTGGAATTCGTCAGTGCCGATTTGAGCAAAATACGTTTTTACAATACCTAGACATTTTTATAGCGTGTCTTGCAGATGTTTGCATTTCTGTTATCAATCTGATTCGTATCATACATGTATAGTTGTGTTGTAGTTGGTTTAAACGAAGTATTTCATTGTCGATCACAAGTGCCAAAAGCACCGCCAAGCGGTGCCGACACGGGGGCTGTCCGTTGAGTTTTCTCTTGAATTTTTATGTAAAATATTTTTACTCTAGAAGCAGATTTTATAGATGATTTTTATATAGTTGGAAATTCAGGATATTCAGTTACTTAATTGTTACAATTATATTCCATATCGCGACGTATTAATTGTTGTAATGTACAAAAATGATACATGAACTCGTTAAAACCTCGTTCATTCAGTGACTTTTTTTATTTACAGTTTTTAACTACATTATTTTTGTAGAAAATGGTTTAGCTTAAGAAAATGCTCGTCTCTTGTAGTTTTGTGTGATATATAATATGTCTATGTTAGTTCCCCGAGCCGAAAGTCAGAAGCCGCTAAATTTGGTCAAACAAACACAAGCTTGGCCCCTCAAGGCTCGCGGAGGGCCGGTTTCGTGAATCGCTTCACGGCGCTGGCTTTGCGGTTCGGCGGAACTGAATATAAGGAGTGAGTGAGTGCCAGACAAATTCAGAACTCTCCTGGCCTGGAAGAATGAAAGAATAAAAGAAGAAAACCAGCGCACTGCCTTCCCGAGTCTACCTTGCCTGGCTGCAGCTCTCTTCTGCTAACACCTTCTACCTGTCTTCACCTTCTCCAACACCACCTTACCACCCCGTCACAACTGGCGCTTGCGAGCAGGATTAGGAGAAGACAGAGAGAAGAGAGTGCAGCAGGTACTTCAAGTCCACGCAGACTGAGTAACGTCGCCCATCAACATGGCCCAATCCGACTTCCTGCCCAAACTCCCGACATTCTCTGGTGAGGAAACCGGCAGGGAAGTTGATGACTTCATCTGGGAGGCCCGTATGATCCTCCATCTGCAGCCCCTGGATGACGCGACAGCCTCTCTCTGGCTGATCTCAGCCCTTGCAGGCAGAGCTCGCCAGCAGATTGTCAGGCTGCCGGCGACAGAAGTGGGCACGCCAGCCAAAATCCTAACACTACTCGAGGAGAACTGGGGAGAGCAGCGTGACACCACAGACCTTGCCACTGCCTTCTTCACTAGGCAGCAGCAGTCCAAGGAGACGATTACAGTGTACGCGTCCCATCTTCGGTACCTCTGGACCAAGGTCAACAAGGCTGAAGATGGGATGATGCAGGTGCCAGCGACCATTCTCCGCGACGCCTTCGCCAGAGGTCTTCAGCCAGCTGCACTCAGGCGCGATGTCAGGCGCTTCATCAGAGACCACCCTGACACCACCTTCGAGGCGGCGAAGAAGGAGGCCCAGCGATGGCTGAGGGAGGACAGCGACGCTGACGACAGTCACAACGCCACTGTTGCCTGCCTACAGGCCCAGCTGGCTACATTGACGGCTGAAGTCAACAGTTTGCGACAACAGCAGCAGCAGTTCCCCATGCCAGCACACCGCCCACATCCTCCAGGACCAGCACATCATCCTCGCCGCTGTGCTGCTGACCGGGCCCCAGACCCTCCACACTGTGTCTGGTGTCAGCGGTCCGGCCACACTGAAGACCAGTGTCGGCACAAGCAGCGCTATATGAAGAAGGCCAGGCGACAGAAAGCTGACCACCAGACTCCAATGGCAGTCAACAACCAGTGTGTTGTCACCAAACACACTGGGCAATCTGGGTCATTGCCAGCTGCTCCAGCTCCAAACCAGCGACGCAGGAGACGCCGACGCAGACGGAAGCGCCACAGCACCACACCTGATGCTGTGATCCCACAGGTGTCACCTTCACCTGTACTCAACCTCACACAGCTGAGAGGCAGCCAACGACCACCACCTGCTGTCACGCCGACTGACCTGTCCCAACGGTCCTGCCATGTCAACAAAGTGTCAGACTCTGATACTGACACTGACACTGACAGTGGGGTGTGCCTGTTCAGTCCCATGCCAGGGCCCAGGACATCAGCCCTGCAGGCAGCACCAGAGCCGCCTCCACTACCACCAGCTCCCACCCCTAGGCGATCTCTACGCCTGACGACGAAGCCAGTAACATGGTACACATCTGGTGTTCCTTACGTTGGTCAGTGACTTTGCTTAGTTGCTGTCTCACTTGAAATTTGAGGAGACAAGATAGGTTAATGATGGACAATGTGTGGGACTGATTGTTCTCTTGTTTTTTTTGTTTGTTTTTTGTCATTGAGCAGTTGAAATTTTTCAAAGATTGACTTTTCCCCCCAAGCAAAGCTGTTGAATGCTCACTCATTTTGTTTGATCAAAGATTGATTTTCCCCCCAAGCAAAGCTGTTGAATGCTCACTCATTTTTGGTTGATAATTGCATCAAATTGTATTGTTGAAATTGTCCACTGAATTGCAAATATGTTTTATTGGTGCTAATGAGTTGGTCAAAAAGAAGAGAGAGACAGAGAAAAAATGACTCAGAGGAAACGTTTGTTAAAAAATGACAACTCCTTTCTAGTCTTCGTTGGGCCCGCGCTTCAGGTACTTCATCTTGAGGAATTTTGTTTCAGGTTCTCTCTAGTCAATACGGATGTGAAGCTGATGAAAAGGAATTATGTGTTTATACAACTATTTTCCCACAGTCAGTGTATAACATGCCGATATACATTTCAGACAATTAACATTGTTGGGACTTATTTTGTTATATTGGGAACACTGTTAATACAACACCTCCCCTTATAACCTGTACTGGTTTTGGCTTTGGGGGTTTGCATTTTAAATAACGCCCCTCAAGAGCATTTGACTAGAGTCTACCCACTGGATTGCCGTGTGCATTTTAAACACATACTGAACTTTAAGGGCTACATTTAAAATGATGCCCCTTTAAGAATTCAGTGTGGGCAAACCGTTTTGCCCTGACGTGGGTTATACATTTTGTGAAAATCTGACTCTGAGGGTTCACGCTCAAGATAACGTTCCTCGAGGGTTACTGATTATTGTTTGAGATTTTAATGGATTTTGCATTTTTCCGATTTTTGGAACTCAGTGTCTTGGGATTTGCACTTAAGATAATGTTTTGTGTGTTCGTTGGTTTGAATGGATGTATTAG
The DNA here is from genome assembly GCF_041734735.1 of Babylonia areolata. Lineage (NCBI taxonomy): Eukaryota > Metazoa > Mollusca > Gastropoda > Neogastropoda > Buccinidae > Babylonia > Babylonia areolata. The sequence continues at coordinate 29,321,710 of NC_134895.1, forward strand.
TGCATGATTTAGGCCCCCTTTTATGTAGTCATGAAAAGTGCCAGCGAGGACGCTGGTTGTAACAGAGTAGGGGGGGATGTAGCCGGGTTGGCTACGATCTTCGTTGGGCCAGCTTAGCAGACGATTTTTGTGACTCGCCGAAGGTTACCAAGGAAGTTGTAAATCGGTCACGTTATCTCCCTTTACAGGGAACCGTATGATGATTTTCATCAATTTGTTAAATTATAAACACTTCCTTATAGATGAGATTATAGTTTTGTGTTATGGAACTTCAGAACGATCATACTTCTCAACTGTAATGATATCATTTGGCCAGAAAGCCTATAACTTTTTTAAACTAATATTTATGTGAATGAGTTTTGGCGCGATCTTCGAAATCCACTCAGTTGAAACATATAAAATACCTTCGTTTTCTATAAATCGATATAGCTGCCGTGGAATTTAGAATTTGCATTAAAATGTAAAGGATTAAGCCTTCTTCTCGTGTACTGCTTTCCGTGTACACCTAAGTTATAGGCATGCGATGGTACGAAATGTCTGACGGCATTTCGGCGCCACAAAACTATCTCTTCTTCAAGCCATTGGAATTCGTCAGTGCCGATTTGAGCAAAATACGTTTTTACAATACCTAGACATTTTTATAGCGTGTCTTGCAGATGTTTGCATTTCTGTTATCAATCTGATTCGTATCATACATGTATAGTTGTGTTGTAGTTGGTTTAAACGAAGTATTTCATTGTCGATCACAAGTGCCAAAAGCACCGCCAAGCGGTGCCGACACGGGGGCTGTCCGTTGAGTTTTCTCTTGAATTTTTATGTAAAATATTTTTACTCTAGAAGCAGATTTTATAGATGATTTTTATATAGTTGGAAATTCAGGATATTCAGTTACTTAATTGTTACAATTATATTCCATATCGCGACGTATTAATTGTTGTAATGTACAAAAATGATACATGAACTCGTTAAAACCTCGTTCATTCAGTGACTTTTTTTATTTACAGTTTTTAACTACATTATTTTTGTAGAAAATGGTTTAGCTTAAGAAAATGCTCGTCTCTTGTAGTTTTGTGTGATATATAATATGTCTATGTTAGTTCCCCGAGCCGAAAGTCAGAAGCCGCTAAATTTGGTCAAACAAACACAAGCTTGGCCCCTCAAGGCTCGCGGAGGGCCGGTTTCGTGAATCGCTTCACGGCGCTGGCTTTGCGGTTCGGCGGAACTGAATATAAGGAGTGAGTGAGTGCCAGACAAATTCAGAACTCTCCTGGCCTGGAAGAATGAAAGAATAAAAGAAGAAAACCAGCGCACTGCCTTCCTGAGTCTACCTTGCCTGGCTGCAGCTCTCTTCTGCTAACACCTTCTACCTGTCTTCACCTTCTCCAACACCACCTTACCACCCCGTCACACTTGTCTACCCAAGCATGTGAAGACTGGATCCGGCGGACTCTGTGGAAGAAACCTGCATGGTTCAACGGAGAGGAAGGCGGTTGCAGCAGAGCACTGTGGAGTGCTGAGGGCAGGATGAGGCACATAGGACATCCTGGTCATCCACTGCATCCATTTCCATCTCCAGTCGTCTTGACCTCGTCTTGCCACTGGATACAGACAGTCTTGGACAAGAGAGTGAGGTCGACGGTGCGCAACTCCTCCTCACTATAAAGTCATCGCGCAAGTCATCAGTCATCCTTCATCCCATACCATCATTTTCCCCAAGCCCTGTGGCGACAGGCGAGCGACGAAGCGACAGGTGTGGGCACTGCTCACCTCCATGGCATGAGGAAGGGGCTAGAAAAGGTGCCCTAAACATTGTCTGCTCCACACCACCCGAGTCAGCATACTGCGGCTGACGGGGACCCTACTCAAGTGGTCGACACACAAAGGAAAGAAAGAAGAAAACAAGGAGCACCCCATTGACCATTGCCACATGGAATGTGCGTACGCTTCTCGACAGAGGGGACTCGGACAGACCACAGAGACACACAGCACTCATTGCAAGTGAACTAGCCAGGTACAACATCGACATCGCTGCCTTAAGTGAGACCAGACTGGCAGAAGAAGGCGAACTGTGTGAGCGAGGCGCAGGCTACACCTTTTTTTGGAGTGGTCGCGGACCTGAAGAGAGACGTGAGGCTGGAGTTGGCTTTGCAGTGAAGACAACCCTCGTTGGCAAGCTGGCTGGCCCCCCGAAAGGAGTGAATGATCGCCTGATGACGATGAAACTCCCTTTATGCAACGGGAAGAAGTTTACCACCATTATCAGTGCCTATGCGCCCACCATGACCAACCTGGATGAGATTAAGGACAAGTTCTACGAGGACCTGAACGCTGTCATCACCACTGTTCCCATCGCAGACAATCTCATCATTCTTGGTGACTTTAACGTGAGAGTTGGCTGTGACAGCACCTCCTTGGAAGGCGTGACTGGGAAGCATAGGGTTGGCAACTGTAACAGCAATGGTCAACTACTTCTCCAGACATGTGCCGAGTATGACCTTATCACAAACACCGTCTTCTGCCTCCCTACCCGTAACAGGACATCATGGATGCATCCTCGCTCTGGGCATTGGCATCTCATCAACTTTGTCATCGTCAGGAAGAGGGACATGCAGGACGTACGAGTCACTAGGGCCATGTGCGGCGCCGAGTGCTGGACAGACCACCGCCTTATCGTCTCCAAACTTAACCTCCGCATCCAGCCCAAGAGACGGCCTCAGGGCATGAAAGCACCCAAATGCCTGAATGTAAACAAGCTGGAGCTAGGCAACATCAAGCAGAGCTTTGCTGACACCCTGGAGGAACGCCTTGAGTCCACCGTGCTGGACAACCAGAATGTGGAGGCAGCATGGGGCGCACTGCATGAGACGGTGTACAACACTGCCATGGAGTGCCTGGGGCTTTCTGCCAGGAAGCACAAAGACTGGTTTGATGAGAGCTGCACTGAGATCAAGCAGCTGCTAGAAGATAAACGCCAAGCCTACAGAGCCCACATTGAAGATCCCAAGTCACAGTCAAAGAAAGACATACTCAAGAGTGCACGCAACACCATCCAGCTGAAGCTGCGGCAGATGCAGGATTCCTGGTTGAACAACAAAGCTGATGAGATCCAGGGCTTTGCAGACAGGAACGACATGAAGAACTTCTATAACGGCCTGAAAGAAGTCTATGGTCCCACCACCTCCGGATATGCTCCACTCCTCAGTGCTGATGGTTCTACCCTAATCACTGACAAGGACGGGATCCTTGAGAGATGGGCTGAACACTCTGACAGTGTACTGAACCGCCCCTCCACCATCAATGATGAAGCCATCGACCAACTCCCCCAGGTGCCAGTCAGTGAGTCGTTGGATGCCATTCCAACTTTGGAGGAGACCCAGAAAGCTATCCGTCTGCTATCCAATGGCAAAGCCCCTGGCTCAGACTCCATTCCAGCTGAGGTCTACAAAGAAGGTGGTATGGCGCTGACTGAGAACCTTCATTACCTGTTCCAGCTCATCTGGCAGCATGAGGCAGTTCCACAGGACTTCAAAGACGTTTCCATCATACATGGTACAAGCGCAAAGGAAATCGTCAGGCCTGTGACAACCATCGTGGAATATCTCTGCTGTCCATCGCAAGCAAGACTCTGGCCAGAGTGCTACTCAACCGTCTCATAGTGCACCTTGAGCAAGGTCTCCTACCAGAGAGCCAGTGTGGCTTCCGGAAAGAACGCAGGACTATTGACATGGTGTTTGATGCCAGGCAGCTCCAGGTGAAGTGTCAGGAACAGAACGCCGACCTTTATTCCACCTATGTCGATCTGACCAAGGCCTTCGATACTGTTAGCAGAGATGGCCTTTGGAGAATCATGGCGAAGTACGGATGTCCCAGAAAGTTCATCACCATCATACGGCAACTACACGATGGGATGCTGGCCTGAGTCCAAGACAACGGAGAGACTTCAGAACCATACCCTGTCTCCAACGGAGTCAAGCAAGGGTGTGTTCTTGCCCCCACCCTGTTCAGTCTCATGTTTTCAGCCATGCTGACAGATGCCTTCAGAGACGCTGACGTAGGCATTGGCATCAGGTACCGCACAGATGGCTCACTCTTCAACCTCAGGAGGCTTCAAGCAAAAACCAAGGTGAGGACAGACACCCTCAACGATTTCCTGTTTGCTGATGACTGCGCTCTCAATGCTGCCTCCGAAGCTGACATGCAACACAGCGTCAACAAGTTCTCTGCTGCCTGTGACAACTTTGGCCTCAAAATCAGCTCAAAGAAGACTGAGGTAATACACCAGCCAGCTCCAGGAAGCCTTACGTTGAACCAAACATCTTCATCAACGGGCAACGACTAAATGCGGTGGACAAGTTCACATACCTGGGCAGTACACTCTCTCGCACAGTTGTCATTGACGACGAGGTGAATGCCAGACGCGCCAAAGCCAGCGCTGCCTTCGGCAGACTCCATAAGAACGTTTGGAACAGGAGAGGCATCACCCTGGAGACGAAGCTCAAAGTATACAAGGCCATAGTTCTCACCACACTGCTCTATGGATGTGAATCATGGACGGTCTACAAACGCCATGCCAAAAAGCTGAACCACTTCCACACCACCAGCCTCAGAAAACTTCTCGGCATAAAGTGGCAAGAGAAGATCCCTGACACAGAGGTGCTCACTCGTGCAAACTTGCCCAGCATCTACACCATCTTGATGCAGGCCCAGCTGCGCTGGGCAGGCCATGTAGTTCGCATGCCAGACCACCGGCTCCCCAAGAAACTGCTGTACGGCAAACTCCAACATGGCAAGCGCTCCCATGGAGGCCAAAAGAAGCGCTTCAAAGACACTCCGAAAGCTTCTCTGAAGGCCTTCAACATCAACCACGACACATGGGAGCTGAATGCAATGGACAGACCAAAGTGGCGTTCAGCTGTCCACAAAGGCGCCAAATCCTGTGAGGCCAACAGAATCGCTGCAGCAGAGCAACGCAGACAGGCCAGGAAAAGCAGTGCCAGCAAGTCCCTGACAGCCACCACCATCCCCTGTCCACACTGCGTCAGAACCTTCTGGGCGCGGATTGGCCTGACCAGTCATCTGCGCACCCACAGAGCCCAATCCACCCACCCCCAGGATGACTAGATGGTCCTCGTCGATCCCGACGGACGAACCACACACTGGCAGGGAAGCGGTTAAGTGGGTGAGTCAGATGTTGAACCCTTGATTCCATTTAATGAACTATTGAGTCATTTGTCATTAGATTATGGCCCAAATATCACCATGAGGTATTAATAATAAGTTTATTTATATTGCGCCTAAAAATAATTTTGCTTTATGCACTTTTTCAATTACAATAGTTTCATTTTAACAACATATATAATCCATTAGAAATATGCAGGTTGATCCAACTCATAAACAAACATGACAAATTAAAACATTTGGTCATCAGATTTCACTCACACACACACACACACAGTCACCTCACTGGCATGACAGGTACAATAATGTACCATCGCATCTCTTTCATTTCACTGTTCGGAGGCCTTGTGTTCACTGAAATGTGCCACCAACCCCATGTGTCATGAATAAAAATCAACACTGTTTACGCCACAAGCATGTCGATACTCATTCATGGTATGTCTGCCGCAACAGTCTTTGTCTCGTTTTCAGTCTGCAGCCTCATCAATTTCACATCACGACCATAGTCAATTTTTCATTGTCTCATTTTGTCTTCAAATAATCAGTTATGATTGTTAACTGAACTAGTATCACACACAACAGTCTTACTTCTTTTGAGCTCCCCACAAGTCATTTCTGGTTTCATTGTAATGTTCACCTTCATTAGGGCACCAATCCATACTATATGAATAGAAATTAAGTCTGATTTGACTTGTAGACCTCTATTTGTATCACTTTTTTTGTTGTTGCTCTGTCCTTGTCATGCCAGTCATTTGTGTTGTGTGGTCACCATTCAAAATGATCTGCTTACTGAGCTTCTGCTCTACTTTTTGCAGCAGTCATATCTGCTCACCTGAAAACTACACGCGTTTCATACTTCCACGCCAATGTCAAAAACTTGAATTTCCTTCCTTTCAGTTTTCCATATGCAATGGTCTGATACTTATCCAAAAAACAAAAACAAAAAAACAAACAAACCAACAACAACAACAAACAAACAAACAAACCAACAACAACAAACAAATTAGTGACGTTATCTGGGTTATACATACACGCTATGATAAGAACGTATCATGAGTTAAGAGATTTAAGTGATGTAATCCTGCCTTTCAGAGGTTCAAATCTCAAACCATGATCCTGAGGTGGCGCCCTCTCATGGTAAAACGACTGATTAAATGAGACTTACCTGGTGAGGGCGCCCCAAAAAATTATGGTCCCACCCTTTAACAAAATTTAATACAGAAAGACCTACCCTGACATGCTTTCGGATTCTAGAAACCAGCATATGCATTGTTTAATACTGATTAGCCCAGATTGCTAGCACGCACACTCAAACCATAATTCTTTCGGGGTGCCCTCTCATGAGCTATAACCCCAATTAAACATCGCCTTTCAGGGGGAGAGGCGTTGGCAAACGTCGGCCATCCTAACCGCTGGCAGCCCTCAACCAGCTTAACGGGAGTCTTTGGCTACAGTCACCGAAACCGCTCCCCAAAATGTTGTCCCGCATCCGCGCCGAGTGGATCTGAGAATTCTCTGCAGGAAGGCTGTATATATATGGGGTGCAAGAGATGCTGGTAGTAAGACAGCAAATGGCGTGGTGCAAGAGCTGACTAGGGTCCTTCCTTGCATCCTTCGTGAGCAGGACCTCATCAGGAGATCTGAGTTTTCCCTAGGTCATACAGATCTCAGTAGAAGGAAGAATATTATAAATACACATATGTGTAAGCCATTGTACAATAATGCACACGTTCTAATTTTTACATTTAGTCTTAACGTTTTCAATTACATCACCAAGAAATGACGAGGATCCAACATGGAGAACGCATTGCCTGGGACAAAGAAATGCCCCCTTAAAGATTTTTCTATCACCCACCTTTCCTTCCCCTCCCTACCCATTCACCCTCTCCTCATATCCATGTGTGTGTGTGTGTGTGAGAGAGAGAGAGAGAGAATGAATGAATGAATGAATGAATCATCGCATGCTGCACCTTTTTTAAGGACAAACAGTCAATCCTCAAGGCCAAGTCCAAACTGAAGGGCAGCGACATCTTCATTGGAGAGGACTTTTTGCTGCGAGTCAGGGAGGTGAGGAAGAAGCTGTCGCCACACCTGAAGAAGGCCAGGAGTGAGGGGAAGCGAGCGACTATGATCTTCGATCATCTCCTTATTGATGGGAAAAAGTTCTAGCTTGGTGAAGGAGATTCTCTTAGGGGGACTGACTAGGGGGGTGGCCGGCCCAATTCGACACCGGTGACAACTGAAAACCGTGCACGAGATAGCTGTGCAAAACCAGTGGACAGGAACGAGGTCAGTGACAAGAGCACAGTGAGTTATGAACCGGTTGACAATGTAAACATTGAATCCACGAGGGCTCAGGGGTGGGTGGCCGATGTGAATCATGATGAAAGAAATGTGTTTAATTCTGACAATCTGAACGTTATGATTGGTGAGCCTGTTGTTGTTTGTAATGATGTTGTTTATAATGATGTTTCCGGTGGAGATGTGATGAGAACTATATGTAATGGTTATGCAGAAAGTGATGTTGATCATATTTCCCAAGTACAAAAATATCCACCACTGAGAGAAGTTGATGTTGTTAGTCTTGCTGAGGGGTCATTTCAAAACGAAACTGTTAACAAGGAGAGTGAGAACAGTGTGATTTGTGGCATGATGAATGAACGAGTTGAAAAAAGTGCACAAGCGAGGCTAAAAGGAAGAGAGCGTGTGAGTGACAGAGAGCTACGTGTTGATGACTGTGGCGGCTCTAGAGAGCACGGACTTTGTTTTTCGTTCCTGCACTGGAATGTAAATGGACTTTTCTCCAAAATAAGTGACAAAGATTTTCTATCATTTGTGTTAGAATTTGATTTCATATGCATGGTTGAAACCTTTATAGAAGACTTTCGATGTATTGCATTTGACGATTATACTGTCTTTGGTAAACCAGCTGTTAAATTTACCAAACAGGGAAGGCGCTCAGGTGGTATACTATGTCTTATCAGAAACAGATTTATTCCTTACGTTAAAGAAATTAAGATGAAATCTCCTAATAGTCTAGTGTTTCTAATTGATAAAAAATTGTTTGGTTTACCGGAAGATGTCATATATGTGTGTTCTTATGTTCCACCTGAGGGCTCACCGTATTATACTTACTTCGATATTGAAAATGGTATAAGCGCACTTGAAGACTGTCTTTTTGACTGTATGCTTGAGTTTAATGATGCACATGTTATTTTGTCTGGCGATTTAAACAGTAGAATTTCCAACCTTTCTCAGGATTTTTTAAATGGCATTGATGTCCATTGTAATCAATTTAAAAATAGTCAAGCATTCATTAGCAGCCGTAGAAAATCAGCTGACTGTGTTGTTAATAACTATGGCAAATATCTGCTAAGTATGTGTACTGCACTTGGTTTGTGTATAATGAATGGTATATGTAATGGGGACACTGAGGGTAAGTATACATATATATCAGACACAGGTAGCAGTGTTAATGATTATTTTTTGTTATCTATGGATTTGTTTATCAGTGTTTTTTCCTCTTGTAAATTGATAGTATCAGAAAGAATTGAGTCGGATCATCAACCCATTGAACTGTATTTAAGTTTTGCAGACACAAGAAATGAAACACATGTGCACATACCAGATGAAAAACATATTATAGAAAAATTTGTATGGAACACTGATTTACAATATACTTTTACACAGGCAATGAACTCTGATGAAACACTACTGTTACTTGATCGTGCAATTGAATTGATTGACTTTGATTGTGATGCTGCTTTGAACATGCTTAATGACTGTCTTAAAGTGCATGCGGAATGTATGAAAAGAAAAAATAATCTGGCAATGCATGATAAACACAGCGACTGGTACAACAATGAATGTAAAACTAGCAAGTTAAAAGTGAAAAAATTGCTAAGGATATTTAATCGGACCAAAGATAAAGATGATAGTGATGCCTATTGCGTGGCAAGAAGAGAGTATAAAAATTTGATAAAAAGAAAAGAAAAGGAATACAATGATTTGTTACTGGATAAGCTTATCAGTGCGGTAAATAATCAAAGAGAATTCTGGGATGCTGTACATAAAATTTCATTTAAAAAGAAACAGGTTAGGAATAATTTAACAGTCGACGACTGGTTTATGCATTTTAAAAGTTTACTTGAATTAGAGACATCTGCAGATGTATCTTTTATAACTGAAGATGGTATTGATGAAAACCACAATGATGATAATGAAGGGGACATTGATTACATGAACCGGCCAATATCAAAAGAAGAGGTATTACTTGTTATTAGAAATTTAAAAAATAGTAAAGCTGCTGGACCAGATGGGGTAATTGGGGAAATGTTAAAATATGCTGGGGATAGAGTGGCTGATTTTTTCGTAAAGCTTTTTAACGTCTTATTTGATGAAGGTACTTTTCCGGAAAATTGGACAGACTCTATTGTACTCCCTTTGTTTAAAAAAGGTGATATAAATAATCCAGGTAATTATAGAGGTATAACATTATGTGATGTAAGTAGCAAGTTGTACAGTGCAGTTATAAATAATAGACTCCAAGAACTGATAAATGAACATAATTTGACAGGTGAACATCAAGCAGGATTTAAAAGAGGTTATTCAACTGTTGATCACATGTTCACGTTATTGGCACTGATACAAAAACAATTTTCTTTTAATCGTAAATTGTATGTGACCTTTATTGATTTTGAAAAAGCTTTTGATTCCATAGAGAGAAATTTATTATGGCCTATTCTTTTGAAAAGCGGTATTAAGGGTAAGATTTTTCGTTGTATCTATAGTATGTATACTAATGTTAAAGCCAGAATTAGATGTGGTGCCAGATTAACAGATTACATTAATTGTACCCGTGGTGTAAAGCAAGGTGATGTTTGCAGTCCTGTTCTGTTTTCCTTATTTATTAATGAGATAGCATTAGAAGTAATCAGAGAAGGTAGACATGGAGCAACATTTATGCCTAATTATTTTGAATTATTTATACTGTTATTAGCTGATGATGTTGCTTTATTATCCGAAACTGTGATAGGTTTACAAACACAGCTTAACAATTTATATCATGCGGCTTCAGCTCTACGTTTAAAAGTAAACATGAATAAAAGCAATATCGTTGTATTCAGGAAAGGAGGGTATTTAGCTGCCAGGGAAAGATGGTTTTATAATGGCGTTGTAATGCCAGTTATTAATGCATATAAATACTTAGGAATTTACTTTTCCACAAAGTTGAGTTTTGGGGCAGCCTGTAGCGATCTTAACAGTAGGGGAAAAAACGCTTTATTGTATATTTTACAGAAATTATCGAAACTGAAATGTAATTCTTTAAACATATATTTAAAGCTGTTTGACTCACAGATTCAACCAATAGTCCAATATGGTGCCGAATTATGGGGACTCGATAAAGCTGCATTTCAGTGTGAAAAGATACATTTATTTGCACTTAAGAAGTTCTTAGGCGTAGAAGAGCGAACTCCCAATGATTTGATATATGGGGAAACAAACAGATATCCTATCTATATAAATTCAGTTATAAAATGCATTAAGTATTGGTTAAAGTTACTGAGAATGCATGAATCTAGACTGCCTCACAAAGCCTATAAAATGTTATTTGATCTTGATGCGCGTGGCAAAAGAAACTGGGCTACAAGTATACGCTGTAAACTGTTTATGTTTGGATTTGGGTATGTATGGCTTAATCAAGGTGTAGAGGGGATTGATGAGTTTCTTCGGACTTTTAAAGAGACTTATTGTTTGTAGATGGCAAGAATGGGATTTCCATGTTAACAACAGTGAAAGATTTAATGCCTATAAAACCTTTTGTACTATACCCGATGTCAAAACCTATTTATTGATGAATATAGATAAACATTTAAAGTATATAATGACTAGATTTAGACTTGGTATTTCGGAAATTGCAGAACATAGTCACCGTTATAAAGTACATGATGAGTCTGATTTATTATGTCCACTGTGTAAGAAGGGGAAGGAAAATGAAGTGCACTTTGTTCTATCCTGTCCTGTTATGTATGACTTAAGAATGCAATACATACCGTTGAAATTTTTTAAGTTCCCTAGTCAGTTTAGATTATCGCTACTTATGGCATCTACACACGAACAAACTATCAGAAATTTCTCAATTTATCTGTACAAAGCGTTTAAGCTTCGATCCACTCTTACGTCGTAAAATTCATTTATTAAGCTTGTGCCACTTCTGATGACACGATTACTTTATTGAGTTCAGTTAAATAGGCGTGTTGTTATTTATCTGCTGTGTACTACTTGGTTAAGTGTATACTGCATGACAACGTATGATATTTGTCTTGCTTATTTATTTTATTTTTTCTTCTCACATATGTTTTTGTTTGACACCCTTTCATGAGGGGCAATGGCCTATATGAGAGAGAGAGAGAGAGAGAGAGTGAACACAATCATGGTCCCATATCTCACCAAGAAATGCTGAGGATCCACAACAGAGAAGCAGGATTCCAGTGGTGAAGACACGCCCTTCGTAAACAGATCCCGGCACACCTGGGCGTTGAGGTCCTCACAGGACGAGTCAGACGACGATGAAGACACCCGCTGCCCGCTTTCTTTTTTACACACTGCCTGTCCGCTAAGTTCGTACTGCAAAGCAGTCCGTCACCAGATTGTTTTATATACTTCGAGCAAAATTTAATCTTTTCACACCTCTTAAGAAGTGTGGAGGACAACCAATACACGAAGCTGGACAGCAACACCGACAACAACAAAACAACAACAACACAGTCTATTCCATGTACCACACAAAATGCAGTCTGCTCACTTACATAATAAATACCAGTTGTGAACTTGCTGTCATTGGCACATTAAAAACAAACTACACACCTTTCCCCTTCCTTTATATTCTTTCATACATTTTGTAAGCCTAACCGATTTGTTTTCTTTCCAGACAAAACAGGCTGATTTTTCCAGAACATGTTATTGATTTTTTCAAACAGACTAATCAACTTCTGTAGGTTTGGAAAGAATGATATGGGCGGGGAATTGGATGGTGTGATGTTACAGCTGCAAGAAAAGATGGAAGGTAGAAACGCTGGTTATCGATGCAAAAGTTACTGGATGCAAATGTTGTTGATTTTTTTTTCCTGTGAAACTTGATGCCAAGAAAGCAATGGGCCCAAATTATATCTGCGGAAGATTACTGAAAAAATGTGCTTTGACATCTGTGAAATTTTCAACTGATCTCTCTCGGAACACTCTGTCCCCATCATCTGAAAATAAACTCTACAATCTATGCTGTCCCCACTATCATCTTTAACTGACCAACACCTGGATCCTTTTGTGCTTGCGAACAAACCAAGCAGAAGTATTTAAGATGCCATTTTAACTCTCCTTCTCTTCCGCTTTTAACACAATACTACCTCATCTCCTTGCCCTCAAACTGCTGGGTTTAGATGTTGATCCTAAGTTCAGTTTTTGCATAATGACCTTTCATTTCAATAAAACTCTCAGTCCATCCGTTTTCAATATGTCCATTTGAAAAACTCTACGTTTACTGGTGCACCTCAAGGCACGGCACTGTCCCTAATCACCTTTACAAAATACACGAATGACTGCAGAGGCACGGAGGAAATTCCTGTCATGAAATATTATGACAATTATCCAATTTTGATGCTGTTCACTTCAGTCAAGTGAAATTAATAAGGCCTGTTTCTGCTACGAAAAGAACTATCTGGGTCTAAAAGTTTTGAAAACAAAAGAAATGTTAATATATTCTCTAAATGATTCCTTGCTGTTGTGGATGGCAAACGTATGTAGAGAGTCAATAAATACAGATATCAAGCAATGCCACTCTGGGATATTTTGTTTTCAGGAGCTTTAAAAAATGTATATAAAGTGAACTATTTCTTTTTTTTTAATCACGTTTATTCAGTGTGGACACATTTTCATCGGGTGTATTCCGACTAAAACGAAGCGCCACATTCTTTGCATGACAACCCCAAAGACTGGTGAACCTCTTCAGCTGAAAACTCATAGGCTTAAAAATAATTTCATACCAATTTAATCAAGATTTTTCCTGGTTGTTGTCATTGAGTTTGAAACAGTGTGTGTGTGTGTGTGAGTGTGCCAGTGCGCGCGCGCGCGTGCGTGCAAGCGTGCGTGCATGTGCGCGTGCGTGTGTGTGTGTGTGTGAACAAAACGAAACAAACAACTGAAAGGAAAGTCCACTGAGAACTTTGCTTGTTGGGGGGAAAAAAAGGAACTGAGATCTCCTGATTTGACTTATTCCATCCAATCTCTCACTTCGTCTTTTCAGTCACAGACCCACCCAAAACCTGACAACTTTGTTCCTTTAAACTCTAGTTCTCATCAGTCTGATGCCATCCCATTAGATATCCGATGCATACATTTTGGCATTAAATGACCGGCTTATTCACTCTCAGTCCACCCCCACAGTCCCCACTCAAAATATGTGTACCGAAAATCATTAACGTAAATCACGTTTTGTACATCGCATATTGTCCAAAGCAGCATCAACATTCGTTTCGGTCTGGAAATGTACAGTTTTTGCCAAAAAGTAAAAATTTTTCCACAAATGAAATTATGTAATGAGCAGAACAGCGGCTCATTACGTCATGATAAGCAGAACTGACATCAGTCATAGCATACTGAAATATGTATATTTTGTTGGCTTCAAAATACGAGAAAAAGATCATAGGAATAAGCATGTTATGACATAAGACCACATTAATTTAAGGACGACTAGCAAAAACACGAAAATAAAAACAACAAACAATAACTGATGTTTGACATTATGTATTTCGTATCCTGTGCTAGTATGATATACTAACAGAAAACGTCAAAAGAAACTACAGAAAACAAATAGCTTGAAGCATCATGTACTATAATAACTTGAACCAAGCAAAACTAGACGTTTCGTATTCCCTCGATCTCACCTCTTGCTGGAAACCGCTGGTGTTGGCCATAATGTGCCCGGAAGGCAGGCGCAAGTCATCGCCTGAATCCCGGGTGGTAGTGCCCAGCAAACCCACACTCTGGTTATGCAAATGTCCAGCCATCTCAATTACGTAGATCTGGCTCTCCTGGTCATAGGTCATGCGCATCTGACCCTCCACGCTGACTGTCAACTGCCCGTTGGACAAGCTGACCTTGGCTTGGTCATGGGTCAGGTTGGCTGGGAGTTTGCTGAAAGTATACAGATGATCTGTTAAAGGGCGTGTAAGTGAAGAGATGTGTAGGACAGAGTGTGCAAGCATGCGCGCTAAATCACATACCCTAAATAAATAAATAAATATGTGATTTCACACACACACACACACATTAAAAATACCCTTCTGAGTCCAAGAATCCAAACAATCCACCCACTCAAACACATATCCTCCCATCTGAAACATACCCACCCACCCACACCCACATTCTTTTCTGTTCTGCTCTACTCTGTCTTGTCATGATCTGTTCTGTTACGGTTCAATTCTATAGCATATAGTCCGACACTTCTTGGGGATTTTCTGTTTCATTCCACTCCATTGCATCCTGTTCTCTCCATACATACATGCATGAACGAACCTGACGGCCTGTGGGACAGTGCTGTCATTGATGAGTACAGTCCCCTTCCAGGCGAGGGAGACACTGGACTGTCTAAGAACCATGGTGGCGCTGCCCTGGTTCAGCAGGAGGGACTGGTTCTTCACCCCCAGATCCGTACACAACAGGTACGTGCATGGCGTCTTCTTTGGGACTGGTGGAGGTTAGGGGCGGGCACACACACACACACATACACACACACACACACACACACCACACACACAAATACCATTGATGGAATCATATTGAAATCGGAAGTTTATCATTTCTCTAATATTCATCGCTTCCGCGATGAATTTAACTACACGCTTAATTGCTGTTTCGCTATTATTACTGAGCACATTTACCAACATTGTTAACACTGAAGTTGACTTTGTTTATTGCATGACAGGTTGGTTGGTTGTTTTCTGTTGTTTTTTTTTTCTTTTTTGTGTGCATTTGTCTGCATAGATTGTAGGCTACACTGAAATAGTAATTGCATTTTTTGTTTTCTGGATCATTTCCACACAATGGACATACGACATCTTTTCAAAGAATTTTCGCTTAAGACCTTTCTTTCAGTTTTCCAATTCATTAACTCTCAATTGTTTCATTTATCAGTAAAAAAAACAACAAAAAACAACAACAACAAAAAAACAAAAACAAAAAAAGAAATAAAAATGAAAAAATGTAAGAAAACATTCTCAGTTTATGTCTAACCTCTATTTAAGAATCAATGGCTTCTCCATTACAATAAGAAATAATTTACAGCTTAGTCTTTTGTGACGGACTGTGACTCTCAAACCAGGAAGTAAAATTGCACTGGCTCTTTGTGCTGCAGCCTTGGGGGCTAGTTGGCCTTTGGGAACCATCCCGACGCCGCCTGTCCTACAACCCTCTTGGCCGAGAGAGAGGAAATGTAACTTGAGCAAGACACTCTCCACTATAATCAAACTCTAGCCCAGATGGTCCGGACAGCAGTTACCTCTTCTGCTGTTCTGATGGTCATAGTCGGACACGACTATCATATATTTCAGAATGCCAGATAACAACACACACACGCGCTGTCACGAGACGATCTGACACACACAGGCAGAGATAGAAACAGAGACAAAAATCAACTGACCATTGATATCATAGTGAAGGCCATCAAAGGTGTGGACGTGGTCACGGTCCAGGAGGGCCATGAATGGCAGGTCGGTCAGGACACCCTTGTTCATTTCCAGGCGACGCTGACGTTGTCTACTCAATAGCCGGGGCTGGGGCCGACTCTGACACACAACAAACATGAACATGTCATCCTTTGACCCCTGTTGGGGGATACAAGATCTTAAATAACGCATCACTAAAACTGAAACTTCTGAGATATCACACTACTGTAAGTGTACATTTTTGCCTTGTATCCAAATGATGATTCTCTGGATCTGAACTGGTACCAAAATTTATCTATTTGGTCTAAGGTCCAGTCGCCGATACTTCCACAAAATTTCAGGAAATTTCGCCCATAAGATTTTGCGCTGTTTTGCGCTGACTGAAAACATTGTCTCCCTGGTGAAAATAAAAATATATTTTAAATCAATATACTGATTTTGATATTTTAAAAGTGTTCCCATTGACATAATGGAAAAACGGCACTCACCCAAGCCATGCCTTGACAAAACCTTTTATCTGAATAACCAACCAAACACAGCAAACCCACCAGATACTGCTCCCACACGAAAGGCAGGGGCACTGTGAAGTTGAACTGGCGGGAGGCAGCAGCAGCACGGATGGTGGGCATGATGTAGAACTTGATGTATTGCTTGAGGGGAAAGGGGGGGTCCTGCACCACCATATAGTGAAGACGTGTGCTGAGCCACGCCGCTGTGGACACCGCCCTGTGCACACCCACTTTGTACGCCAGGCGACCTGTACAAGCTAGTAAGTTAACAGGCATGCACATGAACGCCCCCCAAAACACCACACACAGACAAACACACTACACGTACACACATGTACACACACACACACACACACACCGATCTGCATACCAATCTGAGATTTCTGCCATGACAGCTGCAAAGCTTGCGCCAACTTCAGCCCTCCTTTCAACAGCTTCGTCGCAATTGGCACGTTCATTCTGGGGTCAAGGCCGGCCACGGCGACCTTCTTCATTCGACCTTGAACTACCCGGTCAACAACCTGGGAAATGGTCTGCAGACAGTATTAGCATGACCTTTAACACAATGACCTTTGTAGGGGGGAAAAAATCATGTTACGACATTATGTTAAAAAAAGTATGTATGGCTTTGAAGTGGGTCAAAGGAGGCAAAATGTTACAACTGTGATTTTAACTGATGGTCAAGCCTCAAATGAAGTGACGTCTGTGTTACAAAGAAATATAGCTATACAAAATAAAGAAATAATTAAAAGAGAACATGTGCAATAGAACTTGTTCATGAAACTTTTAGTAAACGGGCCTGTCTTGAGCTGTTTGTCAAAAGTCTACATTCCAAACAACTAACTTATTGTTTCATGGACTTACATTCAACATGGTGAGGCGGAAAAGACATATATTGTCATACTTACACTGTGACGAAGATTCTCGACCGATCACGAGGTATGTTTTGGAGAATCGTATGATTCTTGTCACAACGGGAAATAGGTGATAAAATGAATTACAATATGACCATGGATGCCGTGGATCATGGAGAATAATATAATGTTACTGTATTGACAGAGTGGATTGTGGGACACAAAACTACATTACCGTGTTGACAGAATGGGTCATGGTACATAATTATAAAGTTACCATGTTGACAGAATGGGTCGTGGTACATAAAGTTAGTGTTGACAGAAAGTTACAGTGTTGACAGAATGGGTGATTGTTCCTAAATTCACTGTTGAGAGAATGGGTCATGGTACTTAAACATAAAGTTATCATGTTGACAGAACGGGTCATGGTACATACACATAAAGATACCGTGTTGACAGAATGGGTCATGGGATACAAAATAACGTTACCATGTTGACATAATGGGTCATGTGACATAATGTAACGTTACCACAATGTTAACACTCACACACAAAACTCCTCACCCTATCCACACACACTCTTCCCTTTCACCCACCAATCTCGCACAGAAACAGACACACTGACGGACAACACACAGACAGATACACACACACACGCACTCACCGAATTAGTGAATGGTAAGATCATATCGCTGACGTTCCTGTACACGTTGTCTGCTACCGTCTCCCCAAAGAGGAGGAAGCTGTGAGCCCCCACACGGTAGAAGTGGTAGAGGTCCGTGAAGAGCGGCTCCGTCATGGGCGCCTCCCAGCTCAGGCTGTGCTCCAAGAGGGTGGGCTCCAGCAGTCGGATGTGCCAGTTGAGCAGGGTCACGGCTTTCTTCGAACGAGGCTGAAGCAGCAACGTCGAGTTATACCATCGTCGCAAACCGGGTGTTGGTTGAGTTTTAATCTGGCATTCTCAGCATTGAATAACAACAAAAACAACAACCCATCATTAATGACTGACTGACTAAACTTTTGGCATTTGTGAATGAAAGAATTTCATCTCTCATCGTCCATTGGTAAATGGGTGCTGTCCTTATGTTGGCTTACATCTGACATACTTTCAGTTTTACAGCAGTGACACAATATACTGGGTCTTTGATTAAACCAAACAAATTTTTGAATTACCGATCAATAAATCTTTGGGGCATTGTGAATGAATTTCGTCTCTCTTTGTTGGTTGTCGGCCACAAGTGTTGTTCAGCCAATGAAGTTGTGCTCATGTTTAGGAAGTACAGGTATGCCCTTATTCGGGTTGTGTAGCGTTTATACTCTATTAATATACTGTTCAAATGTAACGCATCTCTGAACTTTATATTTGACCGAGTAAAGTGTCAGATGCGTTTGTTTTTATATGCCTTAAGTACAGTCAACCAGTATTTATGAATTTTCTCGTTGGTGGACATGTGGAAATCCAGTTCGTTCATGAAACGCCAGCTTGAACTATCAGGGCTGGTTTGGTGATATCGGGCCTGACTGAGGTTTGTGTCATTAGATAGATTGAGTTGGAAGTAGGATCGGTGGAGGTGGGTCTTCTCCTTGTTTATTCTTTTCTGTTCAGGGCCTGAACCCGTACATTCACTCATACTGTTTGCATTGGATTCTGCTCGCAAGATTCGTTAACAGAATTCGTGAATGTTAAACCCGTTCATCTCAACAGCCATACTCCGTTTCTTGGGGATGTATTTGCTGGGAATGTCCTTGTGTTTTCACAATTACCTTAACTATAACAAGATTCAGATTGCCCACAAACCCACCTTAACCTGAAACAAGCGAGCCTGCACATACACACCCGTACGCGCGCGCGGACAAACACACACACACACACACGCACACACACACAGGCAGCAGGCCTACACCAACTACAGCACCTGTAAGACAAGACATGAATGATGGTTCAGCTGTTCGTATTGTGTGGTTGTGTGTGCGTCTGTGTGCATGTAAGTGCGTGTGTATGTGTGTACACACACACACACACACACACACAGAGAGAGAGAGAGAGTGTGTGTGTGTGTGTGTGTGTGTGTGACAGAGAGAGAGAGAGAGAGAGACAGAGAGACAGAGAGAGAGAGAGAGAGAGAGAGAGAGGAGGAGGAGGAGGAAAGAGAGAGAGAGAGAGAGGTTGGGGTGGGTGAGGTTACACTACCTGTAGTGAGGAGAAAGTGAAGAAAACGAGATCCTTGCTCAGAAGCTGACCAGTCATGGTCCGGACCACACCAGCCGTGCTGTTGTGCTGATCGTCATGGACGGCTTTCGGTTCGCCTTTTGTGGGTCCAGCTTCACCTTCACGTCCAGGTGAGCCGGGCCTTTGAAGAAAGATACCTGAACGTACCATAAGCATGAATGTGAATTATAATCATTAAACGACCCAAGTGTTGATTTTGCCAAAAAGAATCACTCTCATTCCACCCCTCCCTCCCATATCTTTCTCCATATTTCAGTCTGTCCGTCATACACACACACACACACACACACGCACACACACATGGCATACTTGCCAAGCTGTGATCCGCGCGCCCCACACTTTCACCCTCACCTAAGCAACACACCACGCGCAGCAGCATCCACACACACACACACACACACACACAGACGCTGGCTACTGGTACTTGCATGCTTTTCTTTCTTCCACCTGTGCTGTGCAACGTGCATGACAGTTCTTGCTTTGTTCATGAAACGCTTTGTGCATTAAATCAACAAACGCCTCTTGTGGTTTGAATGTGTCGATACCGTCACTCTGATCCTACAACCACACACTACAACACACGTCTTTATTGTAAAAAAAAAAGAATTCTATTCGTTTCTGACAGGTGAATTCAGTCTTTGGCTAAAGAATTAGTTTAAAAAAAGAGATTACCAGCAGCCACTATGTGGTTTGTGTGGTGTACTGACATTCAGGATAACATGGGTTCAAACCCAACCACACGTACATAATTATCATAATTATATTTTTCAGGCTGTGGACAGTTCTTACCAGTTACCTGTGCTGTGGGTTCATATGGGAAAGCATGGGATGACAGTCGAGTCAATTCACTTCACAGATGTGTCTCTGGGAGTGCTGTTAATCAAATTTCCTGACCAAAACAGCATGCACCTCTATCTCTGGGGCCTGGTTAAGTCTGCCTGGCATATGATATGAAAGATGTGCAGTATATAGACTTGCCAGGTGGTCCCAGACCGAAACTGGACCTCCATAGCAGCGCCCTCATTATTCTCATCTGCACTCATCATCGAATGTAGTGTAGTAGAAACAGTGACGATGATGCAACAGCACTCGGTGATTTACGAGAAGGGACTTAACTGTAACTTTTCCGGACATGCGCGTAGGGACTACCTACCAACGGGTAAACAACCTTCGGTTCGTCTTCTTCGTAAAGATGTAGATCTAGCTTCCAAAGCGATTTAATCTAACATTCAAGTTACGATACATGGTGGCAGCGTGTGGCTACGATTCTAGCCTGTTGGGAAAAAAAGGCGTTTAAACCCCCAGAAGAGTTTGATTTTACGAAGCCTAGTGGCTGGCCGACTTGAAGCAACGAGAGAGGAGGAAAGTAAAGAAATAAACCTCCCAGTAGAGACCAGCGACCCACCCAACTTGTCCGAATTGCGGATTTCAGCATGGAACAGAGGCTTGTCCAGCAAAAGGGAAACAGTGTCAAAGATGCAGCAAATACATCAATTTTCAGAGAGTCTGCCGTTCGTGAGGTCAGTGAGAGATCTCCCAAGAGCCAACCAGCATTTTCTACACACCTTGGAAGCATTGAACAGCAGAGTGAAGAACCGCCATGGCGTACAAACCTAATGATTAATGGACGTTCCATTAATTTCAAAATTGATGCTGGTGCTGATGTTTCCGCCAAAACTGCGAAAATCAAATGCCATTTTACAGAGCTCCCGTGGTGATCTTTCACATGGAGGAACGTTCACAGCTCAAGTGAACAAGAATGATCAACAGAGGCTCGACGACTTGCGTGACCTGGCATTTGGAGAAATTGGAAATCCAGTACAGCGTGATCCTGTCAAGTTCAGAGTACAGGAAGACAGTATCCCCTACAACCTGACCACAAGACAAATACCACTCCCCTTGATGTATAAAGTTGAAGAAGAACTTCAGCGAATGGAGGAGAATGGAGTGATTGAACGCATCACAGAGCCAACTGCCTGGTGCACTTCTATGGTGCCAGTCCTGAAGTAAGGAGGCGGAGTGCGTATATGTGTGGACCTGAAGAAACTGAACAGAGATTTAAAGCGAGAACGGTACATTCTGCCGACTCTTGAAGACATCACACACAAACTAAAAAGGATCAATGGTGTTCACGAAACTGGATGCAACATTGGGCTTCTGGCAACTCCCACTTGTAACCGCTTCTGGAAAGATGTATTCATAGCATTTGATCAATTCAACAACCACGTAGAATTACAAAACTACAAGGAACTTGTATCAGAACCTGTATTTTATACTGACAAATTAAAAGTAGGTAACGTTGATTTTTGTTTCAATGACTTGGCAAAAAAGAATGTGTATTTAGTAAAAGATGTCTTAAGTGAAGACGGGGTCTTTCTGAGCCAACAACAATTCCGTAAAAAATGGAACACAAGGGTTAACTACTTACTCTATCAGAGTTGTACACAAGCAATAAAGCAATACATTAAAAAGGAAAGGATAGTAATAATTAACAACGAAAGTAACCAGACCACAAAAGCATTAGACATGATATGTAGAGTTACAAAAGGATCAAGAACATATAATATTTTGCTTGAAAAAATAGAAATATATGACATAAAACTGTTCGTTAACTGCGAAGGAAAACTGGATATTGTAATAGACTGGAAAACTGCTTTAGAGTTAATTAAGAAAATAAAAAAATTCAAACTAAAATGGTTCCAAATCCGACTTTGCTTTAGAATTCTGGTCACAAATAGTATTCTTAGAAGAACTGAATTGACAGAAAGTGAAAAATGCAACTTTTGCAATAATGAAAAAGATACTATACATCATTATCTGTGGGACTGCAACTATATACAGTCTTACTGGTTAGAACTGGAAACATTATTGAAAGGTAAGTGCCAAGTGTGTGAGAGATTATCCTTTAATATTGAACTAGTTTTGTTTGGAACTGACGACAAAACGAAAACAGACGAAGTACTCAACCTGATTATATTATGGGCTACATTTTTTATATACAAAAGCAGAATCAATAAAATCAGACCAACAATATCAGCATTTGTGACGGAAGTACAGTACAACTACCGCACTGAAAAATATGTGTCCAGACTGGAAATGCGCTATAACAAATTTGAACAGAAGTGGTTCCCATTCATGGGAATAATAAACGATTTAAATGATTAGTCTAGTATGGTACATCGGAATATATAAGAATGGTTAAAGAAACTAGTTTTTTGCTGTCAGTATCATATCTGTCTTATTTCTACTTTATTGAATTTTATTTTTGTATATAACACTGCCAACCACACGTACAGACATACCGGCGACAGGCGAATTTCTGCACCACCATGTGCTAAATCTCAATTGTCATTTATGTATCTGTGTTGAATTGAAATATCAAATGCTTTGGTGCCATTATGCCAACATTCAAGTGTTTGTGTGTAGCCCATTTCGTTTGCCAATGTGTGTGTGTGAATGCGCGCGCGAGAGTGTGCGAGAGCGAGCGTTTTGTGCATATGTGTGTGTTTGGGGAGGGGGGGGGGGGGGGGGGGGGAGGGAGTGTATGCGTGTTTGTGTCTGGCTGTTTGCTACTCTGTGTATATAAGAGAGAAAGAGAATAACATAATGATGGGACAGATGGCTAGCTTAGAATATCCACAATATTATGTAACAGGTTTTGACTTTTTGATAATACTGTTGTTTTTTGTTGTTTTTTTCTTCATGGTTATGTTTGTATATTTTTGTGGTATATTGACTGAGGGATTATACCTTAAAGAGTATTGTGTGTGTGTGCCTCACTGTGTGTGTGTGTGTTGGGACAGGGGAGATGCAAAAACAAAAAAACAAAAAAAAACCTTGCAGTCGGATGAATGATATAACTTCAGTGAAAAAAAAAAAAAGTAAAGAAACTACTTTCAGAAGCACTAACCCTGGCATTCTATGATGTAACAAACCCGACAGTAGTCAGCGCTGACGCTAGCTGTTATGGACTTGGAGGAGTGCTGTTTCAAAATCACAACGGAGAATTGAAGCCAGTCGCATACTACCCTTGTACCCTTACAGACGCAGAAAAAGGGTATGCTCTGATTGAAAAGGAATGTCAGGCGATGGTCTGGGCTTGTGAAAAGTTTGAACGCTACCACTGGTTTCTCTGGTGAACAACAACGACCTGCAGGAAACACTCCTCACATGCCAGAGACTACTTTAAGCGTCTGATACGATACAATGTGAAAGCAGAATTCACCCCTGTTAAGAACATGGTAGTGGTTGACACTTTATCAAGAAACCCAGTGTCAACGCAGAACAGCCTAGTCTTGCAAGAAGATGTCCAAGGCTACGTTGATGAAAAAAACTCATACTGGCCTGCGTCTGACACCAAGATCAGTCAAATCCAAGAGTCAACTCAGCAAGATGCTGGTCTGAATACGGCAAAACTGTTGGCCAAAACACAAGAAAGACGTCGTCCTTGAAGCCAGGGAATTCTTCACTGTTCGGCAAGAACTAAGTGTTCATGATGGGCTACTGCTGAGAGGAGATAGGAAGGTCATCCCTTTCTCCATGC
The DNA here is from genome assembly GCF_041734735.1 of Babylonia areolata. Taxonomy (NCBI): domain Eukaryota; kingdom Metazoa; phylum Mollusca; class Gastropoda; order Neogastropoda; family Buccinidae; genus Babylonia; species Babylonia areolata. The sequence goes on from NC_134895.1 coordinate 29,345,742, forward strand.
AACAGGAAATGTTGGATAGAATCCATGACGGACACTTAGGCATCTCCAAGTGTCAAGAACTAGCAAACCAGGCAGTGTGGTGGCCAGGCATGAGTAGGGACATAGAAAACACAGTTTCAAAATGTTGATATTGTCTTGGAAAACGCCCTTCTCAACTTCATGAACCCCTTCTGCCATCAACTCTGCCAACACGTCCCTTTGACCGTATCGGAGTTGATCTCTGTGAATTCAAATGAGATTACTACCTGGTCTGCATAGATTACAACTCTGGGTACATTGACATTACTCATTTGCCAAACATCACTGCATACTCAGTAATCAACAAGCTGAAGAACACCTTCGCACATCATGGAATTCCGGATGTTGTCATTTCTGAGAACGGAAGACAGTTTTCTTCAGCAGAGTTCCAGAAATTTGCAACTGAGTGGAACTTTTACCATTTAACAAGCAGCCCACATTACCCATAAGCTAATGGAGCTGCAGAACGTGCTGCGAAGACAGCAAAAGAAATCCTGCAATAAAAGACCTGTTCCTGGCCTTGCTGACCTACTGCTTAACATCTATTCCTGCGCTAGGTGCAAGCCCAGCGGAACTTGCTTTCCAACGATGCCTGAGGACGACATTTCCATCTGTGCCCCAAACTCTGTTTCCAAGAAAAGCCAATCAAGACTGAGTGAGGAACCATTATGTGGCAATGAAACAGAAACAAACAGAAAAGAAACCATGATCGTCATCACAGAGTTCGTCCTTTGCCTGAGCTTCATCCTGATCACGTGCTGATCAAAACAGATGGAGAGAAAGGATGGAAACAAACTGGTGTTGTGAAGAAGAAATGCACCCCAAGATTCTACCTCATGAAACCACTAGTGGTGTTCTGAGGCGTAACCGAAGCACCTGTGTATCCAGACAGCTGCTTCAATGACAACATCAACTCCTAAACCTGGTACTGCTGATCCTGAGGCGTGACGACCACCTGCAGTCACTTATGGGTCAACATCAACCTGTCCAGGCCAGTCATGACCTGCTGATGATACTGTGTCTAAATCTGCTACTGAGGGCAAGCTTCCACCTGCTTTCCCAGTACACAAGACACCTGATACTGCACCACTTAACAATGATGTAGATAAAACTTATTTCACCCACAGCGCAGACGTGTGAGAAAGCCGATCAGGTTACGCCAAGACTAGGAAAACATTGCTTGCAACCCGACTGTTGAACTTATTCTGTGAATGTGTTTTATTGAGTTTTCCAAGGAATATTTTATCGTACTGACAGAGCGGAAGAAAACACTTCGTTTCTAGAGAAAGGGTGATGTGACAATATCACATTAGCGGATGCAACAGCAGTCGATGATTTACGAAAAGAAACTTTACTATGATTTTCCGGACATGCGCGTAGGAACGAAAATAAGAGACTTCCTACCAACGGGTAAACAACCTTCGGTTCATCTTCTTCATGAAGACGTAGTTCTAGCTTCCAAAGTGATTTAATCTAACATTCAAGTTACAGTACAGAAACCATAAAGAACAAGAAAGGCAAGACCTTCAAGACTCACTTATGATACACTTAAAAAAAAAAAAAAAAAATCTAATCGTTAAAATGTGTTCTGTATTTGTTATTATAAAGCTTCGCGTTTAAAAAGAAAAAGTCCTAACCAGATTCGAACCCCAGGTGTTCGGGTGAGAAAAAACTGCCTTATCCATTACACTATCATGGCTCCTTAACTGACGTTCTAAAATTTAATATTTGAACATACTTTTGTAAAGGGCGATAAATCAATTGCGGTATTCGCAGTGAGAACGCTGTCTAAATCATATTATTTTGGTGTATCTTGGGCATACAAAAAATCTTTAAGGGCAATAAAAAAAAAATTCTTTTTAATGGCTATCACCGCAATCACACTGCAACATTTAGCCGTTTTCACTAGATCTAGATAGATGTACAAGTTTAGTTACACCCGCCGGGAATGTAGTACGACACGGTCGATTCAATTTTTCTTTTATGTTCATTCTAGTTTTATAGTTTTATGGTTGATACCAAAAATTTAGTATTTTGTTAAACTAATAACATGTAGAGCCAAGTACAAGTACTTCTAAACGTCGTATGAAGTGAAAAGGACTTCATTTTGAGAAAAGTCAAGACTGGAAATTTTTTCGTTTCATCGTGATCAGTTCAAGGGTATTAACTCGCATGGTTTACAATTTTTTAACTGTGAATTCCGACTGATTCTGTGAATATTTTCATGGCAGTTTGGGGGCATATTCCGGTAAGTGATGAGGCGTTCACAAATCTTTCTCTAAATAAATATTTAACGGTCTCCTTCTCCAACTTTCCATCACATGTTTATTGTGTATTGTCCATTGAATATAGGATTGAACGGGCAGGTCAACAACTTGAAACAAAATGGCGTCGTTCGCGTTCGCGAAGAATATGAACACGCGCTTTGAATGTGTATAAATATGTGTACGCAATTGATTTTTGCCCATGACCTTCAGGGCTCAGCCAATAGATCTGTAAAGTCCACTCATCGTACTGATTTTGGTATTTTCCGAAAAAGACCACTTGGGCGAATGAACATGGTGAAAGCCCTGTACACTGAGAGTAAAACACACAAGCTTTTTATGTACTGAGTATAATTTCAAAATGTAATGTTTAAGATGAGAAAGATCAGTTTAAAGCAAATTAAGTCCCCTAGCGTTAATTACAGAGTAATTTCCCTTTTTTACTGCACCAAAACGTTTGCAAAATAAATAAAACTTCCATGCTTAGCAAAAGCAGTTCCTGTTTGAACAAAAAATGATAATAATGACTGCTCTTGTTGTTGTGTCAGAATATCAGATCAAAGTGCCAAGTTTAGAGAATACAAAAATTATAAATATAACAGTAAATGCAGTTTGCATATAATTAGGCTTCATTTTTTTGTGCCCATCCCAGAGGTGCAATATTGTTTTAAACAAGATGACTGGAAAGAACTGAATTTTTCCTATTTTTATGCCTAATTTGGTGTCAACTGACAAAGTATTTGCAGAGAAAATGTCAATGTTAAAGTTTACCACGGACACACAGACACACACACACACATAGACAACCGAGCACCGGGTTAAAACATAGACTCACTTTGTTTACACAAGTGAGCCAAAAATCAACATGATAACGGCCGAGGACTCACCCTGCCCAGGGTGTCCAGACGTTGGGTGACCATGAGGGCACCCGGGGTGGACCAGTCAACATCACTGTCAAGTACCATGTTCAGCCACGTGCTGTTCAAGCTCACGTCAGTGGTCAGGCCCTTGGGAGTCAGGTTGGACTTCTCTGTTGTTGGTTTTTCACATACAGCGTCAACAGGTTGGTCAGACAGTTGGACAAATCAAAGGGTGCAAGAGCACAAGTACACTACACTATGCTACACTACACTACACTACACTGCTTTCTTCTTGATAGTACATTGTAGTCTGAAGATGACGTTTGCCATGACAGCCCAAGTTGCTCCGCAGTCCAATACTGGAGGCACATAAGTGTGCGCAGGCGTTAAACGGTAGTGTGTTATCTGAGAAGGGGCAGACGCAGCTATGTAACATCTGTTTCTTGCAGCAGCAAGACGTCGCTGATCTTCTTCACAGTCAACCGTCGTTCTGTAATGAGAGACCTCCATGCTGGTTTGTTTGCTGCGGAAGTCTGTATGGTGCTCCACTTGAGGTAGCTCTTCAAAATGTCCTTGTACCTCAGTATGGGCCTTCCCTTTCTGCGCGAGCCTTCACAAAGCTGACCGTACATCAGTTTTCTGGGTATGGCGATTCTGATGACATGAACAGTCCAGCGAAGCTGAGCCTTCAGCAAGATCAACTCAATGCTCGTTAAGCCAGCTCTGTCGAGTACTTCTTGGTTTGTGACTTTGTTAAGCTAGTGGATGTTCATAAGTGTCATTCATCAATGTAATCGTCTGAAATCACTTCAGTGAACAGACGTTAAATTTATGACCAACCAACTGCAATACAACGCAAACCAGAACAGCAACACAATTCAATACAGGGTTACACTCATTACAGCAACATTAAAGGCACAGCAATTATAAATTTCAGTCCACTCACTAAGAATTACTACAGCGAGTTCAGGTCAAGACAGCACTACACACACAAAACACAAAACTTACGTGAAAATGAAACAATGCATCCAGTGACAACACACTTCTGTAACACTAACATCTCAGACAATGTTATTCTATACTCTGCAAACACTGTGATCGTCATCGACATAACTGTACTTCTTCATGCCACAAACTGGGTGAACTTTATATCACAAAATAGCTCTGTTCTTAAAATCACTCTACATTTACACTTAATATTGATGGCTGGTGAGCTCTACTTCACTTTACATATGCAATCATTATCGATGGCTAGTCAACTCTATATTACTATACATGTGTGTTGTTTGTCTGTCAGCACGACAAAGAGCATCTTAGTCATCCTGGGGGCTGGGGTTGTTGGGGTCGGTGTGTGCGCAGATGGCTGGTTAGTCTAATCTACACGTTAAGGTTCTCTGGCAGTGTGGACAGGGGATGGTGGTGGCAGTTGGGGGTTCCAAGACTCGGGCTTTCCGCGCCTGTCTCTGCTGCTCAGCAACAGCTGTCCTGGTGGCTTCACAGGTCAAAGCACCTTTGAAAATGGCAGAGTGCCATGTGGACCTGTCCACAGCTGCATGCTCCCATGTGTCCGCGTTGATGTTGAAGGCCTTCAGGGATGACTTAACATGTCCTCGAAACGCTTTTTCTGGCCTCCATTGGAACTCTTGCCCTGTTGTAGTCCGCCATAGAAGCCAATGGTCTGGCATGCAAGCTACATATCCTGCCCAGCAAAGCTTGATTGTATGAGGATGGTGTGAATGCTAGGCAGACCCGAACGGGAGAGGACCTCGGTGTCTGGGACCCTGTCATGCCATTTGATCCCAAGGAAGTTCCCGAAGCAGGTTGTGTGGAAGTGGTTCAGTTTCTTGGCATGGCGCTGGTAAACTATCCAGGTCTCACAGGCCTACAACCGCGTAGGAAGTACAATAGCCCTGTACACTTCACTATACATATATAATTAATATGGATGGATGGTTGGACGGTGAACCCTGTACCAATTCACGCACATAGTTAATATCAATTGGTAACTATAAATTCCTTTTTCTCTGTAGTTGATATGGGAAAAAACCCGTCTATAATAGTTATTACCATCAGCAACCTACTTCTGTGCTTAATGTCAAGGACATTGTGAACATTTTGTCGTGATCATCTATCGTTTAGGGCTGTGACGTCACCCCCACACCACTCATCTGTCCCACCTCGCTCAGCCCCCCAGAACCGCCTACCTCAAAACACAAAATATCCCCGACCTCCTGTCACATGTCAGTGCCACCAAACCACAAGGAATTATCAATGTCAGGTTGTCATAGGGCTGCTCACCTGAAAAGACTGCACTGCTGCCGAGTCATCGCGGTGGTGTTCAGTAACGCCTTTGATTCAACGTTACCAACCGAACACCTGCTAACCCCCACCTACTGATGATAACAATCTCTTTGTACTTGTGTACTTATAGTTATTCTCTTTATCTTCAACAGCATCATACCTCTCCACTTAATGTCGAAGACGGGATCCTCGTGATGCAGGTTGAAGATGGCCCGCACGGTATGTAGCTGAGGGTTGGGGAGGGAGTAGTTGATCTGGTGGGTGAGGTTGGTGCGCGGGGACACGAGAAGCATGTGATACATGAAGTGATCATCTCGCTCAAGGTCCAGCAGGAAGGAGAAAGATCGGTCGTATCTGTTTGGGGTGTCAAGTGTAAACATATCATTATTGCCTCAATAGTTATGTATCATGTTCGTTCAGAACTGTGCGAAGCAAGATATGTGAACAACAGGCAATGATCTACAAATCATTCTAATGCTATACCTATACAGGTATATCTGCACATGTGCTTGAGGCAAAAACAAATTGGATGCCTTAGTTTTGTATATGTAAGTGTTCTGGAAATGTCTTTTTATTTGTCTTGTTTGGCTTGGTGGACTTTGGATATGTGTTCTTGTTTGATTTGCCTTAGGAACTGCTGTTCCAGGGTGTGTTAACTACCATAATGACCTTTCTTACTTTCATACACATTACAGAAACGCACGTGCGCTCGCGCGCACGCACACACACACACACGCACAGAAGCACGCATACATGCAACTATCAAAGCACGCACACATACCAAGAACACAAACACAGACACATCACATGCGCGCTCAAACACAAGCACGTGTGCGCGTGCGTATGTCTACTCACACAGACGGAAACCGCTACACACACATACAGAGAATGAATGAGAGATGAGGACAATGACCAGGACAAGGACAAATGTTGTTTTTTTAACCAGGCCTTCTGTTCATGTCTAAGGGGTGAAGGTTCACAATGGGGCAGGCATGATGCATGAACACGTATCAAACATTACTTATATATGCATACATTCAGTTCAGTCGGTTCACGTCCAAGATATTTCCTAACAGTTCATGCACGCACAAAGTATACTAAC